>NC_058133.1:508410678-508412594 GCF_016433145.1 Gracilinanus agilis | reverse complement strand
TCTTCCTTCCTTCCTTCCTTCCTTCCTTCCTTCCTTCCTTCCTTCCTTCCTTCTTTCTGTTTTAAACCCTCACCTTCCATCTTAGAATCAATACTGGATATTGGTTCTAAGGCAGAAGAGTGGTAAGGGGTAGGCAATGGGGGTTAAATGACTTGCCCAGGGTCTCACAGCTAGGATGTATCTGAGGCCAGATTTGAACCCAGGACCTCCCATCTCTGGGCCTGCCTCTCAATCCACTGAGCCCCCCATCTGCCCCCTCTAGGACTGGCTTTCAACCCACTGAGCCACCCAGCTTTTAATAAAACCATCCAACCGACACATTTCCTTCTAAAATCTGAAACAGAGATTCATCTCAGGGATTATTTCCTTTACTGAAATTAACATCTTCTATTTGCTTATTAACAAACTTGCTCCCATCCTGTATTTGTAAAAATGTGCTTTCTTTGCGTCTACAACCATGTAGTTCAAAATTCCATCCAAATGAACCAGACTAGGAACGTGTGGGGAAGAACAGTTGGGTGATGACTGATGAAGGTCTAAACAGAAGCAATCTTATCATTAGAGTGTAGACAAGACACCCCTGGACAAATGAGGAAACAGATGAGGAGCCTGGGAAGCAGATTACAAGCTTGGCGCAGACGACTGAGGGGGACTCACTCCAGTGAGGATATCATTATTATACAGACTTTTCTTGGTGCTCTCTCAAGCCAAAGCAGAGCAGCTAATAATGCCTCTCCTCTTTCAGCATCAGTGCCACCCTTCCAAAGGTGGACGAACCAATAAGGGGAGGTTCCATTCTGGATCTGATTCTCACCCCCAACGATGATTGGGTTGTTGGAGTGGAAATGAAGGAAACTTTCATCTGTGGCCAAATTTGAACCCAGGACCTCCCATCTCTAGATCTGGCTCTCAATCTACTGAGCCACCCAGCTGCCTTGTTGAGGTCTTCCAGGAAGAGAATGGATGACTTCTTGTTGAGTATAGAGAGATTCCAATTCAGGTAGGGGTTCGCCTAGATGATCCCGATGCTCCCTTCCTTTTCTGGGACTCTGTAACTCCTTGCTGTTTTCAGAAATGAAAAAAGAAACTAAGTCAGTTGCCCCATAGATATTTTCACTTCCTTGTTTTGGTGTTTAGTGGCCCAAAACACGGATAGTTAGTCATAGGTCTCTCGATCTATTGTGTCAAATTCCTATTGTCATTTGGACTCCACGCCCTTGCCAGACTCATCTTCCGAAAGTGTCTCTCTGGTCACGTCAGCCATATTCCAACCGAAAGATTACCTTCCATGGTTATGGCATGATCCTTTAAGACCTGGGGTGGGGGGGGGTCCTTGGGCCCTTGAGTGGGGTCCAGAAATTTGTTTACTTTTAAATATGTTTGGCCAGCTCTGTTACGTGTCTTTGGGAGCCTGAGGCATTTGACTTTAGTCATTTACCAGCCTTGCTCTGAGGAGGGGCTCGTGGGCTTCAGCAGCCTGCCCAGGGGGTCCCTCACCCCCAGAAAGGTTCAAAACTACAGCTTTCAAGTGTGCTTGACATCAGGGAGAGGATGGCATGCAGGGGAGAAGAAGAGGGTTATTGCAAAGCCACCTTATGAGGGAATTGGGGCTTTATTCCATGATCAGTGGAGCTGGTTACAGTTGAATATTACAGTTAAGGTTATAGTTGCAAATGCCTCCATCTTCTATTCAATTGGCCAGCCCAGTTGGAAAGCATTTTTCTCTTCTCTTCTCTTCTCTTCTCTTCTCTTCTCTTCTCTTCTCTGCTCTTCTCTTCTCTTCTCTGCTCTTCCTTTCCTTTCCTTTCCTTTCCTTTCCTCTCCTTTCCTCTCCTCTCCTCTCCTCTCCTCTCCTCTCCTCTCCTCTCCTCTCCTCTTCTTTTCTTTTCTTTTCTTTTCTTTTCTTTTCTTTTCTT
>NC_058133.1:508380326-508410666 GCF_016433145.1 Gracilinanus agilis | reverse complement strand
AGGTTTGAAAAATGGAAAAGATGACTTCTTTTCTTTTCTCCTCTCCTCTCCTCTTCTTTTCTTTTCTTTTCTTTTCTTTTCCCTTCTGTCTAAGAATCAAGGTTCCAAGGCAGAAGAGTGGTTAAGGATAGGGCAATTGGGGTTAAGTGGAAATGTCTGAATTTGAACCCAGGACCTCCTATCTCCAGGCCTGGCTCTCTATCCACTGGGCCACCTAGCTGCCTTGTTCAGAGCTTTCATTCCTCATTTAATTTCTTTTTGGTCTTCCCAAGCTAGACTGTAAGACCCCCGAGGGCAGGAATCACTTTTGCTTTGGTCTTTCTGTTCCCAATGCCTCACCCAGGAAAGGTACTTAATAAATGTTTGTTGATTGGTTGGGTATCTAATACCTGTTTTAGTTACTTCTCTTTTGTTCAGTCATATCCAATTTGGCATTTTCTTGACAAAGGTGCTGCAGTGGTTTGCCATTTCCTTCTCCAGCTCATTTTGCAGATGAGGAAACCAAGGCAAACAGGGGGAAGTGACTTGCCCTGGGTCACAGAGCTGATAAGTATCTGAGACCAGATTTGAACTCAGGTCTTCTGGACTCTAAGCCCAGAGCTCTGTCCACTGTGCCACTTAGCTGCCCAGCTCCTTCTCTAGCTATTAGAATCCAGGGCAGGGAGAGCTTTTTGCCTTTGTATTTGTATCCTTAGCACACAGCATGTTGCCTGGCACAAAAGACTTACTTACTAGAGATGGCCAGGTCCAGAGACAGGAGGTCCTGGGATCAAATATCCTCCAACACTTCCTAGCTGTGTGATCCTGGCCAAGTCACTTAACCCCCACTGCCTAGCCCTTGTCACTCTTCTGCCTCCGACCCAATCCACAGTATTGATTCAAAGATGGAAGGAGAGGGTTTAAAGAGGAAAAAAATCCTTTCTTACTTGTTTCTCAGCTGAGAGTCCTGGGAGCCCGGGCTCTCTGCATGCATTTTCTCCTGCTTTTCCTATTCTATTTCTAGTTTTAAAAAAAAAATCACATTCTCCCCTAAATTAGGAAACTTCTCTAATTGTTAGCAGGAGCGAGGATTCTGCTGCTCGCATGGACAATATCACGGAACCTCGAAAAATAAACAACTGGAAAATCTTAAGACACTTCCAGAGCCCTTCCCTCCCCCAAAGGGTATCTGGGCTCTGGGCAGGACAAGGTCTGTTTACTTTCCTTGATGCCGGGTTGATGATCTGACCCTTCCAGCTGTGAGAAGGCAAGCTGACAGCAGGCTTGTTTGTCCTGAGAGCCCGGGGCTTGGGGAAGGGAGGAGGGAGGCTGAGGATCTCCAGCAGCTGGCCGGCACTTCCTCCTCCAGAATGGTCCAGGATCAGAGCCGGCCCAGGGGTCCAGGTGATGCCGACAGCTGCTGGAAGCCTCGGGTTTCCTCCAGGGTGTTTCTGAAAGGAGGGGGACGTAAGGAGGTTCTGAGGCTCACCAAGTCAGCTGAAAGGGTCCTTGGGGCTCATCTGCTCTCATCCTCCTCATTTTAAAGTGTGGGAAACTGAGGCCCAGAGAGGAAGTGACCTGTATTCTAGAGCTTTAGCTAGAAGAGTTCTTAGAGCTCACTGAGGCCCACCCTCTTATTTTACAGAGAGGGAAACTGAGGTCCAGTACTTGAAGATCTTTAGCAAGCAGAATCCTTAGAGTTTATTGAGTCCCACCTTCTTATTTTACAGAGAGGGAAACTGAGACCTAGTGGGGAAGTGACCTGTATTCTAGAGCTTTAGCTAGAAGAGTTCTTAGAGCTCACTGAGTCCCACCCTCTTATTTTACAGAGAGGGAAACTGAGGTCCAGGACTTGTAGATCTTTAGCAAGCAGAATCCTTAGAGTTTATTGAGTCCCACCTTCTTATTTTACAGGGAGGGAAACTGAGACCTAGAGGGGAAGTGACCTGTATTCTGGAGCTTTAGCTAGAAGAGTTCTTAGAGCTCACTGAGGCCCACTCTCTTATTTTACAGAGAAGGAAACTGAGGTCTAGGACTTGTAGATCTTTAGCAAGTAGAATCCTTAGAGTTTATTGAGTCCTACCTTATTTTACAGAGAGGAAAACTGAGACCTAGTGAGGAAATGACATATTCTAGATCTAGATCTAGAATCTAATTAGTCCAATCTCCTTATTTTATAGATGAAGAAACAGACCTGGGCCCAGGGTAAGTAACAGCCACCATTCGAACCCAGAATCTCTGATTCCAAATCCTGTACCATTTCCATTGAGCCATGCAAGCTCTCCCCTCGCTTTGCCTTCTGCTAAAGAGTGAACCTGAGGTGCCCCTAATGGGCCAGACCCTGGGAAGCGCGGCTCATAGTCCTTTCAGCCAGAGGGAGGCAATTGGCTAAAACTCTCCGTTCCCTGGACCAGGGCTCTTTGCATCGGAATGCATCAGGGCTTAGGCTTGGGGGGCGGCATTTGTCCTGAGTTTGGTGGGAAGCCAGAGGGTTGGTTTCTTTTGAGTTTCCCTGAATTGTTGTCGGTGGTCCAGAGGGCCCCGAAGTCACTAAGTCACAGAACCTTACTTAGTGCTGCCCCATGGAAAGCCTACTTGGTCTGCAGTCAAAGAATGTGGGTTCAAGTCCTGCTGGGGATGCTGACTCCTCGCGGGGCCTTGGGCATGTTAATGAGCTCCCGCAGGGCCTCCGTTTTTTCTTGTTCAGTCATTTTTCAGTTGTTTATGACACTTTCTGACCCCATTTGGAGTTCTCTTGGCAAAGAGGCTGGAATGGTTTGCCAGTTCCTTCTCTGGCTCGTTTTATAGATGAAGAACTCAAGACAAGCAGGGTGAAGTGACTTGCCCAGGGTCCTACAACTAGTAAGAGTCTGATTTGAACTCAGGAAGAGGGTCTTCCTGACTTGAGGCTCTGGTGCTCTGTGGGGTCACTTAGCTTCTCTGGGCCTCAGTTTACTCATCTGTAAAATGAGGGGGTTGGGCTCCTTTTTTTTCCTAAACCCTCACCTTCTGTCTTGGAGTTAATAATATGCATTGGCTCCAAGGCAGAAGAGTGGTAAGGGTAGGCAATGGGGGTCGAGTGACTTGCCCAGGGTCACACAGCAGGGAAGTGTCTGAGGCCAGATTTGAACCCAGGACCTCCCGTCTCTAGGCCTGGCTCTCAATCCACTGAGCCACCCAGCTGCCCCAGGGGTTGGGCTTCTTGACTATAGCTATAGAGCTTATGCCTGAGAATCTCATAGTTGGGCAGGATCTCAGAGTCAGAAGACCTGAGTTCAAGTCCTTGCTTTGCCTCTCACCTCCTGTATGAACTTGTCATTTCCCTTAGTTAGATCTTCAGCTCTCTCCTCTATAAGATGGGTGGGTGAGGAGGTGTCTAAGGTCCCTTCCAGGGCTCTACCTAGGATCTGCCAACAACACCTGCACATGAAAACCCCCCTTACAAAAGATCACCCAGTCCTTGCTTGCAGATGGAGAGCTCACTACCTCTCAAGGTAGCCTCCTGTCCCCTGGGCTAGCTTTAAATGTCAGAATTTTATTCCTGACACCAAACTGCACCTTCCCGACCTACATCCTAGCTCTACGCCCTGAAGCCAAGCAGGGCAAATTGAACTCCTTTCCTTTCTCTCTCTTTTTTTTTAAAGACAAACAGAGTTAAGTGACTTGCCTAAGATCACACAGCTAGTACATACTAGAGGTCACATTTGAACTCAGGTCTTCTTGATTCCAGACTCAGTGCTCTAGCACCGGCGCCATCTAGCTACCCTTTTTACCAAACAGTCCACTGTCCTCGCTCCCACGTTTTGTCTTCCCCCAGTTCTTTCAGACCCTCCTAAAATAGCTCGTCTCCAGCCCTCTCAACATCCTGGAAACTTGCCTGCTTATCAACGTCCTCTAAAACTGGATGCCCAGAACTGAACTCAGAACTCCAGATGGTGATGGAGGGGATATTATGCCAGCTTCTTCTTTTCGAAATCCTCACCTTCCATTTTGGAATTAATCCTGTGGATTGGTCCCAAGGCAGAAGAGCAGGAAGGGCTGGGCCGTGGGGATGAAGTGACTTACCCAGGGTCACACAGCTCAGAAGTGTCTGAGGCCAGATCGGATCCCAGGACTGGTGCTGCCTCCATCCGTCCACTGAGGGCTGAAACGGACCACAGAAGCTAACCCGTTCATTTTGTAAATAAGAAGTGACTGGGGCGGGGATCTAGTCCTTTGGGGGAGTTCCTTCCAGCTTGGAGATTTTTTTCCTGCTCCTTTTAGGGGGCCTCCCTGGTCCCCCCCATTTTTCCAGAGCCCAGAGTTTCCGAATGCCCCGGGCTAGGCCCCCCTGTGTGCCTTCCCCAGCCCCAGCCCGATGCAGGTTATGGATGGGATTCTAATTCAAAGTCAACATCACCTTCAGATATCGCCTCCTGCCCAAGAGGAAGCCGCCTGCCAAGCCGGAGCTGATAGCCCAGGATTAAAAGGGGAAAATACACAAAAGGGGCCTGCGGTCACCCCGTAATGGAACAGCCTCCGGGACGTGCTGCTGTTGGCCCGCAGGGACACTCCTGACCCTCTCCGAGGTGTGGTCCATCTGTGCAGGCGGGCGCCTCGGCCTACACTGACCCTCACCCGTGGATCTCCTCACTTACCCCCTCTGCCCACTTCTGATCAACGGTCAGCCCATCGGGATGCCCCCCACTCTTCCCTCTCCTTTTTCAAATGGGGAAACTGAGGCCTGCCACGTGGCACAAAGGAAAGAGCATTAGATTCAGAGCTTCCGTCGTTTCCTACCGAAGTATCCTTGGCACGTTCCTCGGGCTTTCTTGGCCTCGGTTTCCTCCTCTGTAAAATAAGGAGGTTGGGCTGGTTCTAGGCCCGTGATCGATCCTAGGAGAAGAGGGACAGGCCCGAAGGCGGTCCACGCCAAGGCCAAGATTCAAGTCCAGCTTCTCCGACTCGAGGCCGATGTGCTCTGCACCGGCAGCCCTGCTCGTCCCGGGGGACAGCACATTTCCCAGCAGAACCCGAGGCCCAGGAAGTCGTCTGTGTTGGCATGTCAGGGACCCGCACAAGCCCCCCACGTCCCCCTACAAGGCCTCCGGCAGAGGCTGGCAGCCAGGCGCCTTGCTCGGTCCTCCAGCCAGGGAGGAGGAAGGGTCTTAGGGAAGCTTCGTGCCGAGCTCGTCCTCCCTCGCGGCGGGTCGCTCTCTCTCCTGCGCTAGGACTCGCTTCCCAAATGACCTGCAGACTTCTTAAGGACGGAGCCCACGGCTGGGCGGAGAGGAATGGCTTCTTGTGAGCCTCTGGGAGCCGCTTGTTAAATCTTCACCCTTCCGCAATCGGCAAGGGCTCCGATTGAGATGTAACTTCTTGTTTTGTTACTTCCGTGTAAATTTGGAAGAAAGAAAAGATAAAAAATTATTTACTGTTTTGTTCATGAAATGATGGAATGAAGCTGAAACTTTACATTTTGCTGTGTCTACCTTTTCCCCTCCCCGAGGGTGGGTGTCCCAATGGAGAGAATTCCAGACCCAGAGTCAGGAACTCGTCTTCCTGAGTTCAAATCTGGCCTCAGCTGTGTGACCCTGGGTAAGTCACTTCACCCCATTTGCCTCAGTTCCTTATCTACAAGAGCTGGAGAAGGAAATGGCCAACCACTCCAGTATCTTTGCCAGGAAAGGCCCAAACAGTGCCAGAGTCAGGCACGACTGAAACGACGGAACAAAAACAACCTCCCTGGCTTCCTGGGGAGATCCAGGTGTTAAACATTTACCGGCACCCCCCGCTTTGGCTTCGAATGCGGTGCCTGGCTCGGACACCTCGAGGCCTTTGGGAGCCGTCCAGTTAGCAGCGAGAGGAAGGAGCCTCATTCTCCCTCCATCCAAAGGAGGAGCCCGGCCAGCCTGGTGAGGTGGCAAAGCCCGGTGACCCATGGGAGGAGGGAGCCAGGCTCGGGCGGCTCTGCCGGGCTCCTCCCCATCTTGGGAGCCTTCGATCCTCTCACTGGCTCGGGGGTCACCCAGCCGGGCCGCAGAGCTGCTCAGGACTGGGCCAGGCTCTACGCAGGTTGGCGTGTGCCCAGCCGGAGCCCCAAAGAACCAATCGGGGGGCCCCCAGCAGGTCTGGCCCTCCTAGAGGAGACGCCCCGGAGGGCCGAGGGCCGAGACAGGGGAGGATGGAAAGTCTTGTTTGTGGCACGGCTGAAGCAGGGCTTCCCCTGAACGTGACCCCTTTCAGGGAAACGGACTAAGCTGGCATCCGCCGGGTCAGATAGGCTGTGACGCTGGTTCTCTGCCTGCTGCCGCCACCCCCCCCCCATGCCACCCCAATCCTGCCAACGCGCGCTGCCTCGATTCTGGGAGCTGAAGGCTCCGGAGTCCTCTGTGCCCTCCGGAAAACTCTCCTCTCCAGGGTCCCGGCCTGAACCCGGCTCGCCCTTCTCTTTCTCTGGGCCGGCACCTCAGGCTACTGGCCCAAGGGAGACGGTTCTGTCCCCTGAGGAAGAACAAAAACATCAGAGGGAGGCTCGAAGGACTGCAAGGCCACGCGGGCCAGGAGAGAGAGATGGGGAGATGCGTCTGTACTGTGTAGTTCAGTGGTCATCGCTTAGGAGAGCGCCGGCTCCACACCACTGAATTCCTAACGTCTCCTGGCCTCAGTTTCCTCCTCTGTAAAAAGAGGGGGCTGGACCCAATGACCCTCCAACTCTATGGCTCTGGGCTGGGAGTGTGGCTCTGGCCCCCCCTTGCGTCTAAGATCAAAGGGAAGAGGCAGGACACTTGGGTTCTAGGAAAAATTCGGAGAGGACATTTGATGAGAGCCTCTCCTCCTTTGAATGACCCTTTGGGGACTTGATGGGGGCTTTGCAACATTCCTGGGGCCCCCAATCTCGCCCTCGGCCCCTCAGCATTGGAAAGCCGCTCGTCCTTCAGGCCCGTTCTCTCTCCCTCTCTAACACCTCACCTTCCGTCTTAGAATCAACACTGCGTATTGACAGAAGAGTGGAAAGACTAGGCAGCGGGGGTTAAGGGACTTGCCCAGGGTCACCCAGATAGGGCAGACTGGAACCCAGGACCTCCCCTCTCTAGACCTGGCTCTCCATCCCTGAGCCGCCCCGCTAGCTAGGCGTGACCCTCTTCTTACTGTCACACAGCACAGTCCCCTCGGGCGGATCTTCCTCGAGGGAGACTTGGGGGCCACGAACTTGGGGGCTGGCTTGTTTTTTTTTAAATAAAACGTGAGAGCTGATTGGCTAGAACGGGTTTTCTTTATAACATGGTGGGACTCAGTGGCCTCTCAGGTCCCTTCTAGCTCCTGGGAATCTCTGCTTCCCCGAGGGAGGAAGCCCCCCCCCCCCCCAACAGTAAAAGAGAATTCCGGTGCCCATCGTCCCTCCCCGCCCCTCTCCAGACAGGCCCCCTTTGTGTCCGCCCGAGGAGAGCTCACAAAGGCCCGGCTTTCCTCTTGTGGAGGGAGTAGACGGTACAAGGGCCCCCACAGCTGGCCCTCGCCTGGGGAACCTGCTGGCAGCCTCCCTTCCCCTCTCTGGCAAGCAGCGGCTGACACCGTGTCCCCCGGCGCTAACCACTGGACCCTGACGTCTGGGGAAGTAGAGCTGGGATGTGGCAGCTGCTCCGGGACCCACAGACCTGACGGCCGGACTCTGAGACCTGTCAAGAGGAGAGGCTCAAGCACAGCCAACTGTAAACAGAAACGAGGGCGGGGGCCGCCCTCCGCGGCTCCCCTGCTGGGAGATTCCGGGACGCTTTTGCCCTGCTTGGCAATGCAGATGAAGTGAGTCTCATGTTCCAGGGTCCCCGGGGAGTCCACGCTCCCCCTCTGCTGAGCACTGGCTAGAGCTGGAAGAGAAGAGCCGCTTGTCTCCTCTGGCTGTCAGCCCAGATGCCCAAAGGACTGGGGAAAGGAGCCCCTGCTTAGTTTCTGGGTCTCCATCCGGCATCTCTCCTGCGGGGTGAGCAGGACGGGGGGGGGGGGGGAAGAAAGCCTTCCTTAGAGAAGTGGTTTCTTCTCTTTTTCTTCTCCTCCTCCCTTCCTCTTCCTCCTCCTGTTCCTCCCCTTTCTCCTCTCCTTTCTTCTCTCTTCTTCCTCTTTCTCTTTCTCCTCCTCTTTCTCCTGTTCTTCCTCCTCTTTCTTCTCTCTTCCTCCTCTTCTTCTTTCTCCTCTTCCTCTTCCTCCTTCTCCCGTTCCTCCCCTTTCTCCTCTCCTCCTCTTCTCCCTCTTCCTCCTCTCCCTCTTTCTTCTCTCTTCCTCCTCTTCCTCTTCCTCCTCTTCCTCCTCTTCTTCCTCTTCTTCCCTTTTCTCCTCTCCTCCTCCTCTTCTTCCTCTCCGTCTTTCTTCTCTCTTCCTCCTCTCCCTCTTCTTTTTCCTCCTTCTCCTATTCCTCCCTTTTCTCCTCTCCTCCTCCTCCTCTTCTTCCTCCTTTCCCTCTTCTTTCTTCTCTTTTCCTTCTCTTCTTCCTTCTCCTGCTCTTCCTCATCTTCCTCTTCTTCCTCCTCTCCTCTTCCTTTCTCTTCCTCTCCTTCTTTCTCCTCCTCCTCCACCTCACATTCAACCCTCCCTTTCCCTTTGCACGGGTCGTCGGTCCCCCATGCCTGAAATGTTCTCCCTCCTTAACTTGTCTTTCTTCCTTCAACATGGCAATTTAAGTTGAGATCTCTCCCAGACTCCCCATTGTTGGGATTCCCTCCCATTAGTCCTGTTAATGTCTTATATGAACGCAGACATTTGTACATGGTGCCCTGCAATTAGCCTGGGAGCTCCTTGAAGGCAGGACTGGCTTTGCCTCTCTTTGTACTCCCAGTGCCTCGAACAGTGTCTGGCACATAGTAGGGACTTCATAAATGCTCTTTTACTGCTGACACAGCAGAACACAAAAATAGAAGTCTGTGTGAAGGCCCAAATCTCCATTCATACTGCTCGCTTTTTAAAAAGCTCATAAGACATCGGGACGGGATCCTTTCCAAACTGTCCTGCTTGTCTCTGCTTCCTTCTGAGCTTCTCTCTGTTCCCGTCTATACCTTTTAAAAATATTTCAGTGCCCCCTTTTTTCACGTCAAGATTACTAACCCCCTCTTCTCCTGCCAGCCCACCAACTAAAAACAAAAGACAGAAAACAATCCTTGGAACAAAGATGCATTAGCCTAGCCAAAGGCATCCCCCCCCCATCCTCCCTACCAGTGGCTGCTCCCCAAAACATATATCTCTGCACCTTGTGTTCATCCCCTCTCTGTCAGGAGGTGGGAAACCCGCTTCGTTATAAGTTCTCTGGAGACATGTCTGGTCATGGCAGCAGTCAGAGTTCTAAGTCTTTCAGAGTTGTTTGCCTTGACAATGCCATGGTCCTTTGGTGAACTGTTGTTCTTGTTTGGCCCACTCAATTTATTGTTACCCAGGATTCTGGGAAATCAACTCTTTCATCATTTCTTTTTTCTTTTTTTTAAACCCTTAACTTTCGGTGCATTGTCTCATAGGTGGAAGAGTGGTAAGGGTGGGCAATGGGGGTCAAGTGACTTGCCCAGGATCACCCAGCTGGGAAGTGGCTGAGGCCAGATTTGAACCTAGGACCTCCTGTCTCTAGGCCTGACTCTCAATCCACTGAGTTACCCAGCTGCCCCCTCTTTCATCATTTCTTAATGGATTAATAATAGACCATGATTTGTTCAGCCATTCCCTAGTTGTCTAAAAGGCCACCTAAGGCAACCCTCCCTCCTTAAATTTTAGTTCTTTTTTTCCTCCTTTTAATCTCCTCTTTGGTAGATTCTTTATTCATTCCATTTTTAAAATTTTATTTATTTACTTAATTAATTTAGAATATTATTCCATGGTTCCATGATTCATATTCTTTCCCTCTCCTCCTCCCTCCCTCCTCCTGTAGCCAACACGCAATTCCACTGGGTTTTACATGTGTCATTGATCAAGATCTATTTCCATATTATTGATATTTGCACTAGAGTGATCGTTTAGAGTCTACATCCCCAATCATATCCCCATCGACTCATGTGATCAAGCAGTTGTTTGTCTTCTGTGTTTCTGTTCCCACAGTTCTTTCTCTGGATGTGGAGAGCCTCTTTCTCATAAGTCTCTCAGGATTGTCCTAGGTCATGGCATTGTTGCTAGTAGAGAAATCCATTAAGTTCAATTGTGCCATAGTGCATCAGTCTCTGTGTACAATGTTCATTCCATTTTTAAAAATATATTTCTACATCAAATTGTGTTTGTGTGTACATGTGATACCACATGTTCAACCCCCTTTTTGTTCAATTCAGATAAAAGGGGTTCCTCTGATGTCTACTCCTTCCCAGCTTCTTTGTCCAATTTTTTTGTATTCTTTTTTTCTCACACTCTCCAAATATGGGAAAAAGCAAGTTCTGCCCACTTCTTCCTCCTTGCAACACTAGTGTATTCCTTTTACTCTCTCTTCTCTTTCCCCTCATAAAACTCACAAAATCACTGCCCTATAGTGTATAAATGGAGATTTTGAACCTTGGACTTCATCCCCCATAAATCCCTTGGTTTTCCCCAAATTCCCTTTAATCTCTCCTGTGCCTGTACATTTGCATGGTCACATTATTGTTTTATATTTGGCTGTAACTCCTCCCTCTTTCTCTTTTGTTCCTGGGAGCAGGCTGGTTAGTAACCTTTTAGTTAGATCTCTGTTAGTTTATTGTTAATAAAATATTCATAAATATAATATTTAGTATTTTCTATATTACTTTTATTTCTTACAAAAGATTCTGTTTTTCTTATACTATTTGAAGACAGTGTTCTAAAAAGACTCCTCTACTTTCTTTCATTAGAATAGTAACAAGAAAGCATCATAAATCCGCTTTCAATTGCTTAAAAATTTACCTTTGTGGATTGTTCTTGATGGGCATTTATATTTCAAAGTTTCTAATCAGCTTTGATCTTTTCAGTTTAAAAGTTCTCTATTCCACTAAGGAATTAAGGCCCCTGTTTGCTTGGTTTTTTTTTTTCCCCTCTTTTGGACAGTAATCAGTTTTCCAGGGTAAGTTATTTTTGCTTTCAAACTTATCTCTTTTGTGTGTTGGAACTCTATGTTCCAAGATCTCCTGTCCTTTATTTTAGAAGGTGTCAGATCTTGTATGATACTGGCTATACTTGGTATTAGTATTTAGGCTGCTTCTTTCTGTATTCTTGCAATATTTGGTCTTCTATATGGTAGCTCTAAATTTTAGCCATCGCTTCTCTGAGAATTTTTCTTTGGGGATTCCTTATATCCATTTGCATGTAACATGTTAGTATGTCTATAGTGGATATAACCTCAAGGACTGCCTTTTGCATCGTCTCAGGACTTCTCATAGAGGTTTGCAGGTAGTATGCATTTAATGTCTGTTGAACTGAATACTGATGAGGAAAGGAAATAAGCATTTTTATAGCCCTTACTCTGTGCCAGATATTGAGCTAAGCACTTTACAAATATCTCACTTGAGCCTCACAACAATCCTTCAGGCGAGGCTCGGTTATTATGTCCATTTACAGTTGAGGAAATAGCTCAATAATTTGCCTGAGGTCACATAGGTAATAAGTGTCTGGGACAGGATTTAAACTCAGGACTTCCCGACTCTGGGCCCTTCACTCTATCCACTGTGCCGTCTAGCATCTTGGACCAGGAGATTCCCCGACCTTTATCGTTTTGTGCTCATTACAGAACTGCTGGGTTTTCTCCATTCCACTGTAAGGACACGGTTTTTGTTCAGCCGTCTAGTCATGTTCCACTCTTGGTGACCCCGATGGAGTTTTCTTGGCAAGGACACTGGAGTTGGGTTCTCCCTTTCTAAAGACATTTTGGCCCACATATGGAAGATATGAAGATGAAATCACAGAATCACCCAGAATCTCAGAATGCAACAGCTCTCTAGTCCAGTGATGGGCAAACTAGTGGCTGCAGGCCAGATGAGGCCCCCTGAAATGTTCTATCCCGCGAAGACATTATTCCTAATCTGATGAATACAGTGAGTAGGATACAATACAATGAAACTTTGAAAGAGTTGCCTTAGAAACAGACTGACAGATGAGCATTTCCTTTCCTTTGGCCCCCTCTTTAAAAAGTTTGCCCATCACGGCTCTAGTCCAATGCTTTTCAGAAAGGGGATACCTGCTACAACAATAAGTCCTGAAAGGACTTCTCTGCAGGCAAAACTCTCTACCTCCCTCCCAAGGCAGTTCACTCCACTTGGCCCCTCATGGGCAGAATGATATGGCAGAAAGAGTACTGGATTTGTAGCCAAAGACCTTGAGTTCAAGTCCTGCCTCTGTCACTTCCTATGTGAGCAAATCTCTCTGGACCTCAGTTTCCCCATTTGTAAAAGGAAAGAAAGAGGCAGACCAGATGGGCTCCGACAGTCCTTTCGGATCTCAACCTGCCTTCCAAGCCTAAATGGGCTTCTTCGCACTTTGCCGTTATTTCACCTGGTTCTCCCTTCCCCAACCATGAAGACCACATCTAACGCCCCTTCTCGGTGGCAGCCTTTCGGCTCCTGGCAGACGGGCTGCGCCCCCTTCTCTCGCCCAGCCCAGGCCCTGGACCCTCTCCAGCATATCAGCGACCCCTCCAAACTGTGGTGCCCAGCGCAGGCCACGCGACTCCAGATGTGGCCTGACCAGGGCAGCGTCCAGAAGCCCCAGCGATGGCCTCCCGAGGCGGAAGGAGCGTTCGTCCCGGCGCTGGCCCGACAAGCCTGATTTGCATATGTTAATCGAGAAGGTTTAAGTCTTTAATGAGAAGCACCTGGCATTCCTCGCAGTGTTTGGCTCAGCTGTCTTCATTTAGCGCCTCCTCTTAGTTCTGTTGGGGGCAAAGGGTGGGGGTCGCACATCCAGGTGCGGCCTTCTCCCGGGCTGGCGGCGGCCCCGGTTCTCGGAGAGCGGAAGCCCCGCCCCTTAGTGGAGGCGGGAAGGAAGGGGGTCCGTCTACCAGGTAAGCCGTCCAAGAAGGTGGCCAGCCACGGGGCGCTGCGCAGGGGTCCCTCTGCCCGGGGACTGCGGGGGATCGAGGAAGGGAATGGGATTCCCCAGACAAGGGCCTTCTCGGGGGACCACCTGCTGGGTCTCCCGCTCTCCATCTGGGTTCCACTGAGAACACATTTTGTGTGTTTCTGTTGGGCTTGTGTCTGCGTGTATCGCAAGGGGGGGAATTAGAAAGAAACATCTCTCGCGAGCTGCCATTTCTGCGGCCGCTTGGACCGAGAGACAGACAGACAGACAGACAGAAGGGAGACAGCGAGACAGACAGACAGAGAGAAACAGAGAGAGAAGGAGAGACAGACAGACAGAGACACACAGAGAGAGACAGACAGACAGAGACAGAGAGACAGAGAGAGAGGAGAGACAGACAGACAGACAGACAGAGACAAAGAAACGGAGAGAGAGGAGAGACAGACAGACAGACAGAGACAGAGAGAGACAGAGAGACACAGAGACAAAGAGTCAAAGAGACAGAGAAAGACAGAGAGAGAGAGAAGGAGAGAGACAGACAGAGACAGAGACAGACAAAGACAGAGAGAGACAGAGAGACAGAGAGACAGACACAGAGACAGACACAGAGAGAGACAGACAGAGACACAGAGAGAGAGAGAGACAGAGAGAAACAGAGATAGAAAGACAGATAAAGATTCTCCGTTTGCTGTCTGGGTAAAGCCCTTCCCAAAGGGAAGAGAGTAGAGAAAAAGGTCTCTAAGGAACCAGGGTTTCAAACTGTGAGAAAGCACCACTTGGAGTATTTGTAACGCAGAATCAAATTATGGAGGAGCCAGGTGGTGCCAGAACGGATCATCAGGTTTGGTTGAACCTGGGCAAATTGCTTTGACCTGATGGCCTCAGTTTCTTCAACTGTCCAATGGGCTTGAGAAAGAAGTGGCATATTATTACAGTATCTCTGCCAAGAAACCTCCAAACAGTGGGCAGCTGGGTGGCTCAGTGGATTGAGAGTCAGGCCCAGAGACAGGAGGTCCTGGATTCAAATCTGGCCTCAGACACTTCTCAGCTGTGTGACCCTGGGCAAGTCACTTGACCCCCATTGCCTACCCTTACCACTCTTCTGCCTTGGAGCCGATACACAGCATTGTTTAATAAGTAAAAAAATAAGTAATAAGTAAGGGTTAAAAAAAAAAAGAAACCCCCAAAACAGTGTCACAAAAAGTCAGACATGACTTGATGATAACAAATAACAACAGAATTGTATCTCTAAACCTGGAAGGAACCTCAGAAACTGAGTCTAGCACTCCTATTCCATTTATTTATTTATTTATTTACTTACTTACTTACTTATTTATTTGTTTGTTTGTTTATTTATTTGTTTATTTATTTATTTATTTATTTATTTTTAGGTTTCTCTCTTTCTCTAATCCATTCATTCATTCATACATTCATTTATTTTCATTTATTTTTTTATTTTGAATATTTCCCCCAGTTACATATTTCCTGTTCTTTCCCTCTTCCCCAAGCCCCCCTAACCTCCTTAGCTGATACACAATTCCATGGCGTTTTACATGTATCATTGATCAAAACCTAATTCCATATTATTGATATTTGGACTAGAGTTATCGTTTAGTGTCTACATCCCCAATGATATCCCCATCAGCCCATGTGTTCAAGCAGTTGTTTTTCTTCTGTGTTTCTCCTCCCACAGTCCTTCCTATGAATGTGGCTTGTTTTCTTTCTCATAAGTGCCTCAGCCTTGCTCTGGATCCTTAAATTGCTGCTAGTAGAGAAGTCCATTATGTTCGATTGTACCACAGTGTATCAGTCTCTGTGTACAATGTTCTCCTGGTTCTGCTCCTTTCACTCTGCATCACTTCCTGGAGGTCTTTCCAGTTCACATGGAATTCCTCCAATTCTTTATTCCTTTGAGCACAATAGTATTCCATCACCAACAGATACCACAATTTGTTCAGCTATTCCCCAATCGAAGGACATTCTCTCATTTGCCAATTTTTTGCCACCACAAAGAGCACGGCTATAAATATTTTTGTACAAGTCTTTTTCCGTATTATCTCTTTGGGGTATAATCCAAGCAGTGCTATGGCTGGATCAAAAGGCAGATAATCTTTTAAAGTCCTTTGAGCATAATTCCAAATCGCCATCCAGAATAGTTAGATCAGTTCACAAATCCACCAGCAATGCATTAATGTCCCAATTTTGCNGCTGATACACAATTCCATGGCGTTTTACATGTATCATTGATCAAAACCTAATTCCATATTATTGATATTTGGACTAGAGTTATCGTTTAGTGTCTACATCCCCAATGATATCCCCATCAGCCCATGTGTTCAAGCAGTTGTTTTTCTTCTGTGTTTCTCCTCCCACAGTCCTTCCTATGAATGTGGCTTGTTTTCTTTCTCATAAGTGCCTCAGCCTTGCTCTGGATCCTTAAATTGCTGCTAGTAGAGAAGTCCATTATGTTCGATTGTACCACAGTGTATCAGTCTCTGTGTACAACGTTCTCCTGGTTCTGCTCCTTTCACTCTGCATCAGTTCCTGGAGGTCTTTCCAGTTCACATGGAATTCCTCCAATTCTTTATTCCTTTGAGCACAATAGTATTCCATCACCAACAGATACCACAATTTGTTCAGCTATTCCCCAATCGAAGGACATTCTCTCATTTGCCAATTTTTTGCCACCACAAAGAGTGCGGCTATAAATATTTTTGTACAAGTCTTTTTCCGTATTATCTCTTTGGGGTATAATCCAAGCAGTGCTATGGTTGGATCAAAAGGCAGATAATCTTTTAAAGTCCTTTGAGCATAATTCTAAATCGCCATCTGGAATAGTTGGATCAGTTCACAAATCCACCAGCAATGCATTAATGTCCCAATTTTGCCACATCCCCTCCAGCATTCATTACTCTCCCCTGCTATCATTTTAGCCAATCTGCTAGGTGTGAGGTGGTACCTCAGAGTTGTTTTGATTTGCATTTCTCTAATTATTAGAGATTTAGAACACTTTCTCATGTGCTTATTGATAGTTTTGATTTCTTTATCTGAGAATTGCCTATTCATGTCCCTTGCCCATTTATCAATTGGGAGATGGCTTGATTTTTTTGTACAATTGATTTAGCTCCTTGTATATTTGAGTAATTAAACCTTTGTCAGAGTTGTTTTTTTTTTTTTTTTTTAAATTTTAAACCCTTAACTTCTGTGTATTGACTTATAGGTGGAAGATTGGTAAGGGTAGGCAATGGGGGTCAAGTGACTTGCCCAGGGTCACACAGCTGGGAAGTGTCTGAGGCCGGATTTGAACCTAGGACCTCCTGTCTCTAGGCCTGGCTCTCAATCCACTGAGCTACCCAGCTGCCCCAGAGTTTTTTGTTATAAAGATTTTTCCCAATTTGTTGTCTCCCTTCTTATTTTGGTAGCATTGGTTTCGTCTGTACAGAAACTTTTTAGTTTAATGTAGTTAAAATTATTTATTTTACATTTTGTGATTTTTTTCTAACTCTTGCTTGGTTTTAAATTCTTTCCCTTCCCATAGATCTGACAAGTAGACAATTCTGTAGCACTCCTATTTTATAGGAGAGTAGACTGAGACTCAGAGAAGCTGAGTCTAGTCCAACCGTCACATTTTACAGATGAGAATACTGAGGCCAAGAGAGGCGATGTATTTGTCTAGAATCACACAGCAAAGGCATAAGTTCTAATTCTGTCTTCTTGACTCTGAGTGTAGTGTTCTATCCTCTACTCTGAGCTGCCTTTGCATTCTGTTCAAAAGATACTGACTAAGAGCTTGTTACTGGGGCATCAAGGTGGCTCAGTGGAAGGCCAGCCAGGCCTGGAGAGAGAAGGTCCTATGGTCCTAGTTCCAACACTTTCTAGCTGCTGGGTGAGTCACTTAATCTCCATTGCCTGACCCTTAACTGCTCTTCTGCCATGGAACCAATACACAATATTGACTCTAAGATGGAAGGTAAGAATTTAAAAAGGAAAAAAAAGCCAATTACATGTGGAAGTCATCGATAGAAAACTGATAAAAAAAATAATAAATAAAATTCCTGCCCTCAGGGAGTTTACAGTCTACTTGTCAAGTTGTAGCATATGAGACAGCCTACCAGAGTAGAGAGAGTATGGTGTCTGGCATACAATAGGTGGCTCAGGAAATGGTTTCTTTTAACCCTTATCTTTGTTAAAATCAATACTGTGTTTTGGTTCCAAGGCAGAAGAGCGGTCAGGGGCAGGCAATGGGGGTTAAGTGACTTGCCTAGGGTCAAGGAGAAGGCCAGATTTGAAGGCAGGACCTCTTGTCTCAAGGCCTGGCTCTCTATCCATTAAGCCACCTAGATCCCCCTACAACCCAGTTTTTGAAGGTTTTGGAATGCCAGGTTCAGGACTTTATATTTGGTCCTATGGACACTAGGGAGCTTCTGAATATTCTTGGACAGGGGCCAATAACATGGCCAGAATTGTGTATTAGGAAGGTTACTTTAGCAGGTGTGTAGTGGGTGTATCTGGAAATAATAAAGAACAGAGGTCAGGAAACCATTTTGGAGGAAGAGACCATTTTACAGATGACCTAGAAGAAAAGTGATAAGGGTGTGAGCTGAGAGTGATGTGCCTGGGAGTAGAAGGAGGGAATTATGTCTGAGAGAAGCTGTGGAGGTAAATTCAGTAAAATTTGGCATCTGGTTGCCTATGAGGGCAGAGAAGAGTCAAGAAGGGTTACAAAATTTTAAGCCTGGGAAACTGGGAGATGTTAATGGCGCCATCTTGGAAAAAGGGAAAACTGGAGGTATGGGATGGTTGACATGAAGAGGTAAACTCAATTTGGCATATATTGGGTTTGAGATGCTAGTGGGACATCCAGGAGAATGTGATATAGGTTATATATTATTTGTAAAGAGAATAAAATATAATGTTATATATTATATGCAAATATACAATATCAACACGATTTAAATATTAACATGTAATTTTATAAATTATATGGAAATAGAATGAACCATAATAATTTATATTACATGCAAACATAATATATGAACACAATTTAAATATTAATATATACTTTTGTCTGTATATATAAACAGAATAAGTAAACTATAATGTTATATATTACATGTAAACAGAATAAATAAAATCAAATAGTTATATATTTTTTAATTTTTTTGAAACATTTTTTCCATGGTTACATGATTCATGTTCTTGCTCTCTTTCTCCCCACCCCCTCTCCCCCCCGGTAGCCGATGCACATTTCCATTGGTTTCTTCCTGTGTCATCGATCAAGACCTATTTCCATATTATTGATAATTGTTCTAGGGTGGTCATTAAGAGTCTACATCCTAATCGTATCTGCATCAACCCATGTGTTCGAGCAGTTGTTTTTCTTCTGTGTTTCCACTCCTGTAGTTCTTCCTCTGAATGTGGGTAGCGTTCTTTTCCATAAATTCCATAAAATGTCCTGGGTCATTGCATTGCTGCTAGTACAGAAATCCATTACATTCGATTGTACCACAGTGTATCTGTCTCTGTGTATAAGGTTCTCCTGGTTCTGCTCCTTTTACTCTGCATCAGTTCCTAGAGATCTTTCCAGTTCACATGGAATTCCTCCAGTTCATTATTCCTTTGAGCACAATAGTATTCCATCACCAACAGATACCACAGTTTGTTCAGCCATTCTCCAATTGAAGTATATAGTATACTTGTCAGATCTCTGGGAAAGGAAAGATTTTAAAACCAAGCAAGAGTTAGAAAAAATAAGTACAAAATGTAAAATAAATAATTTCAATTACATTAAATTAAAACGGTTTTATACAAACAAAAACAATGCAACTAAAATCAGAAGGAAAACAACAAACTGGGAAAAAATCTTTATAACAAAAAACTCTGACAAAGGTCTAATTACTCAAATATACAAGGAGCTAAATCAATTGTACAAAAAATCAAGCCATTCTCCAATTGATAAATGGGCAAGGGACATGAATAGGCAATTTTCAGATAAAGAAATCAAAACTATCAATAAGCACATGAGAAAGTGTTCTAAATCTCTAATAGAGAAATGCAAATCAAAACAACTCTGAGGTATCATCTCACACCCAGCAGATTGGCTAAAATGACAACAGGGAAGAGTAATGAATGTTGGAGGGGATGTGGCAAAAATGGGGCATTAATGCATTGCTGGTGGAGTTGTGAACTGATTCGGCCATTCTGGATGGCAATTTGGAATTATGCCCAAAGAGTGCTAAAAGAATGCCTGCCCTTTGATCCAGCCATACCATTGATAGGTTTGTACCCCAAAAAGATCATAGAGAAAAAGATATGTACAAAAATATTTATAGCCGCACTCTTTGTGATGGCAAAAAAACCCTAGAAAACGAGGGTATGCTCTTCAAATAGTTATATATTAAATGTAAATACAACTGGCATAAAATATGGGCACAATTTAAAATAAATAAAAATATAGTTGTGTCACATCTAAATATAATAAATAAAATATAATAATGTTACACATTACTTGCAAATATAACAGAAAATGTTAACACAATTTAAATGTTGAGATGTAGTTAGTTTCATGTTATATGTAAACAGGATACATTTATACATGTATATTATATGTAAGTAGGATAAATAAAATGGAATAATGTTATGTTATATGTAAATATAACTGACAAAATATTAACACAATCTAAATAGGAATAGGAATATATTTTGTTATATGTAAATATAATAAATAAAATAGAATGTTATATATTCTATGTAAACATAATAAATAAAATAGAATGTTATCTATTATATGTAAATATTACTGGCATAAAATTTGGGCCAATTTAATCTGAATGTAAATATAGTTGTGTCACATGTAAATATAATAAATAAAATATAACAATGTTACATATTACATGCAAGTATAATAGAAAATATTAACAGTGCAAACATTAAGATACATATCGTCTTATTTTATATGTAAACACAATAAATTATACATGTATATCACATGTAAATAGAATAATGTTATATATAAACATGACCGACAAAATATTAACCTAATTTAAATAGGAATATGATTATTTTTGTGTTATTTGTAAATATAATAATGTTATATATTATGTGTAAATAGAATTGAGACAACATATTAATATATTTTAAATGTTAATATAAAGATAGTTGTGTTCTATACATAAATAGAATAAATAAAATAGAATGTTATATATGTTATAGATTATATATAAATATAATTGACATAAAATAGAATAGCGATATATTACATGTAAGTACACTTTAAACAAAATATTAACATATTTAAATATTAATGCAGATGTAGGTTTATATATTATATATAAAGTATAACAATGTTATGCTTTTATGTGTAAATATTGATACTTGACATTTAAATATGGTCATTGGCTATTATAGCACATGTAAATAAAATGGGTAGAAATATTAATAAATTTAAATCCTAATATAAAATAGTGTTTTTATATAGTACATGGAAATCTGATAAATAACATATAATAAACACTTATTTATGCATATTCTATATAATATCATCTTCTTCAATAAGACGATGGACAGTTTCATTGTCACCTGGCTATGCCCGGCCCCATCTAGCACAGTGCCGGCCACACAGTAGCCCTTCATAAATGGCCAGTGATTGGTTGAGTTGTCTGGCAGCCATTGGAGATGGAGAGCCAGGGCTGGATGATGACGGGACAGAGACAATGGTGGATCTGGGGAGGCTTAGAGAGAGGAGGGGAGGACCCAGGACACACGGGGGCAGCGATTCTTGGGGATTGGAGAATGAAGACTTGGCCAAGGGAGAGGAGAGGGGAGGGATGCCACACTTCCAAGGCCAGTTTAGGAGGTGGTCAGCTCATTGGGGGTGGGAGTGGGCTTCAAGGCTGGTTTTGTACCCCCAGCAATTACCCCAGGGCTTGGCTCATGGGGGCGCTTCAACAACTCTCCTTTAGATGGGACTTTACCATCTAATCAAGCGATAGAAAGGAAGCTCCTTGAGGGCAGGAACAGTTTCATTATGATTATGATTTTTTTTTTTGGCATCCTTAGTACCTCAGTATAGTTAGTGCCTGGCACATAGTAGGTGCTCCACATATGCCTGTTGACTGGAGAAATGAAGTATTTATTAAGACCTTATGGTTGGGTGTGCCAGGCACTGTACCAAGCCCTTAAGGAGCTTCCATTCTAATGAACAAGAAAAGACAACAGCAGGAGGAACACAATTGGGAGAGGAGAAGGTAGGAAGCAATGTGGAGACCTGGGCAAGAAAAGTGAAAACTGGCCTGAATTCCACTTCAGACTCTGCCTAGTTGTGTCACGCTGGGCCAGTCCCTTAACTTCTCTGTGCCTCAGTTTCCTCACCTATAAAAAGGAGGTTGTATTGGACAGCTTCGGAGGCCCCTTCCAGCTATAAATGTATGATTTCATTCTCCTCTGGAAGGAGGAGGGAGGAAAGCAGGGCAGGACGTGGGAGGGGAGGTGACAGTGGGTGGCTGTCGGTACCCCTCAACATCTGGGTCATCCCTGAATTTCTCCAAAGATCAGAGGAAAGGGAATCCGTTTCTACGCTCTTTGTCGAAGTTTAAGTTACTATTTGGTGAGTTCAGTTCGATACCCCAGGAGCTCCCTGAGCTCCCCAAGCCTCGACTTCCCTTACCTCCCAGGCTGGGTTAACCCCTGAACTGCTGCCACGGGGAGAGTTCTTGTAGGGGTTAGGCTGAGCTCGCCTCAACCCAAATCACCATGCAAGGACAGAATCCGTCCGGTCTCTGCGGTCATCACTCCCTTCGAGGACACCTAAAGGATTGGGGAAAGGCAACGTTGGGATGGTTGGGATTCGAACATCTGGGTTCGAATCTTGCCTATGCCGCTTAACCACCTCTGTGACCCTTGGCGAAGGGCTTCTCTTCAATGGCCTCAATTGCCTTAACTATAAAATGGGGAGAGTGGGGCCTGGACCCAATGACCCCTAAAGTCTTCTCCCAGTCGGACGTCTTATCCCTGCGTGCTTGGGCCCCCAACCCAATGGGGTTGGCTAGATTCCTCTCTAAGGCTCCCCCCAGCTCTGATGTTTGTTTTGTGATTCTGCAGCAAAGCCCCCCAGCCAGCTTCCTCCCCTGCCTCCATTCCCAAGTTACATTGGCTCAGCCCAAAGAACCCAAAGAAGTGGCTCTTGCTCTTGGGTCCTGCGTTCGAGAGCTGCGGGGTCTTGGGCAGATTCCTTCCTCTCTCTGGACCCCCTCTTTCCCAAAGGTAAAACAGACTGTGGAATGGATCGGATGACCTCTACAGCTCCTTCTGCCTGCAGTCATTGGGAGGGAGAGACAGGCAGGGAACAGATGCCCGAGGTCTGGCCACACCAGCGGGTAGGGAAGGCTGGGAGGAGGCGAAGGAGCCCTTTCTCTGTCTCCTTCCAGACACTGTTCGAGCTGGAAAAGGCTCTCTGGGCAGAAGCAGAGATTTTCGATACAAGGGACCTTGGAACGCTTTGATTTCTGCTCCATTTTACAGTTGAGGAAACCGAGGTCTAGAAAGGCTAAACCACTTGTCAGAGGCCACCCAGCTCATTTGACAGATGGGGAAACTGAGGCCCCTCTTTCCATCCCGGCCCCTAGGCTGCCCAGGCTGGCAGGTGGAGGTCGCCAGCGCCCATGGGCTCCCCTCCTCAAAGCCTCTCCTTTGGGCATGCCGACCCTCCAGTGCTGGGGCTTCTTCCAGGGCTCCAGCATCCATCTCGGCAGACAGATCGCAGGGCTCCGGGTGGGAAGCTGGGGGAGGGGAGAGGAGGGGTCTGGTCTTTGTGCAGAGCCTGGGCCGGAAGCAGAGAGAAGATCCATCCAAGGCTGGGCCTGGGCCTCATCCCAAAGGGGCTGTCAGTCTCCCAGGCCCCCTCTTGCCCACCCCCATCCTACCCAGGGATCTGTCCTTGGCAATGACTCCGGCACGGAGCCCCGCCAGGAAAGGACTCGAGTGCCCCCTGGTGACCACACAGGGGAGGCTGGGCGGGCCAGCCTGTCCCAAGGAACTTTGTTGTTGTTCCTTCATGTCAGTGCATCTGACTCTTCCTGACCCCATTTGGGATATTCTCAGCAGGGAAGACATTTCCTTCTCCAGATCCTTTTACAGATGGAGAAACTGAGGCAAACAGGGCGAAGTGACTTGTCTAGGGTCACTCAGTTAGGAAGTGTCTGAGGCCAGGTTTCAATGCAACAAGATTTGACTTCAGGCACCGGATTTGGTGTCAGAAGAATTTGAGTTCAAATCTTGCCTCAGACACTTAATAGCTGTGTGACCCTGGCCGAGTCTGTCTCAGCTTCTTCATCTATAAAATATCAATATATATATAACACCATATCGTCTATAAAAATATATAATATTATATCACCTATAAAATATAAACATATATTATATATAATATATAATATTGTAATTATATAATATATAATATTTATATGTATAAAATATAAAATAATGGTTTTGGACAAGGTGGTCCTGCCATCTTATGAATCCCAGCCCTGCCCCTGTGTGACCCTGGGTAAGTCACTTACATTTTTCTGGGCTTCCATTTCTAGCTGGACTAGAGAATCTCTAAGTTCTTCTCAAGGGCCTGATCCCGCGTTCCTGTGCCCCCTCTGGGCCTCCCTTTCCTCCTTTTTAGAGGGAAGGGGTTGGACAAGACGGCCTTGGAGGTTCCCTCCTCTAGGCTGGGGTCAGGAGACGGAGCTATAACTAGGAAGAAGTGACCAGGGCTTTGTCCCGGGCTGCTGAATCGAGTCCTTCGTCAGCCTGAAGCCATGGAGCTCGGCACCTAGTTAGCAAAAATGAGCTAAAATCGGATGCCTCGAGCGGTCCAGATGGCACCCCCCTCCCCCGCCTCCCCGTCCCTGGATGCTGCATCGGAGGACCCTTTGGGGGCGGCCTTGGCTGCACCTTCTCCAGGTGCCCATCGCCAGTCCCGGGTCTGGGCAGGGACTGAAAAGGGGGACCAGACAGGGACCCCTCCTCACAGGGCTCCCCTGGAGCTCCCTCTGGGCCCCGGGGAGGGGGAGGATGCGGCTGCACAGGAAAAGGGTCCTGCTTAGCATTTTCATTAAACACATGAATGATGGCAGAGCGAGAGGATGGATGGGAGAGGATGCTCATTAAGCTGGCTGTCAATCTCCGGGTCAGACCGGAGGCTGGGCCGGTGCCTCAGAGAACAAGGGAGGAATGTCAAAGAACCTTGAGAAGTTGGAATAGGAAGCTGCCATTCAGCCGGGACCCTCTGGGGGAGGGGGGCCCCCTCCTCCTCCCCCTCCCCCTCCAGAGTTCAGGGAATCTTCCTGCACCACAAGGAAAACAAGAGCTCCCACAGCAGCCGGAGTAAGGGGGGCTTTTGGACGGTGCTGCTGGTGCTGGGATGCGTGACTCCCACAAAGAAGGGGCACCGTGATGGGGCCGCCGGGGAGCCCAGTGGAGAGGGGGCCAGGCCTGGAATCAGGAGGTCCTGGGTTCAAATCCGGCCTCAGACACTTCCTAGCTGTGTGACCCTGGGCAAGTCACTTAACCCCAAGTGCCTAACCCTTACCCCTCTTCCTCCTTGGAACCATTCTTAGTGCGGATTCGAAGTCCGAAGAGAAGGATTTAAAACAACAGCAACAACAACAATAATACCTGTCTGTGAGGATACAATGGGGTAATGGATGTAAAACAGTTTGTCAGTCCCATTGGACTTCCCTGCTGAGTGTCTGCTTACTCGGAGGCTCTGGGAATACGAGCATGGACCCATGCCGGCCCTCCGAGAGCCCCCATTCCATTTGAGACCATAAAGCCGGACCCAGCCTGAAAAGGATATTCGGGGGGATGTAATGGCAGGAGCTGTGAGCTCCCTTAGAAGGAGAACAGACCTGGAGCCCAATTTCCCTTTTCAATAGATCGTAAGCTCTTGGCGGGCAGGAACTGTTCTCTGCATTTTGTCTTTGAGTCCCTACGAAATGTTTAAGCGCCTACCGTGTGCCTGGCACTGTGCTAAGGGCTGGGAGGAGGGTACAAAAAGAGGCAAAAGACAGTCCCTGCCCTCGAGGAGCTTACAGTCTAAGGGAAGGAGCCAGCGTGTAAACCATAACCCAAAAGAATGTGTTCTAAACGTGATCCAAAACATCAGTGGAAAGGGGTCTCCCAGGCCCCCAGCGTGGGCTCTCCCCCCTCTCTCTCTCTGCCTGGCTCCTCTCCCTGCTCCCATCTTCTCTCCACTCCTGCATGGGCCGATGGGATCATTTCAGACTTTTCCCCATTTGCAGCCAAGGAAGGGGTCTCCGTGCAGCCGGCTCTCTCCCCAGCAGCTCAGGGGCCTCGTCGAGTCGGACTTCCATCAGGAGGAGCCGTCTCTGGGGGGAGGCAGGGTTGGATCAGAGAGTTTTCTAGGCTCCAGGAGCTGGCACTGCCGCCCGAGCAGGGATGCCCACAGCTGTTGGGAGGCTCCCGGGCCTGGGGGTCAGTGCCTGCGCCCCAGATTTGGAAGGAGGAGATCTGGGCCCGTATCCTAGCTGGGGGGTCTCGGACAAGTCGCTTCCCCCCTTTAGGTTCCAGGATCCTCTACAGTGAGAGGCCTAGGACGGTGCATCCTTTTCCCCACCCTTGTTGGGCTTCAGTGCATGGCCTAAACCCGGCCCAGGAAGACCTGCCCATTCTTTATGGGTCTGTCATTCTCTGGGCAGGAGCCCTTTCGAGTAAGGCAGGGAGCTCAGGATGCAGAAGGGAGCCAGGCGGCAGAGGGAGCCCAGGGGGAGAGCAGGGGGACACAAAGGGGGAGGAAACGGAGGCCTCCCCAGCCTTTGGCTTTGTCTGTTTACAGGGCCTGATGAGGCCCCTCTGAGAGGGGGCCCTGAGATTCCCTAAGCAGAAAATGCACACCAGCTGGGCCCTGGTGCTTGTGTGAGGCAGGTGCCCCCCAGACTCCAGTGAGGCCCCCCAAGAGAGGATCCAGGTCTTCCCTGACCTCTCAGTGCCAGCTCCTCCTTGTCCTTGGTTTGTGTCGGGCCTGCGTGGAAGGAAGCTCTGCTTTCAAGGACTCCGGGACACCCTGAGCATACCAATGCCCAGCCCTCACTCCCCCTCGGCGTTTTTCTCGTTAAGCAGATTTAAGGAATGAGTTCAGAAGCCTGGTGGCGGCTCATTGCACAGCCGTCAGGTTTCTTTGCTCGGCCCGGCTGAGAAAACCCCTCCGATTCCTCTAATCCCCCCTTGGAAGGCCGAGTCCATTCTCCACCCTCCTGCCCAGATCCTTTCCCCGAAAGCTTTAGAGGAGGCAGATTCGGCTCTCATTTCCTTTTCTCTGTTTCCAGAGAAGTCCATCTTCCCCAGAACATCCTCAGGGCTTAATGCTGCCCCACACCCTGCCGGAGATGCTTCTTCTTCGGTCCTCCTCTAGTCATTCTCATTTCTCTCTCCCTCTCCCTGCTTCTCCTCTCTTCCCCCTCCTCTTTCTCTTCTCTCTTTTTCTCTTTCCCTCCCTCCTTCCCTTCCTCTCTCTCTGTCTCTGTCTACATGTCTGTCTGTCTGTCTCTCTGTCTCTGTCTCTCTGTCTCTGTCTCTGTCTCTCTCTGTCTCATTCAGTCTGTCTCTTCTGTCTGTCTCTCTCACTCTGTCTTCTTTGTTTCTCTGTCTCTTCTGTCTCTATCTCTTTCTGTCTCTCTCACTCTGTCTCTGTCTCTTCTGTCTGTCTCTCTCTGTCTCTGTCTCTCTTTCTGTCTCTTTCACTCTGTCTCTGTCTCTTCTGTCTCTCTGTCTCTCTTTCTCTCTCTGTCTCTGTCTCTTCTGTCTCTTCTGTCTCTCTGTCTCTCTGTCTCTCCCTCTCTCTCTGTCTCTCTCTCTCTCTCTCTCCAGTCAATCTGGCCTTATAATGGCTCCGTTCTTTTCCTTCGCTCTCCGGCCCGTCCTTGTTCCCTCCTTTCCTCCACCTTTTGCCTCCTCCATTTTCGTCCCGTCCTCAGAGCGGGAGATGCATTAAGATTTCGCGATGCTTCGAATCTGCTCCCTTGAAGTTGAATAATCCTGGGGAGCTGCCGACGTGGGCGCCGCCTGGGCTGAATCCCAGCAGCTGAGCCGGCCAGGCCGGGCCCTGGACACTGCCCTGGTGTCCTTTGCACAGCCAGAGAAGGGCCGGCCCTGGGGCGTCCGGTCTGAGGCCTTCGGCCTGCAGTCACAGGGGCCCTTGCCTTGGATGGAGGCGCCACTGCCCAGGCCGGGGGGGGGGGTCCCCTGGAGGCACATATTTAGCCTGGCACTGCGGGCAAGGGCAGCTGGAGCTCAGTCTGGGATGGAGAGCACGTCCATGCCCGGGAGGACGTGGGGGTCTCGGCCACCTTCCAGGCCCGCGGGCCCGGCTCCTCACCTCACAAAGGCAGTATTGGAGGCGATCCACGCGCTGCCACCCGTCCTGTTTAGCGCCCAGATCGGTCCGTCCCAAGTCTCTCCAGCAGATGGACGGGCTGGCCTGTTTGGAAGAACAGAGCGCAGCCTCGGCTTCCTAGAGGGTGAGAGCACAGAGGGTCGGGAAGCGGGAGACCTGGGTTGGAATCTTAACTGCTTGTTTGAGCCGGAGGCAGCATGGTGTGATGAATAGAGGCCTTGGGCTCGGGGAGGCCTGGGTTCAAATCCTGCCGCTGCCACTTACGGCCGCCTGACCCTGTAAGATGAAGGAGACGGGACTAGCTGACCTCCGAAGTCCCTTCCAGCCTCCATGCCACGAGTCTAGGGATCTGCAACAGCCCAGAATAGAATCTGGAGTCTTCATGGCCTGCCCGGAGTATTGTAGCCTCCGGAGGAAGCTGCCCCGGCCCATCTCCCACCCCCAGGCTTCTGCCCCTCCGACCCAAAGGGCCCCTCCTAGTCTGGGGGCTGCTTTTATAGACGAGGAAGACGGAGGGCTGAGAAGGGCCTGGAACGTGCCAAGAAAAGAGGGGCCGGAACCTGGCAGATCTTTCCATGCCAGAGAAAGACCTTCCTCGATTCAGCTCTGGGCAAAGAGAACAGAAGGAAGGATGCCGCCCTACCAAAGAGCTTCTGGGCCTCCTTGGAGGAATCTTTGTGATGCCCCAGCGGTCCTCTGGAAAAGATCCAGTGCTCCAGAGGTTCAGCTCTCTCATCGCCCTCCTATGCCTCACCCAAAGTCCTTTGGTGCAGCCAGCTTTTAATGATAACCTGGTCAATAAACAAATATTTCTGCTAATAAAAAAAGAAAAAGGAAAGGGCAGTGACTTGCCCAAGGTCACACTGGAGAAAGTAGAAGCTTCAGGACCAGAACTAGGGAAGGACTCACTCACTATGACTAAGTCCCAATCCAGGCTCTGCCAACTACCCTGATAGGATCTTGGGCGGGTCGATACCTCTCTGGGCCTCAAATCCTCTTCTGCCAAGTCAAGGGGTTTAAGCAGATGGCCTCTGAGGTCTCTGCCAGCTCTAGCTGAAGGGGCCTCACCGTCCGCTGCGTGGACTGTAAGCTCTCTGAGAGCAGGCAGAGACTGCTCCATGCTCAGCCTACCGTCACCTGTTCATAAATGCTGGGTGCTGGTTGGTGGATTGATTCAAGTCCCAGGGCCCCTGACTTCCTTCCCAGGATTCTTTCCACTGAACTCACTGCCTGTACACACAGGGGCCAGCCAGGGGGTCCCTCTCGGCCCCAAGCCTCTATGGCACGTTCCCCAGTTTGCACTGTTTGCCTTTGAAAAAAATGAATGAACTGGCTCAGGAGAGAGAGAAGAAGGAGAAGAAGAGCAGAGCCTGGAGGGTGAAGCCATGCAGGTGAACTGTTCAAGAGGACGAAGGAGGGGGAGGAAGAGGAGGCAGATCGAACTGAAGGAAGAGAAGGAATGGCAGGATGAAGAAAGAGGAGGGATAGAGGGATAAAGGAGGAACAGAGAGGGAGGAGAGAGGAGAGAGGGAGGAATGGAAGAAGAGGAGGAATGGAGAACAATGAGGGATGGAGAAGGGAATTAGAATAAAGAGAAGAGAAGGAGGGATGGAGAAAGAAGAGGGATGGAGGATAAGGAAGAGGGATAGAGGGATGAAGGAGAAGGAGGAATAGAGGGATGAAGGAGGAATGGAGAGGGAGGAGAGAGGCAGCAATGGAAGAAGAGGAGGGATGGAGAATAATGAGGGATGGAAAAGGAAATTGGGATAAAGAGAAAGAGGGATGGAGAAAGAAGAGGGATGGAGGATAAGGAAGAGGGGTAGAGGAGAGATAGAGGGATGACGGAGGAATAGGGAGGAGAGAGGAGAGAGGGAGGAATGGAAGAAGAGGAGGGATGGAGAATAATGAGGGATGGAGGATAAGGAAGAGGGATAGAGGGATGAAGGAGGAGGGAGGGAGGATAAAGAGTAGGAAGAGAGGGATGGAGAAGAGGAGGGATGGAGGAGGGATAGAGAAATGGAGAAGAGGAGGTGACTCTGGAAGAGGTGCTGAAGGATGATTCACAGAGGCAGGAGAAGCAAGAGAGGGAAGAGGGTGTCAGGGGGAGCTCAGAGCTATTCCTGCCAGAGCTGTCTGCCAGATATGAGGGCGGCTGGCTTGGACATGACAGGTCCCAGTGTGGCTGAAGAGCGGGGAATGTCAGTGGGCAGTGTGAAGTGAAGGCTAAGAGGGGATGAAAGGGGTCAGGGGCCTTGGAAAGAGGCACAGGCGGCAGTAGCAGGCAGTCCCAGACACTGGATTGGAGCCTGACGGGGTTTGGTTTTATTATCAGACCTCCATAGAGGGCCTCCTGGTGTGGAAACTCCCTTTAACAATGCAGAACTGCCCCTGCTTGGCAACTTCAAGTCTTTGAGACCCTTGTGGCCCTGGATGACGCCAGGATTGATGGTCACGGGCCTTGGACCCAAGTGTTCTGTCACTCCAGGTAGCTTTTCATCCCCCGAACCTGGCTATTTCTTATGAGTTTACATAAAGATGCGTGTGCATGTATGTGTCACACATGTTACATGTTTGTATATGACATTTACACACAAGAGACCATCTATAGTGCATGCATGTGCACAATCCTCACAGGTAAGCATGTTTTATATGTGTATTGTAATAGATATATGTACGTTTATATGTGAAGGAGCCAGGAACTCCTGATGTGGGGGACTTCCTCTACCAACCCAGATTCCAACCCCTGAGAATGCTGTCAAGGTGCAGCAGAAAGAGCTCAGAAGCCATAGAAGTTGGGTCTAATCGCAAAGCTTAACCCTGCCGTGTCCAAATTATATAGTTTAGGGGCCTCAGTTTCTTCATCTGTAAAATGAGGGAGTAGAACCCAAGTCTTCCTGACTTTAGCACTCTCATTTTCTCCTCTCCTCTCCTCTCCTCTCCTCTCCTCTCCTCTCTTCTCTTCTCTTCTCTTCTCTTCTCTTCTCTTCTCTTCTCTTCTCT
>NC_058133.1:508374183-508380304 GCF_016433145.1 Gracilinanus agilis | reverse complement strand
TCTCTCTCTCTCTCTCTCTCTCTCTCTCTCTCTCTCTCTCTCTGTCTCCCCCTTGTCTCTGTCTTTCTCTCTGTCTCTGTCTCTCTCCTTGTCTCTGCCTCTATCTGTCTCTCTCCTGTTCCTTCTCCCTTCCTCTCCTCTTCTCTCTGTCTTTCTCCCTATCTCTGTCTCTCTTTCCTTGTCTCCCTCTCTCTTGTCTCTGTCTCTCTCCTCTTTTTCTCTGTCTCGGTCTCTCTCCTGTTCCTTCTCCCTTCCTCTCCTCTTCTCTCTGTCTGTCTGTCTGTCTGTCTGTCTGTCTGGCTGGCTGTCTGTCTGGCTGTCTGGCTGGCTGGCTCTGTCTCAGTCTCTTCTGCCTCTTCCCCCTCCTCCTGTTCCCACTCTTCCCTCTCTCCCTTCACTCCCCCTCGATGGAGCAGAGGGAAAGGGTACAAAGAGACGTTGCTGCTCTGCCTTCAGAAGACTAATCAGGCAGGCTTAATTAGATGGGGGAGATGCTGGAAGGGATTGCAATAAGCCAGGCGTGAAGTGTCGAGGGCCTTGGGTGTGTGAGGGGGGATAGAAGGGGAAGAGGAAATTTGAGCGACGTCGAAAGGAATTGGCAGAACTTGGTGACTGATGAGATCGAATTAGATCTGTGGGATGGGGAGAGGGAGGAGTCTGAGATCATTGGGATATTCTGAGCTCGTGTGGCTGGGGGAAGGGGGGTGTCATTGACAGAAAGGAGGAAGTCGAGAAGGGGGAGCCGGCTGGGCTGGAACAGTGTCTGCTGCCCTGGAAATTCCATGGAGGTTAATGATGGCAGGGCCAGCCAGGAGGGTGTTCCAGCTGACCAGAGCCATAACTAGGAAATCGAGCCCCTGGGGCAAATTCAGCTGAGGGCGGGAGGGAGAGGAGCGAGTCAGAGGGCTGAGAAATAGACAAATCATGTCTCTTTCTTGGAAATCCAAGAGAAAATGTCAAACAGATCTGCTGTCACTGGATGTGGGTGTGTGCAGTGTAGTGTGCCTTCTTTCTCCAGATACAGTTGATGGATTCTTCTGGATCAGTTCACATACCTCTTAAGCAATCAACAAGCAGTTATTAAGCCTCTATGTGATCGGCATTGTGCTTCCCACTTAACAGCTAAATCTGAGCCAGGCTGTTCAGTAAGAGGCTGACCCTAGAGTCTGGAGCATGGAGGACTTGGGGGAAGGGGCACACTGGGGGCAGAAATACACACGGAAACAGTACAGGCGCTTCCCTGGCTCGTTCAGCCTTAGATGCCTGAAGTTCTGCCTTTCCTTCCTGTACATGGTTGAGATTGGATGGCCAAAGAGATCATGGGAGCTGAGGGGCTCAGTGAGGACCCGGAAAGCCAGGATGTTCACAGGGAATCGTAGGATCATAGATTTAGAGCTGGGAGGGACCTCAAAGGCCATGGAGTCTCATCACCTCCTTTTACAGATGAGGAAACTGAGGCCCAAAGAAACCAAACGAACTGGGGATGGAATGGAAAATGGTGCACCAGGGGCTGACCTCCTGCTTCTACTCCCCTTCCCTTCCAGCTGAGGAAGCAAAGACCCAGAGAGGAATCACCACCCTCCAGGGGTCGATGCCTGGCGCAAAGCTCTGACTGTTCCATGCTAGTTACTGCCTGGTAGCTGGAAGGAGCGAAGAACAAGCTCAACTCTCCAAAAAGTCCACAGAAGCTAAGGAGAGCCCACGAGAAGTGGAAAAGAAGGGCTGGATGGTGAGGTGGAAAAAGCACATCGTCCCGCATCACCCTGGATTACAATCTGAGCCATCGGCCATCTTTGACTAGTCTCACTCTTTCGCCAATCCAGCAAGCATTTCCTAAGTCTCTCTTTTAGGCTAGGCACCGTTCAGCGCTGGGGATACAAACACCCCAAAAGAATCCCTCCTTTATGCACGGAGGGAGACAACGAGGGAATAAAACGAGGCACAAACAAAATCTAGAAGTGGGTGGAAGGGCACCCGTGAGGTGCCCACCATGACCGCCATCAACCATGATCCTCTCTGGCTGTCCCAGCCCACGGCCAAGCCAGATGGCCCAATATCCTGGGTGAGGGAAGCTGAATCCGGCTTTGAACACCCGGAAGGGCTGTCGGGACACTGAAGCTGAAATGCCCAGGAAGCGATTGAAGAGCCGGGACTGTTGCTTATGTGGAAGGCAGAGCCAGAGATATCACTCTGGGGATCATCTGCACAGGGGTGAGAGTTGAAACCGTGGGAGCGGATCCCTTCTGGAAGGAGAGACAATAGAGCGACAACGACAAAGGGCTGAGAACAGAGCTTTGGGGAACACCCATACTTAGGGGGCAGGAAAGGCCGCTCTTGGAAGGAGAAACCAGAGGTGGCGAGAGCCCGGATGGTGTGTCAGGGTCCTACTCATGGCCAGAGTCTCTCGGAGGCCATCACGGGTACGTCCAAGAAAGGGACTCTCAGACGATGTTGCCGAGGACATCGTTGCCATCAACTTTGTGGCAAAAAGTCATTATTGCCCAACCCTTCGGTGCACGCTGGGGCCAAGACCTCAGGCAACTGACAGAACGACTGACAGAACACCCGATTTTCCCAGAGACACACGGAACCCAGGAGAATACAGGTTCTTCCAAGCTTGTCCCCTAGTGGGTGTCTCTAGGGAAACCACATGGCCTTCCCTTCAAGATACCCACGAGAAGTACTCTTGCTCTCATCACTGACCAGCCATGTAATACTTCTGAGAAGGTTCTGGAAGTCCCAACACTGGCTTTCCTTGCCATCCTCTCCTCAAGTGTGCTCAGGCTCTCTCCTTACGTTCCACCTCAAGTCTGGTCCTGTTCAACAGTCATTTATTGTGCAAGGCAATCAATAAGCATTTACGAAGCACGTACTATGTGCCTTTGCACTGTGCCAAGCTCGGGAAACAAAGGCAAAAGCAGACTCTTCCCTCAGTGAGCTCACAGTCTAATGGGCAGAAAAATAGGTAAATAAATAGATACATCCCAGACACATACAGGGTAGATAGAAGGTAACCTCAAAGGTGAAGATACTTCCTGTTGCCCCCTTTCTCAATAAATCTCAGGGGCTCCCTATTATCTTTAAGAACAAATACAATTTTATCCGGCATTTAAAACCTTTTTGAGGCAGCTGGTGTTGCACAGTGGTTAGAGCTTGGAGTCAGAAAGACCTGAATTCAGATCCAGTCTTAGGTACTGACTAGTTGTGTGACTCTAGGTAAGTCTTTAGCCTTAATCAGCCTCAGTTTCCTTATTTGTATAATGGGAATTGTAAGAGCACTTACCTCAAGGGATCATGGTGAAGATCAAATGAGATAAAGTCCATAAGGAACGTATAAAGGGTAGCTATTATCTTTGTCTCCAGTTTCCTTCTGTCACACTTTGGATTGGACCATTGCTGGGAATTTCTTTTTTTTTTTTTAACACTTTCTTTTTTCTTTTTTTAATTTTTATTTTGAATATTTTCCCAGTTACATGTTTCATGTTCTTTCCCTCTCCCCCAAACCCCCTTAACCCGCCTTAGCCAACACACAATTCCACTGGATTTTACATGTATCATTGATCAAGACCTATTTCAATATTATTGATAGTTGGACTAGAGTTATCATTTAGTGTCTCCATCCCCAATAATATCCCCACCAGCCCATGTGTTGAAGCAGTTCTTTTTCTTCTGTGTTTCTCCTCCCACAGTTCTTCCTCTGAATGTGGCTACTTTTCTTTCTCATGAGTCGCTCAGCCTTGCTCTGGATCCTTGCATTGCTGCTAGTAGAGAAGTCTGTTATGTTCTATTGTACCACAGTATATCAGTCTCTGTGTACAATGTTCTTCTGGTTCTGCTCCTTTCTCTCTGCATCAATTCCTGGAGGTCCTTCCAGTTCACATGGAATTCCTCCAGTTTATTATTCCTTTGAACACAATAGTATTCCATCACCAACAGATACCACAATTTGTTCAGCCATTCCCCAATCGAAAGACATTCTCTCATTTGCCAATTTTTTGCCACCAAAAAGAGCACGGCGCTGGGAATTTCTAAGCATCCTAAGTCTTGAAGATCTCTGTCTCTTACCACCACTTTGTACTCTTTCTCCCCATTTGCTCATTTCCACCAACATTGTCTTCTCTGCCTTGATTCCCACTTTTCCCCATCAGCTTCTGTATTTTTCTCTCTACCCTTCTTAGATCCTAAAGATCTGATGGGAAAGCAGTGGTGGAAAGCCACTCTCTATTCTAGGGTGTTCAACTTACGGGTCACCTCCCAAGGCCTCTCCTTGGGCCTGGAACCTTTCAGTCCTAGGGCAGACTGGATTCCAAATTCCTTCTATCTACCATTCATGATGGAGGACAAGGATTATAGAACCAAAGTGGACCCAAGAGGCCATCTGGTTCTACCCCTTCATTTGACAAATGGAGAAACTGAGGCCCAAGAGCTACAGGGTGTGTTCATTTGAGGTGACAGTTTCAGAAGTCAGGTGTGGGTCCCTCCAATGGCAATCCTGGAGGCTTTCCCCCTGGGCCCCTCAGCCCTGAGGGTTCAAGGTGAGCCTGTGAAACCCTGAGGAGGAGAGTTAGGCCACAAGGCTCACCTTGTCTGCCATGATGGAGGAGCCCCATTGCCTTCTCTGCCCATTTCCTGGAGGGCTGATCCATTCATAGCTTTTGGAGAGGCAACTCTGGTTGTAGAGAGTAGGACCCTCAGCCTTTTCCTTGGCCCCGAATTCTAGAACTCGGCAAAGGACCTGGCACACAGTATTTGCTGCAGCTTCTCCCCACTAGAAGAGAATCCCTTTTGTGCAGGGGCTATTTTTGCCTTTTTTGGGAGGGGGTATTTCTGGTTCCTGGCACGCAGTAGGTACTTAATAAATGTTTATTATTAATGGCAACGATATTGATTTTTTTAAACCCTCACCTTCTGTCTTGGAATCAATACTGTGTATTAGTTCCAAGGCAGAAGAGTGGTAAGGGTAGGCAATGGGGGTCAAGTGACTTGCCCAGGGTCACACAGCTGGGAAGTGTCTGAGACCAGATTTGAATCTAGAACCTCTCATCTCTAGGTCTGGCTCTCAATCCACTGAGCCACCCAGCTGCCCCCTGAATACTTTTTTTAAAGCCCGTTTCTTCCAGAGAATTCACGTCCTGTTGGCTCTCGTGTCCTCTCCTTGGACTGCCCCCTTTCCATACTATTAGGTCTTGGTGGCATCCTCCTGATCTCCTATAATGTATTTTTTTTTTTCAGAAAGGCAACCTAGCATGGACCTGGGAAGACTTGGGTTAAAATGCTGCCTCGGACACTAGCTGTGTAGGCCTGGATAGCTTACTCTGGGCCTCAGCATTATCATCTGTAAAATGGGGCTAATAATGCCCAAAGTACCTGCTTTGCTGGGTTACGAGGCTCTAATGAGATAATGTATGTGTCATGTGCCACCCCACCCCATCTGTTGGATCCTGGACCATTTCTGGTGGAGAGGGGTGGAATGACATCACCAACCACCTGGATCATCCCATAGTCCCAAGCTTTTCAGCGCTTTGCCAGACCAAGGACCCTTCGGAAGGGGCCCGGGGGGGGGCAACATTTGGGGATGGGGTTCATCCCTTTGCCCCGATTACATACAGAAAGCATGTTACAAACGTTAAAATCCACACAGATTTCAAGTGTATTTCTTTTCTTTCTCATACACAATTAGTGGGGGTGTGGCAGTCTGAAAAACAGAACCGGGTCAAGACACACCCCCTCCTCCAGTCTGGTACCCTCCCCACACGTACCTCGTCTGGAATCCTCTAGGTCTGGAATATTCCACGCTGGAAACTTCCATGCCCCAAGATGGATGGGGGAGGAGCAGGGAATATTCTTCGGCATCTCCCTTCCTGTAAAATCCACCACGCCAGAGGGAGTCCCCACCCCTCCCCATAAAAGCCCTGGTGTCCCCTCCCCGGCATCCTCGGATAACCCTGGTGGGTGGTGTTTGGGGGAGAGGGAAGAATCTAAGACAGAACTAGGGAGAATGAGGAGATCCTGGCTGATGCTGGCTGACCTGAGGCTGGCAGGATCCCAGATGCCTTTTATCTTCAGGCACAACTTGAATTCAGTACCATGTGCCCAAAGCTCAGGGAACCCCCATTCTGGC
>NC_058133.1:508336554-508361657 GCF_016433145.1 Gracilinanus agilis | reverse complement strand
CTCTTTCTCCCTTCCTTCCTTCCTTCCTTCCTTCCTTCCTTCCTTCCTTCCTTCCTTCCTTCCTTCTTTCCTTCCTTCCTTCCTTCCTTTCTTTCTTTCTTTCTTTCTTCTAAACCCTTATCATCTATCTTAAACCTAATGCTCTGCATTGTTTCCAAGGCAGAAGAGTAGTAAGGGCTAGAGAATGGGAGTTAAGTAATTTGTCTAGGGTCACACAGCTAGGAATTATCTAAGTTCATATTTGAACCCAGAACCTCCTGGCTCTAGACCTGGCTCTAGGCCATTGAACCACCTAGCTGCCCCCATGCACACTTGCAATACTCTAAGGAGTCATGTTATTGGGGGGTGTAGGTAAATCCTTCCCCAGCCTGGGCGACAGCTGCTATACAATGTTGTAGCTAATCTTAGCTAAGCTAAGAGTTGTTGTGATTAAAAAATCACCCTGCACCCAACCTGGTGATGAGGCTGTCTGAATCGAACAAGACTGGTCCTCAAATGACAGATACACAGAAACGTGTTGCTTGGCCTGTGTTCAAAATCTTTCCAGATCTTGGATAGCACTGCCTTTAGCCTTTAAGATTCCAGGGCAAATGGGCCCCAAAGAGGTCAAAAACCAAACGCCGGCTCCCTCTGTGGCCGGCTATTCATAGCAATACTCCTCGTGGTCGCCAAGAAAAAAAGAAACCAAGCAGGGGTCCCTTGATTGGGGCGTGGCTGAAAAGAGTAAACTTGGATAAATAAAAGTTGGAATATTATTGTGCCATAAAAGTGAGTAATTCAGAAAATCATGGGAATTCTTGTATGAAACAAAACAGAAGGAAACAAGCAGGATCATAGGGGATGTATATGGGAGGAATGAGGAAGCTCAGTGGATTGAGAGTCAGGCCCAGAGACGGGAGGACCTGAATTCAAATCTGGCCTCAAATACTTCCTAGCTGTATGACCCTGGGCAAGTCACTTAACCCCCTTTGCCTATCTCTTACCACTCTTTTGCTTTAGAATGGATACCCAGTATTGATTCTAAGGCAGAAGGTGGTGTTTGAGTCTCCCAATATTGTTTTTCCTTGTAATAAAGGAAGTCACTGAATGAGAAAAGGTGGGGAGAAGATAAATAATAATGATGAAACAATAATAGATAGCATTTCTACAGGGCTTTAAGGTCTGCCGAGCTGTTTACAATTATTGACTCATTTGTTCCCTGAATGCTGCTTGGAGTGTAGGCAGGAGAGGATGGAGCTGAACCTGGATTTTCATTTACATAGGGGAAATCCCCCGAGGAGAATTCCCCTTTACACATGCCATTGGGCACCCCCTTGGAAATTTGGAATCTTACTGAGTTGTCTTAAGGCCCAGGGAGGTGAGGGGACTGCCCAGAGTCTCGGAATATGTATCATAGGGGGCAGCTGGGTAGCTCAGTGGATTGAGAGTCAGGCCTAGAGATGGGAGGTCCTAGGTTCAAATCTGGCCTCAGACACTTCCCAGCTGTGTGACCCTGGGCAAGTCACTTGACCCCCATTGCCTACCCTTACCACTCTTCCACCAAGGAGCCAATACACAGTATTGACTCCAAGATGGAAGGTGAGGGTTTAAAAAAAAAAGAATATGTGTCATAAGTGGGATAGGAGCTTGAGATCAGCTCAGTTCTCTATCCACTGGACCACCTAACTTGCCTGCAAAATTCTGTTTAGTCAGTTTTATTCTTAAAAATAATAGTAGTATCAAATCTGGCCTCAGACACATATGAGCTGTGTGACCCTGGGCAAGTCACTTAACCCCCATTGCCTAGCAATTATCATTCTTCTGCCTTGGAACCAATATGCAGTATTGATCCTAAGGCAGAAGATAAGAGTATTAAAAATAATAATAGTAGTAGTTGATGTGTGCAGGGAATTCAGGTTTACAAACTAATCTGTGGACATTATCCCAATTCAGCTGTACAGTAGTCTTCTTAGATAGGCAATGTGATGTTGTTGTCTCCATTTTACAGATGGGGAAACTGAGGCTAAGTGACTTGCCAAGGGGCATAGTTAGTAGGAATCAGAAGCGAGATTCTTCTTTCTTTCTCTGTATAAGGAGGTGGTTAGTCCAGATGTCCTTGAAGGTCTCTTGCAATCCTAAATCTGTGATCTCGTGGAGTTCCATTACCTGGGCCTCACTTTCTTCATCTATTAAATGAAAAATCGATGACTTCTGAAGTCCTTTCCGGCTTGGATTCTGTTATCTTATTATCCCACAAAAAGGAAAAGCCAGGAGCCTGAAATCAGGTCAGTGCCAGTAAAGCTGGGCAGGGACTCTGAGAGGGTCACGGAGGAGACCCAGGATGACTAATAGGGTCCGGAAGCTTACAGACAGCCCTTGATGGCACACCTGTGTGTCAGCCCCACGCAGTGCCTTAAATGACACCCGGCTCTATGAGCCTGAGCCTTGATTTGGCTCTAGGGAAAAAAACAAACAAGCGATGTCAAGAAGCAGGAATCTGTAGTCATCCTCCAACTCAGGAGGAAAGTATCAGAGATTCAGAGCTGGGAGGGACCTTAGAGGTCATTGAGGCCAACCCTCTCATTTTACGGGTGAGGAAACTGAGGCTGAGAGAGATTGGAGGACTTGTCCAAAGTCACACAGCTAACAAGGAGGGGTCTTGTGGCAAGATTTCAATCCTTCCACACTCCAAGTTCAGCACTTTTTTTTTGGAGAGCTCATTCACTTTTTTTTTTTTCCAAACCTTTACCTTCTTCTGTCTTAAACTCAGTACTGTGTATTAGTTCCAAGGCAGAAGAGCCATAAGGGCTAGGCAATGGGGGGTGAAGTGACTTGCCCAGGGTCACACAGCTAGGAAGTGTCTAGTTCATTCAGTTAACCTGTTAAAGCTGTCAGAGGCCTGGCTAGCCTATTTGCTCAACCAATGAAGCTATTCCTTCTTGACCCAATCAAAGAGGTTGTTCTTCATGAAGGGACCAAAGGACAACAACTTTTCTCATCTACACTTTTTTTAAACCCTAATATCTTTTTATGTATATATCCTTCTATATTAATTTTTTATTTGTTACAGGGCTAGGCAATGGGGGTTAAGTGACTTGCCCAGGGTCACACAGCTAGGAAGTACCTGAGGTCAAATTTGAACCTAGGACCTTCTGTCTCTAGGCTCTCAATCCACTGAGCTACCCAGCTGCCCCCTCATCATTTAAAATCTCTTCATGCTCCATTCCATTCTGTGACAAAGTCAGCTGAGCTGACAGTGGGGGATGGGGATGGGGGGGAGGGAGAATATCTCACCGGCCCCTTAGAGGAAGTGAGGCAGGTGGGAGAGTGGCAAAGAGGTGACCACTGCTGGGGGTCAGTGGAATCCAGGATCGGCACCAAGGTGGGCTGTGAAGTCAGGTGTCACCAGCCTTTCTGGTTGCTGGAATCCTGGAGGCTGAGAGCAGGGGCCTGAGGTGGGGAGGATAATCTGGGTGCTGACATCACCCTAGAAGTCCCAAGGAGGTCCCATGGCTAAAAGAAAATGGCAGAGATATTCACATAGACGGTCTTCGAATGAATAGAAAAATGGCGGCCAATGAACAATAAGGGAAGGGGAGAAGAGGTCAAGCCTCCCTTTTCTTCTTCCATTGACCAGCAAAGATGAGGCCCCCATGGGAGAAAGCAATGGGGGCAGACCTACAGGGAGGTTAAGAAAAGAGATAAGAATTACATGAAGAGAAAATGAAGAGAAGTCTGCCCCAGTGGATACGGGAGCTCCACAGGATACAGCTGATGATTCTAAGAGGCCAAGAGACAAGTCCAGATGCGTTTGGCTCGTGTGTGAGGGATGATCATAGGATCACGGGTCCAAAACCTAAAGAGACCTTAACAGTCATCCACTCCAACCCTTTAGCTTACAAATGAGGGAACGAATACCCAGAGAATCCATAGAATCATAGAGCTAGAGTTAGAGGGGACCACCGCGCTCATCTTCTCATTGAAGAGATGGGGAAACTGAAGCCCAAAGAGACTGACTTGCCCAAGACCACACAAGAAGTAAGTTGCAGAGGCTGGATTTGAACTCTGGACCTGACTCCACAGCCAACAAGATTCCCCATACTATGATGCCATTGAGTGGGATACTTTCAATTGAACCCAATTAATCCTAATGTAAGCAGCATAAACATAGACATACAAGAGTTAAATCTGGAAGAAGCTAGACTGGTCTTCCTTCTGATTGCAGAAGGAAAAACCAATAGCTTCACAGTGAATCCTCCCATGCTGGACAGTCTATAGTCGTGTTGGTGAACCTATGGCATGTATGCTGGAGGGGGCTGCTTCCCTCCCTCCTCCATGCACACCTGAGGACATTTCTCCCATCACCCGCCCCTCTGCCCAGCAGCCCAGTGGGATCACTTCCTCCCTCCCCTGTATGATGTAAGAGGGGCAGCTCACATGTGGCATGAGAGTTTCGGTTTGGGTACTCAGCCTCTAAAAGGTTCACCATCACTGGCCTATACCTTCCAGGGGAGATTTCCTTCTCTACTGGACAGGTCCAGCCAAAAATGGGGCTGGCTGAGTTAGGGATTTCTTAACTCGCTGCCTTCAGGGAACTAGTCCTACCATAGCTGGCCTCCTTAGTGAGATGGGTCCCAACTCTGGATCCCCCAGGAACAAAGAAAGAGGGTCTCATGACAAAAGAAGGACCAAAACACATTCATCACACCCATGAGTGCTTCTGAACTCTGAGATTGTCTGGTGGAGGAAAGTCTTCTCTAGAAAACAGTGGCTTCTAGGCAGGTAGGAGTTAATGTGGTCTACAAATAAACCGAAGATTAATTCTCGGCAGTACTTAATGCAGCTTAAAATGTGATAAATTATTCACATCTCCCAGCCTAATAAGCAGGCAATAGCCTCTTGAGCTGGAGTTTACTCCGAGGCCCCTCCTCTTAGTTAATCATCTTGAGAACACCTGACTTAAGTAAGTGCCTCCTTCTCTGCCCCCTCCCCCAGACCCCTGAACTAAATTAGATCCTGCATTCATTTCATGGGATCCTGACATTTACCATCCCAGCTCACATTAAGATCAACATGTTATGAAATGTAGATGAATAGGTCACTTACAGGAAGTCAAGAAAAAAGGAAGAGTGCTTCATGAGAAGGAAGCAGTCCTCCTTCCTTGGGGTACAGAGGTGGGGGACAGAATGCCGTACATGTTGTCAGCCCTTGGACCCCCTAGAAGGGAGTATAGTGGAACTGATTTCCTTTATTACAAGGGAGGATTCAATCTGGAAGAAGAGGAAGGAGGAGGTCACATTTCCAGATAGGACTGATATACGAGACCAAGAAAGATGACTTGTTTTTAATAAATAGACATATAGACAAATAAGCAGATAGGTAAGTAAATGACAGATAGAGAAGTAGAGGGATAGATGGATAAAGAGCTAGCTAGCTAGTTATATGTGTAGATGGAGAGCTAGGTAAGTAGAGAGACAGGGATGGATGGTTGGATGGATGGATGGTTGGATGGATGGTTGGATGGATGGATGGATGGATAAATGAATGGATGGATGGTTGGATGGATTGATGGTTGGGTAGTTGGATGGATGGATGGATAAATGAATGGATGGATGGTTGGATGGATTGATGGTTGGGTAGTTGGATGGATGGATGGATAAATGAATCGATGAATGGTTGGATGGATGGTTGGATGGATGGATGGATGGATGGATGGATGGATGAATGAACAGATGGATGGTTGGATGGATGGATAGTTGGATGGATGGTTGGATGGATGGATGGATGGATAGATAAACAACATAATAGAGTGGCAAGAAGTCTGACTTTGGAGTCAGAGGACTTCAATTCCAAACCCTACCTTATTTCTTTATGATAACTGCCTCTAAGTCTTAGCTAAAAGGCCACCTTAGACAAGAAGCCTTTCTGTCTTCATTCCTTCATTCTTTCCAGGATTATCTCCAGCTGATCCTGTACCATACAGAGTTATCTGCATGTCATTCTCTCCATTGGGAGCTCCTTGAGAGCAGGGACCTCTTTGCCTCTCTTTGTATCCTCAGGGCTTAGTTTAGTGCCTGGCACACAGTAGGTGCTTAGTAAATACTTGTTGACCACATAACTTTGGACAAGTTGTTTAGCTTTTCCAAGTCTCAGTTTCACCCTTTGTAAAACGATGGAGTTGGACAAGATGGCATCTGAGGGCTCTTCCAGATCTAGATCTGGATTCTTCTGACCCTTTGATAGGCTACAAAGGAGGCCCAAAGCTGAGCAGGGATTGCTGGAATCCCAGTCTCTTATTTCCTAAGGTTGTCCCTTCTGGGCATAGAGGGAAGAAACAGTTACCTTCCAGGCAAAGTCCCAGAAGGCTCCTTTCGCACTTGGGATACCCTTACCTATATTTACTTTGAAGTAATTTAATCTTCCTTTGAAGGTTGACCCCAGTGGCTCCCTTCCCTCCAGAGACTGGCTTCTGCTTGTAAAGGGGATTGGGTTCACAGCTACTGTTGGGTCTGCATCAGTGAGCTGTGATGAATAGAGCTGTTTATTTGTGTTTAAAGGTTGACTAATCACCAGAAATGTGCCTATTGAACCTGAGCAGGTCACTTTCCTGCTAAGAGCCTCAGTTTCCTCATTTGTATAATGGGAATAATGAGAAGTATTTACTTCCCAAGGCCCTTATATAAGGATCAAATAAAATGATTTAGCCCTTTGCAAATTAATTAATCAGCCATCAAACATCTATTAAATGCCTTCTCGCCAGGCGTTGTTCTCCAGTATTAGAGATTTAACAATAATCGGAAGACAAACCACAAAGCTTAACATGCTAGAGAAATGGCAGTTACTCTGACTAACCTCTTATTTTCACCTTTTTCAATAGGATCCAGAGATTTCTTCTTCTGCTTCTTGGCTTGTCATTTTTTCTACTGAGATCCAAATATTCATCATCATCACCTTCATCCTCATTTTTCAGTGGGATCCAAACATGATGGTGATGACGATGACCAAGCTGGAAGGGACCGTAGGGGTCACCTGACCCATGTAGCCCTCCTTAAACTTCTCTGGAACTCGATGAATACGTCATCCATAAAATAAGGAAAATCAATATCTCTGAGTTTGTCTGAGCCCATTTCCTAAATGAAGAACCGGAAAGCTAGCGAGTGACTTGTCTAAGGTCACCTGGGCACTAGGTGGTTCTGTGCCAGCCTCTAACCTGGCATTGAGAAGCAGAAAAAGATGTCATGGGGCCAGAAAATACCTTCAAGGTGATCTAATCCAAATCACCCTTCAGAGGAGTAAGCAAACAGATCCAGAGAAGTAATAATAATAATGATAAGAGCAATAACAACGACAACAATAATAATACCAACCAGCATTTGGCAATCTCCAAGACTTGCCAAATGCTTCACCTAGGTTAACTTATTTGAATAATGACTTTTCCAAAGTCAAACAGAGCTAAAAAAATGGAGTCAGAATTCAAACCCAGGACCTTTGGCTTCAAAGGAAGCACATTTTCCACCAAACCATCTTCTTGTTTTTTTTGTTTGTTTGTTTGTTTGTTTTTAATCATTGTTCACACAGCAACAAATCATCTCAGGCCACAATGAGGGGAAAGAGCTATAGAATGAGGAGGGAAATTCACTGAGGCAGTCCACCCACTCCTGGACAGACCTCAGTATTAGGAAGTTTTCCCAGACATCCAGCTGAAGTGGCTTCTGCCAGAGCTTTTGTGATTTGAGCAGATCACTTACCCTCACTTAATTTTGTCTCAATTTCCTCAGTGGTTAAAATGAAGAGTTTGACTAGGGGGCTCTGCAGAGGTCCCTAATAAATAAATCAATCCATCCTTCAGCACTTATGAAATACCTACTGTATACAGGGCACTGTGCCAGGTGCTAGGGGTATATTCAATAAAATGTAAATTCCTTCAAGGTGAGGCAATTTCATTTCTGTCCTTGTACCTTCAGCAAAAAGGCACAGCTGCTTAATAAATCCTTGCTGGTAGGGGCAGCTGAGTGGCTCAGTAGATTGAGAGCCAGGCCTAGAGATGAGAGGTCCTGGGTTCAAATCTGGATTCAGACACCTCCTAGCTGGGTGACCCTGAGCAAGTCACTTAACCCCCACTGCCTAGCCCTTATCACTCTTTTGCCTTGGAACCAATACCCAGTATAATGCCAAAATGGAAGATAAGAGCTTAAATAAAGAAGAAAGACTGTGACCAGATCTTTCCAGGATTATTCCACATCATTCTCCCTTTTGAATCCAGTCAAACTTACCGTTAACCTGCACAGAATATTTTTCTCCCATCACCATGCCTTTGAACAGGCGTGCCTGCTCCCTGTGCCTGGAATGCTCTCCCTCCTAATCTTCACTCTGTCCCAACTGCCTTATCACTGGTCTCCAAGAATTGCATGGCTTCATCAAGAATAGTTTGCTCCAGGAGAATCTCACTTATTTCTTCGATGATGACTAGACGGAGGTCAGAGGCTTCCTGGATTTCTGCAGAGGCTGGGATTAAAGTCTCTCCTGATATCTCTGTGGACAAGATGGAGACAGCACGACAGAAGAGTCAGGTGAAGTTGGAACTGGCTGAATGATGAGACCCAAAGACGAGTCACTTCATGGATTGCTGTCTCTAGATGGGTGCTCAAAGGATCCGTACAGACTCTCTTCTGTTCAACATTTTCATCAAGGACGTGGAGGAGGACCCCAACAGTGTGCTTGTCAAAGCTGCAGCTGGCATCAAACTGGGAGGAGTGGCTAATGTATTGGAGAGCAGCATTGGCATCCCAAACGATCTCAATAGGCTAGAGTAATGGGTCTAACTCTATTTCTTTTTTTTTTTTTTTTAACCCTTAACTTCTGTGTATTGGCTCCTTGGTGGAAGAGTGGTGAGGGTGGGCCATGGGGGTCAAGTGACTTGCTCAGGGTCACCCAGCTGGGAAGTGTCTGAGGCTGGATTTGAACCCAGGACCTCCTGTCTCTCAATCCACTGAGCTACCCAGCTGCCCCCAATGGCTCTAACTCTAATCAAATAAGCTGATGCTTCATAAGGACAAAGGTGAGATTTTATGGTTGGGTTCCTCCAAACAATAAAAGTACAGATGTCGCCCCAAGAAAGATTGTCTCCTTTGAATTCCCAGCAGCCTGGGACCATCAAGAGAGATGGAGAAGGGAGAGGCACTGAAATAATTCACCAGGAGTTTGGAGCTGCAGAGGACTAAACCAATCAAGGGTCCAAACCAAGAATGGCGCCATTACAGAGAGTCTTTAGGAAGGGGTGGCTACTAGGCTGCCAAAGGAAGGGCAGCCGGACCCAGGTCTGAAACCAAACAGGTAAAGCACTTGACTGCAGAGTCAGAAAGTCTAGAGTTCAAATCCTGTATTTAGAGACCTATTAGGGCAAGTCACCGAAACCCTTTGGGACCCAGTTTCTTTATCTATAAAGTGAGGTGGGCTAGTATTAGATGATCTATAAGGACCCTTTCAATTCAACATCTAGGATCTGAGGATTGTTTCCCTTTCTAAGACTTCATGCCTATTAAGAATATATCACAGGGGGCAGCTGGGTAGCTCAGTGGATGGAGAGTCAGGCCTAGAGACGGGAGGTCCTGGGTTCAAATCCAGTCTCAGACACTTCCCAGCTGTGTGACCCTGGGCAAGTCACTTGACCCCCATGGCCCACCCTTACCACTCTTCCACCTAGGAGCCAATACACAGAAGTTAAGGGTTTAAAAAAAAAAAAGACTATCACATCAGAGGACCTATTTTCATATCCCTCCTCTATAACTGAATAGCTATGGGAATCTTCTCTGTGCCTCAATTCCCTCATCTGTGAAACAAGGGGATTCAACCAAACCACTAAGATCCCCTCCTGCTTTTCATTTTATGAATGTTCTAGAGCTTAGCCAGGAATCCCATTCAAACTCCCTGGTCTATACCTTGTAGCTTCACCTTCTTTCACTGGGAACCCTTTTCCCCAGAGAAAATCCTCCCATTCTCCATGATTTTTCAGAGATCCTTAATGATGGGTCAGCACTTATACCTGCAAGGGTCAGGGATTCACTGCCGTCTCCTCCTTTATTTAGAGGCTTCACTCCCGACACCCTCCAGCTTGAGGATCATTCATTCTCTTTGGGAGAGTCAGGGAGCACTACTCTCTGTTCCTGGTTCACCGCCATCATTCCATTGACCCCAACACTACCTTCCTTCCTTCTTTGATCTTCCTCTTATCCCTAAAGAAAAAAAAAACCAACAACTTTTTCTTGGAAAAAGGAGACAAAACTTTGGGCAGGAAAGGTGGGTCCTCAGTGAACAAGGAGAGCTGAAACATTTTCCCCCAAATCCTGTCTATCCCTCAAGGTTGAGTCCAAACTCATTTGTCTTCTGTGCATTTCCATTTCCTCATTTATAAGACGAAGGGGTTCACTTGTTTTGTTTATGGGGTAGCCTACTGGTTTCTAGACCCAGTTCTAAGCCCAACTTGCCTATTAACTAACTGTAACTTCGTGTAATTAACTTTAACTCTTTAGGTCTCAATTTCCTTTTCCTTTATCCTAATCTAAAATGAACTAGGTGGACTAGATTGTTTAAAATTTAATTTAATTTAATTAATTTTTTTTTGAAACCCTTAACTTCTGTGTATTGGCTCCTAGGTGGAAGAGTGGTAAGGGTGGGCAATGGAGGTCAAGTGACTTGCCCAGGGTCACACAGCTGGGAAGTGTCTGAGGCCGGATTCGAACCCAGGACCTCCTGTCTCTAGGCCTGACTCTCCATCCACTGAGCTACCCAGCTGCCCCAATTTAATTTAATTTAAAATTTTTTCCCATGGATGAAGACACTAAATGATAACTCTAGTCCAACTATCAGTAATATGGAATTAGGTCTTGATCAATGATACCTATAAAAACCAGTGGAATTGTGGGACAGCTAAGCGGGGTTAGGGAGGATTGGGGGAAAGGGGAAGAGCATGAAACATGTAACTAGGAGAAAATATTCCAAATAAAGATAAAAAAATTAAAAAAATTCTTTCCCCAGGGTTACATAATTCATGTTGTTTTTCTCCCCTCTTCCCTCCCCACTCCTGGAGGTGACAAGCAATTCCACTGGGTTATACATGTATAACTCAATACCTATTTCCATATTACTCATTTTTGTAATAGAGTCATTTTTTTCTTTTAAACCCTCATCTCCCATCTTGGAGTCAATACTGTGTATTGGCTCCAAGGCAGAAGAGTGGTAAGGGTAGGCAATGGGGGTCAAGTGACTTGCCCAGGGTCACACAGCTGAGAAGTGGCTGAGGCCAGATTTGAACCCAGGACCTCCCGTCTCTAGGCCTGGCTCTCATTCCACTGAGCTACCCAGCTGCCCCCTAGAGTCATTTTTTAAAACCAAAACCCCACCTCATATGCCCATATAAGCAAGTGATAAATCATCTGGGTTCTGAGTTTCTACTCCCACGGTTCTTTCTCTAGAAGGATCCTTCTTTCCCAAAAGTCCCTCAAAGTTGTCCTGGATCATTGCGTTGCTTTTAGTAGCAAATGGTCCAGATTTTTTTTTTAATCAAAAAAAAATTTTCATTGATTAATTAAGAAAATTTTTCCAGGGTTGCACAATCATATTCTTTCCCTCCCCTTCCTTCCTTCCCCCTCCCAGAGCCAATGCGCAATTCCACTGGGTTTTATGTGTGTCCTTGATCAAGACCTATTCAAATGGTCCAAATTCTAAGAACAATTTTTCCTCTTAAAAATGGTCTGATCCAATAATGGGTCTCCTACATCAAGCCAAAACAAAAAGAAATGGAAAACTATTATCTAAGATAGCTCACCCAGTCCAACCTCCTTACAGATGAGGAAACTGACCTCCAGAGAAATTAAGTGACTTGACCAGGGTTACAGGAGTAAGTGACTGAGGCAAGATTTGAACTCGGACCTTCTCCAATCCAAGACCCGCTCTCCGGCCACTAGACCATTGTCAGTCAGAAGAGACTGTTTCCCTCTCTTGAACTAATATAGAACCTTCTTATGGTCCCTTTTCATGCTATCTTGTTTTGCTGCGTACAAAGAACTGTAAGCCCCAGAGCTTACAGTAAAATGTCCTCCCCCCCTCTCAGCCTCTGCTCCTTCTGAGGAACTGAGCCTTATTGTCTTGGTTCCCTCACTCAGCCCTTCCCCAGACTGCTTACTGAACACAATGTCTTATTCTGTAAATGTTTTCTGAATGAATGAATGAATGAATGCCAATATGCTTTTGTAACTTTCCATTCAACAGATTGGGTGCTTTGGTTGCTCGGTTGGTCATGGGGGTGGAGGGCTTGTCTTATCCTATTAGGTTTTCCTCCCAGGGGCTCTGGCTTGACCACAGGCACCACGGTTCTCTGAAAGGACCGAAGAGGGCAGGGAAGAGGAGAGGGAACTCCCAGATGAGGAAACCCCTTCTGCTAAGACAGGCCAGCCCCTTCTCTGTCATTTCCTTAGCCTTACAAGGGGCTGTAGCAGTCAGGGGTGAATAGGGCCACGTGGCCAGGATGGGTCATTGGCAGATCTGACCGGAAGGCAGCTCTCTAGCCACTGGACCACGCTTTCTCTCGGACAGAGGAAAAAATCTCTGAGCTTGGAGATGAATTCATAAGGGTTAATGGAAAAATTACTGACCAGAAAGCCTAAAGACCCAGGCTCCTCGCTTCTCTGCTCCCCAGTCCCCTTCTTTGCCAGCCGGGCTGGTTGGAGTTTGAACCCTTTATCAGCCCTATAAATGATGTCGCTTTTAGAAATTAACCAGAAAAGACATTGATAGAGCCCTTTTTTTAGGGTGTGCAAAAGGCTTTACAGACATGACTCCATCGAGCATTGTCGGTGAAGCAGAGGCTATTATTAGGACACCCATTTTACAGATGAGAAAACTGAGGTTCAGAGAAGGAAGATGATGTGCCGGAGATCAGAGGTAGGATTTGAACATAGGTCCGCGGAGACAGGATGTTCTCCCTCCGTCTCTTTCTGCTAAAACCCTGCTCATTTTTCGTGGTTTAGCCTGGCTGTGGCTTTAGTTCATATTTATGACACCATCCAGCTTTAAGATGCCGCGTCTCCATCTTAGGGACCGAGAAGGTGGCTGGTTTATCCGCTGGGTTTCGGCACCATCTGGTGGCTTTCGGCTGTACTTCTCGATCTCGCGGTTGCCACCTAGTGGCCACTTTTAGAAATGTTTTCCATTGCGATCCTGTTAACATTTTCAACTGCCAAAGCAAGTCAACAAGCGTCTAATACGTGCCAGCAACTGCACAAGATGCCACGAAGGCAATCCTTGCGCGCAGTCTAACGGGGAGGACAACACACAAACGACCCTATCAAAAGGAAAACGGCAAATATTGGAGGGGATGCGGAAAAATTGAGACACTAATGCACTGTGGAGGGGCAGCCAGGTAGCGCAGTGGCTCGAGACTCCAGAGTCAGGAAGACCTGAGTTCAAAATCAGCCTTAGGCACTTACTAGTTGAGTGACCCTGGGCAAGTCACTTCAACCTGTTTGCCTCAGTTTCATTATCTGTAAAATGAACCAGAGAAAGAAATAACAAATCACCCTAGCATCTTTGCCACAAAAAATAAAAAAAAACAAATGGAGTCACAAAGCGTCAAACACAACTGAAATGACTTAACGGCAACATCTCAAGGGATCCAAGAAAAGGAGAAAAGCCCCCTTTGTACAAAAATATTTAGAGCTGCCCTTTTTGTGGCGGCAAAGAATTGGAAAACGCAGGCACGACCAACCACCGAGGAATGGCTGACCAGGTCGTAGATTATGACTGTGGAGGAGTACTAGTGTGACATAAGAAATGTGAACAGGGTGGCTTCAGAGAAACCTAGGAAGACTTCTGTGAACGGATGCAAAGCGAAGTCATCAGAACCTGGTAGAACCTTATACACAATGACAGCAATATCCTATGAGGATCTGCTGAGAGACAGTTACTCCGCTCAAGCCAATGATTCAAGACAATTCCAAAGGACCCAAGATGAAAAATGCCATCTGCCTCCAGAAAGAGCCAATAAACTCTGAATGCAGATTGAAGCATATATTTTTTATTTTCTTTATTTTTAAAGTTTTATTTTGCCTGCATTTTTTATTACCCTTACCTTCTGTTTTGGAATCAATACTGAGTACTGGGTCCAACACAGAAGAGCAGTAAGGACTAGGCAATGAGAGATAAATAACTGGCCCAGGGTCACATAGCTAAGTGTCTGAGTCCAAATTCAAATCCAGGACTTCCCATCTCCAGATCTGGCTCTCTTCCACTTCCACCTTCCTGCCCCATTTTATCTGTATTTTCTTTTTTTTTTTTTAATTGTTTTTTTTTTTAAACCCTTAACTTCGGTGTATTGGCTCCTAGGTGGAAGAGTGGTACGGGTGGGCAATGGGCGTCAAGTGACTTGCCCAGGGTCACACAGCTGGGAAGTGTCTGAGGCTGGATTTGAACCTAGGACCTCCTATCTCTAGGCCTGACTCTCCATCCACTGAGCTACCCAGCTGCCCCTTGTATTTTCTTTTGCAACATGACTAATATAGAAAAATGTTTGGCATCATCTCACATGTATAACCAAAAACATTTGCCTTCTCCAAGGAGGGAGGAAGGATGGGAAAGAGGGAGAGAATTTTGAACTCAAAATTTTAAAAAATAATTATTAAAGTTTTTGTATGTATTGGGGAAATATTTAATGAAATAAATAAAAATCATTTTTAAAAAACAGACTATAGACAGGATAAATTAGAAATAATCATCAGAGGAAAGGCACTAGTAATGGGGATTCTGAGAAAGACTTCTTGTAGAAGGTATGTTTACCTGATACTTAAGAGCCAGGAGGCAGAGATGAGGAAGGAGGGGAACATTCCATTCTAAGCAAAAAAAGGAGACCTAGTAAAGAATGCCCAGTCAGGAAATAGTGCTTTGTTTAAAGAAGGGTCTAAGAATTTAAATAGCACCTATTATGTGCCTGGGACTGTGCTTTGTACTTTACATTTATTATCGGATCTCATTTGATCTCACAACAATCCTGGGAGGTAAGTGCTATTATTATGTTTATTTCACAGTTGAAGAAACAAGGGTTAAATGACTTGCCCAGGGTCACATAGCTAGTAACTGCAGAGGTTGGATTTGAATTCAGGTTTTCTCCACTCCCAGCCCAGTACTCTATCTGTTGGGTTACCTGGCTGCCTCAGATGTTGTGGGAGGTAGATTTTTCTTTTAATTTTTCTTTTGAATATTTTCCCATAGTTCCATGTTTCATGTTCTTTCCCTCTCCCCCAAACCCCCCTAACTCCCTTTAGCCACCCCACAATTCCACTGGGTTTTACATATATCATTGATTAAGACCTAATTCCATATTATTGATAGTTGTTCTAGAGTTATCCTTTAGTGTCTCCATCCTGTGGGAGGTAGATTCTACAAGACTTGGTAATTAACTGGATATAAAAAAATCAAAGTTGATTCCTCTGCAAGGATGCAAGCCTGGATGCCTGGAAGGATGGTCCCATCCTTACCAGAAACAGGGGAACTTGGGAAAACATTCTCAGTTCTGTTTTGGCCGTAATGAGTTTGAAATGTCTATGGAACATGCAGTTAGAACTAAATAATAAACAATTGGCAGCGAGGAGCTGGGGCTCTGGAGAGAGACGTCAGTCGATAACTACATCTGGGGCTCATCTGTGTAGAGATCTTTCAATCCACGGAACTGATGAGATCACAGAGAGAGAACAGAAGAGACAGAGAAGAGGGCTCAGTATAGAGCCTGGGGTGTCCTCATACAGAGGCAGGAAATCAATATTCATCTTACAAAGGAGACCAAGAAGTATCTTTCAGGTAGATAGATGGAAAAGAACCTCCCTAGAAGGACTATGTCACGAAATGCCAGAGAAAAGGATCTGGGGGGGCAGCTGGGTAGCTCAGTGGATGGAGAGTCAGGCCTAGAGACAGGGGGGATCCTAGGTTCAAATCCGGCCCCAGACACTTCCCAGCTGTGTGACCCTGGGCAAGTCACTTGACCCCCATTGCCTACCTTTACCAGTCTTCCACCAAGGAGCCAACACAGGGCATTGACTCCAAGATGGAAGATAAGGGTTTAAAAAAGAAAAGAAAAGGATCTAGAAAGAGAGGGTGGTCAGTCAGCAGTGCCAAAGGCTAGAGAGGTCAGACTAGATGAGGCTAGATGAAAAGAAGACCATTGGATTTAGCCCTAAAAAGACCTCCGGTGACCACGGAAAGAGAAGGTTCAATGGCGCAGACAAAAGCTTCTGAGATGGGCGAGACAGCAAGCAGATTTTAAGGAGTTTCAAAGTGAGCAGGACATCAAGAAGCAGAGGCAGCAGCGGGATTAGGATTTTTATTGGGAAGGAAAGATAAAGGATGGAGAGGTGGAAGGAACAAGCAGCAGAGAAGTCAATGTCGCCACCGGGATGGCCATACCCACATCAACAGTGGCCAACACGCATTACCTCTCAGGGATTGGTTCCCCCCCAAAAAAGAATGCAAAGCTGTGAAGGTGATCAAGAGACTAGTTCTACAGCCACAATCCCAGGATACTTCAAAGAGGGGTGAAGTGACTTGTCCAGGGTCACACAGCTAGTAAGAGTTTGAGGATGGATTCGAACTTTTGAATTGGAATCTATCCACTTCAGAAGTTAGTTCTGACTAAGAAGAGAATAGATTAAAAGGAAAGAAGGCAGAGGTGCATTGTATATTAAGGAGACATGGCACACTCTCTTTCTTCCTGGAAGAGGTGAGGGACTCCGATGATGTCTTGGTTAGTTTTACTAAATAATTTTTCCCTCCTTTCTTTGTGAAAAAGGATAATTCTGTGGGAAGAGAAGTGAGAAGGAATAGAATGATACAAACATGAATTCTTCCTGTTTCAGAATCTTAACTTGTGCTTATATCCAAATCCCTTTTTTCACTCATTCACCAACTTATTTGTGAGGGAAGATGGGCAGGAGAGGGACAATACTTATACATGCACTACTTTGGGGAAAAGATAAAAAAGTCTTGAAAAGAAGACAGAATATAGTGCAAAAAATGATGGCTTTGAAGTCAGAGGACTTGGATTCAAATCCTGACTCTGCTACTTATTACCTATATTATCTTGGACAACTCACTTCCCTTTTCTGTGTCTTAGTTTCCTCAACTACAAAATAAGGGTATTGGGCTAGACATCTTTCTCTTCAGCTCTCAGTCTATAATCTTTGATCTTTGATTCTCATGTGAAGAATAATAGACTATTTGGGATGGAAACAGAAACAAAAGTAGATTATCAGAAAATGCTATTGAGTAATGGTTTTCAAAATGTGGTCCAGGGACACCTGGGGGCCCACAAAACTTTATTAGGGGGTCCATAAAATCAAAGGAACAGCCGGAGGCACAGTGAATAGAATGCTACGACTGGAGTCAAGACTTATCCAAATCTAACCTCAGCCACTAACTAATTGTGTGACCCTGGGAAAGTCACTGAACCCTGTTTGGTTCAGTTTTCTCATCTGTCAAATGAGCTGGAGAAGGAAATGGCAAACGCCTCCAGTATCTTTGCCAAGAAAACTTCAAATGGGGTCAGATGGAGTTGGACATGGCTGAAATGACTGAACAACAACAAAATCAAAACTATTTTCATTGTAATACTAAGATATTTTAATTTCTAATAAAGTTAAGACCCGTAGATAAAAACCACATAAACAAAAGCTTTTGGAGAGATCCTTTTTAGGTCCTGAGATGAAAAAATTTGAGAATTGTTGTTTAGACCAACTGGACAGAGGAAAGAAATAGATGATAACTTGAGGAAATAGGTCCCAAACCTAGCACAGAGGCATGATACCATAATAATAGAGGAATTTCAATAATTCAGATACCTACAGGAACTCTCTCTTTACCTGATAACTCCTAGGTTGCCTTAATAATTTAATCCTTCTAAAAGTTGAGCAGCAATTCTACCCTCCCAGCAGAGAAATGAGAGCTTATTAGAGTAAAATGTTGTATACACTAGTAGACTCAGTCAATGAATCTGGTGTTTTGGTTTTAACTGTTTCTCTTTGTCGCAATACCAAATTTTGTTTTGGACACGATGAATTTGAGAAAGGTTCAGTTGGGAGGAGGAGGGGTTTCCTGGAGTGACTATGATGTAAAAAATAAGAGACATTTTAAAATTTATTTTTTAATAATCTGTTCGGTACAATAAATAAGAATTGAGTGCTTGCTATACTCACATCATTTTAAAATAGAACAAATGACAAGGAAGGGAATTCTGTATTCTGGATCTGAGTTTGGCCAAGGGTCAAAATGGGGTAGAAGTAGAGAAAGTGGGCACCTTGAATGGAAATGACCATTTTATCTTAGAATTCATAGTAGTAAGGAGAAAAAAGCCAGGCACAGACTGATTAAGCACTAGATTTGGGGGAAGCAGATTTCAAAAGGTTCTTTGGAAGAATAAGAAGCATCCTATGGCCTAATATTCTAAAAGAGAAGCCAGTCCCCAAAGCAGGAAAGTTCTCAATAATTGAATTTTGAAGCCACAAAGAGAATCAATTTTTCTTAATTAAAAAAAAAAAAAGATCCTTACCTTCTAGCTTAGAATCAATACTATGCATTGCTTCCAAGGCAGAAGCAGCAAAGGCTAGGCAGTGCGGTTCAGTGACTTGCCCAGGGTCACACAGCTGGGAAGTGTCTGAGGTCAGATTTTAACTCAGGACCTCCATCTCTAGGTCTGGCTTTCAATCCACTGAGCTACCTAATTTCCCCTTGAATGAGTTTATTTTAAAAAAATGTATTGTTTAATGTTTAACTGATGCCTTTGGTTTTTCTCCTCGCCACAAAACCCCTTACATTCCATTTTAGGATCAATACTGGGTATCGGTTCTAAGGCAGACTAGTGGTAAGGGCTAGGCAATGGGTGTCAAGTGACTTGCCCAGGGTCACACAGCTGGGAAGAGTCTGAGGTCACATTCGAACCCAGGACCTCCCATCTCTAGGCCTGGCTCTCTATCTACTACACCCCCTAAGTGCCTCCATCTTTGGCTTTTATACCACAGTCGTTTCTGGGAGTTGAGGCGGGGAATGAGACAACTCTCCTCCTTTCCCCCTAATGAATCCTCTCTATAACAAATAAATGAAAAGAGCACATCTGAAAATGAACACACCATTCTGCTCCAGTAGCCCCCCATCTTTCTGCTGACAGGAGAGAAATGTGTTTTATTATCTCTTCTCCAGACCCTTCCTTGATTTCTTTTGCTCTTTTTAGAAGTCGTTTCAATGGGAAAGAACAACGCTTGTCAAGGCAGCACATGAGGGTTAGGAATGCATTTTCTTTTCTACAGTCCTTTGAGATGGACGGGGCACTTATTGGTATCTTCATTTTTGGGGCAAGGAAATTGAAAAGTTGAAGAAGATCATCACAGGATTTGAACCCCAGACTTCCGCATCTCTTCTGTTGTACTGAAATCAGACCGAAGCATGGGGAATCCAGTGTCTTAAAGTTGGAAGCAAGGGCAGCGGGCAGAACCCAGAACGGTGAGGAATGTTAAAGATAACAACGACCACAAAAAAAACTTTATATGCTACACGGGGGCAAAAAGAAGGGCCAAAAGGGGAGATTGAATGTCAAACAACAAGCAGGTCAGTCTGGCTGCAACATGATATTAAGGAAGGAGAATAATGTATAATAAACCTGGAAATGTAATGAGGCCGGAGCCAGGCTGAGAAGGGATTAAAAATATGCCAAGTCGAGGGGTTTGTATTTTGTCCTAGAGGCAATAGGGAGTCACTAATAATTCTTGAGCAGGGAAATGGCACAGCCAGGTTGCTGTTCTAGGAAGATTATTTTGGTAGCTCTCGGGGGGAAGGATTGGAAAGGATTGACACTTGGAGGCATGGAGACCAATTAGTGGGCTATTAAAGGAGTCCAGGACAGAAGTCGTGTGAATTTGAACAAGGCGGTGCATATGGAAGTGGAAAGAAATGAGGGGAAACACGAGATGCTGTGGAGGAAGAATTGATAAGATTTGGTGGGTGGCGGATACGTGCGTGGAAAAAACCAGATGGATACAAGAGATGCTGCGGAGCAAGAACTGATAAGATTGGATGAAGGATCGGATATGGAGGTGGAGGAAAGGACAGCGTTGAGGACGGATCTGAGGTTTCTGGGAGGAAGGCAGAGAAGAGACCGAAGCTCAGCGAGTTCCGGTGACTTGCTTAGTCGGACAGCTGGCACAGAGCAGCCAAGACTCAAACCCAGGTCTTCTGACTCCAAGTTCACTACCTGACGCTGGAATGGGCTGACAAGCAGCATGACCGTTGTGTCAGGCTGGTGTTTGTTTTTGCTTACGGTTTTGTACATCCTGGCAAAGCCGGTAGTTCAAATGTCGCCATGAAGCCTGTTTTATGTATAATTAGGATGTTAGCCACCATGCATAAAGGGAAGCAGGGAGAGGCAGGGGCAGCCAGGAGAGGCGGCTCGGTTCCCTCCACAGGTACAATGCTGTGCCACAGGTGATGTCTTTCTCGTTAGACCATGAGCTCCTTGAAGGCAAGAGTTGTGTTTTTCCCTTTCTTTGTATCTGTAGCACTTAGTAGGTGCTCCATAAATGGCACATAGTAGGTGCTCTGTAAATGCTTGATAATGATGACACTAAATTAGGAAGATGCCCTCCCTGCAAGATTCTTCCCTCTATTTTAATTGTTTCCTCTAGACTCAGCCTAGGGTTTTAAAACTATTCAAGAGAGGGTAGCTGGGTAGCTCAGTAGATTGAGAGCCAGACCTGGAGCCTGGAGGTCCAGGGTTCAAATCTGGCCTCAGACACTTCCCAGATGGGTGACCCTGGGCAAGTCACTTGACCTCCATTGCCTAGTCCTCGCTGCTCTTCTGCCTTAGAACCGATTCTTAGTATTGACTTTAAGACAGAAAATAAGGGTTAAAAAAAAAACTATACCAGAATGATGCGCCTCTAATATTTCATCAGTTCGTCACCACTTTGACTCCTCTTTTTGCCCCCACTTACCAATTTCCCCAAGGAAAATCTCCAAACAGCTAGCTTAGGTCTGCCCCCCTCCCTCTCCTTCATTCCCCATTAAGATTCTTATCTCCTTCCCCATTCTGTGAGACCGGAAAGGAAACACACTCAATTTATAACTTAGTGTTTCTTTACTGCATGAAACAAGCAGATCATAAAAGCCAGGACTGAGGCTCCCCAGGCAGCTGCGCAGCAGTCAGTGAGAAGGGCAGGCGTCCCCTGACCCCTTTATCTGCGTGGCACACAAGGCCCTCGGGGAGTCTCGGGCCTCTGTTTAATGACCTGCCTATTCCATGCTATAAAGACACTCTCCACTCTAATGCAAGCATGTTTTCTTTTGTCAGCCCTGCTGCGGATGGTATTTACTCTTCCCAAAGGAACGCGTCCTGAGTGTTAGCCGAAGAGGCCGCAGGTAGAGGAGAGCCATTACTTGCCAGCCTTCCCCCCTCCAAACCCAAAGGCTTACAGAACTGGAAATATACTATTTCACCCAGCCCGGGCTAAAAAGCCATTGGGGTCGGGGGCAGGAGCCCTCCCGAGCTTTTCCCAGGGATCCCTGCTCAGGAATGAGCAGCTGCTCCGGCTTCTTCTAGGAGGCTCTCTCAGGCATCCCCAGCATCCTGTCCCTCCCCAGAATTGTTTCCTTCTGGGTGGTTGTCCTGTACTTCTCCCTCCATTCCATCAACTGCCTGCACGAAGCTGTCTATACCCATTACCTTGGATTCTCACTCACTTCTCAAACCCTTTCCATCTGTTCTTAACACACCGAAACCCTCAGCTGGAGCTGAGCTCTCCAGGCTCACCAGTGATGTCTTTCTTTTTTTTAACCCTTGCCTTCTGTCTCAGGATCAGTTCTAAGACTGAAGAGCTGCAAGGATTAGGCAGTCGGGGTAAAGTGACTTGGCCAGGGTCACACAGCTAGGCCTAGCTCCCTTGGCAAAAATCTCATGAATATATCCTCTGGCCTCCACTCCCACGGCAAGCACCGTTACACCATTCACTTAGACTATTAAGGAGGAAGAAACAATCAGTCACATACATGTCTCCCCTGTTGGGATGTAATAATGTCCTAATTGGTATTCCTGCTTCTAGACTCTCCCTTTCACCCAAAGGAATATTCCTAAATACAGGCCATTCCCCTATTCAATAAACTCTGATGATTCCTTATTGCTCAGGGACCAAAGACAAATAGCTCTTGCATTTAAAGGTCTTCACAGTCTTGCTTTGACCTACTTAAAAAAGTTTTTAAATGAGTAAGATAGATTTCTATACCCAACTATATGTGTATCATTTTCCCTTATAAGAATGTATTAACGGTTTAACTCCATTGAGTCCCTTATGATTACTCTTTCCCATTTTCTTTTTATGATTCTCTTGAGTCTTATTTCTTCTTCTTCCTCCTCCTCCTCCTTTCCCCTTCCCCTTCCCCTTCCCCTTCCTCCTCTTCCTCCTCTTCTTCCTCTTCTTCCTCTTCTTCTTCTTCTTCTTCCTCTTCTTCTTCTTCTTCTTCTTCTTCTTCTTCCTCTTCTTCTTCTTCTTCTTCTTCTTCTTCTTCTTCTTCTTCTTCTTCTTCTTCTTCTTCTTCTTCTTCTTCTTCTTCTTCTTCTTCTTCTTCTTCTTCTTCTTCTCCCTTTTTCTTTCTTCTTCTTCTCCTCTAAAACAGAAAAGCACTAAGGGCTAGACAATCAGGGTTAAGTGACTTGCCCAGGGTCACACAGCTAGGAAGTGTCTGAATTCATATTTGAACCCAGGACCTCCTGACTCCAGGTCTGGTACTCTAGCCATTGTGCTAGCTGGTTGCCCTGAGTCAATTCCTTCTTTTTTGTGAATATCTGAGAAGCACCCTGCTCAAAAATCCCCTCCCCAGATGCCCATCAGAGTGCCTAAATTCCCATTTAAGAATCATTCCTTTGGCTTCAGAGTTGTTTGTCTTTTGCCCCATTTTAGCCGCTATCACCAAGGCATTACAGATTCACTTTTCTTTCTTTTTTTTTTTTTTTTAATTTTTTTTTAAACCCTTAACTTCTGTGTATTGACTTATAGGTGGAAGAGTGGTAAGGGTAGGCAATGGGGGTCAAGTGACTTGCCCAGGGTCACACAGCTGGGAAGTGTCTGAGGCCGGATTTGAACCCAGGACCTCCCATCTCTAGGCCTGGCTCTCAATCCACTGAGCTACCCAGCTGCCCCTACAGATTCACTTTTGAGGTAATAGCTGCAATGGGGAATGCCAAAGCAGGTCCATAAAGAGGGTGCTGCCCAGAATTGTTTGAAAGAGGAGAGACAGTAGGTATGGGGAAAAGGGGCATGATGGGGGTGTCACAAACATCCAGATGAGAGGAGGGCATGAGTTCCCACTTTCACATATTGCCAACCTCTGCCCAAACACCTCCAGGGACAGGGAAGCTTGTGTGATCAATCAGTCAGTCAGTCAGTCAATCAATCAGTCAGTCAGTACGGATTTACTAAATGCTAAAGCTCCATCCTGTGTTGGCCATACAATAAGGCAGTGACTGCACTAGACATTGGAGAAGATCCCTGCTTCTGGGCTGAGTCCCTGCAGCCTGAGCTCGGGACTCCTGCACTCTTTAGCTCCAGCAGCTCCCTATTGCCTCTGGGTCAAAGATAAGCTTGGATGCTTTCTCTCCTCTCCGGTGGTAAAGGAGGTCACGGAACCATCCCATGCAAAGCTTTTGGCAGGAGGCTCAGAGATACCGAGCTGGAGGGGACGTAGGAAGCCCGCCAGGCCAGCCCCTTCAGTTTACATATCAGGAAACTGAGGCACAGGGAGAACTATCTGAGGTGAGATTTAAGCCGGCTCTTCCCGACTCCGAGTCCTCCCCACTCACCACGACAAGTTATGCGTGTCCACGCATTCACGCAGACACGACGCATATACATACACAGAGAGGCACCTGCATGTGTGCAAGTCTAAACGTACGTGTATAGAGTTTATACAATGAGATACACACAGATCAATCCACACATAAGATGCTGTTATTCCCGGGCTGTGCTTAATCACTTCACCTCCCTGGCCTCGGTTTCCCTCTCTGTAAATCGACAAGATTGAGTCCCTCGGAGTTCTCAGTCTAGGCTCTAACGAAAGCCCAGGGAGACAACCGGCGACGCCTGGCCCTTTAAATGGGGGCGTGACCGGAGCCCGGGGCCTGGATAAGGAGAGCGGAAGCCTCCTCCCGGCAGGTTCTACGCATGCGTGTTCTGAGGGGGCGGGGCTCCCAGAAAGGGCCCAGGTGATGCGATCCTAGGGAGAACAGCCAGGCGGGGTAAGGTGGGGGGAAAAGGGGGGATCATGGGGGTTTGGGCGGGGCAAGAGAGGGAGGGAGGAAGAGTGGGGCCCCTCTAACCAGGACCTTCCCGGCTTCCGTACCAGGCCTGGGCGGGTCTCGCGGAGGCTGCGCATCTAGCCTGTTGGCGGAGGCCCTACCCTCAGGGGTAGAAAGAGGAGAGCCGGGACCCCCAGGGGAGTCGGGACCTGGGAAGGGCCAGGCAGCCCTGGACAGGTAGTGAGCCCCCCGGCGCGGTTAAGAATGACAGGAAGGGAGCCTCCTGGTGAGAGTAAGAATGACAGAGAGTGAGCCTCCTGTGTGCCTAAGGATGCCAGGCAGGAAGTGAGCCTCCCGGAGCGGGCGAGGATGACAGGAAGTGAGCCTCCAGTTGCCCTAGGATGATGGGGAATGAGTCTCTGGGTGAGAGTAAGATTGACAGGCATGAAATGAGCCTTCTGGTGCCGGTAAAGATGACTAGGAGTGAGTGAGCCCCCTGGTGAGAGTAAGGATGATAGATAGTGAGTCTCTCTGTGCGGGTAAGGATGACGGGGAGTGCTCTGGTAAGAGTAAGGATGACAGGGAGTGAACCTTCTTTTGAGGGTAAGGATGACAACAGGTAGTGAGCCTCCCGATGTGGGTGAGGATGACAGAGGGGAGAGAAGATGCTGGCTCTGGAGATGGGAGAAAAGTCAGTTCCTGGGAGTGGGCAATGGCATTTTTTGTTGTTTGCTTGGTTTTTCACAGTTCACCTGGTGCAGGGACCTCCCATTATGGAAATTCCTTCCTTCGGCCCCTTACCTTGGAGGGG
>NC_058133.1:508265922-508332471 GCF_016433145.1 Gracilinanus agilis | reverse complement strand
GGGCGGGGCAAGAGAGGGAGGGAGGAAGAGTGGGGCCCCTCTAACCAGGACCTTCCCGGCTTCCGTACCAGGCCTGGGCGGGTCTCGCGGAGGCTGCGCATCTAGCCTGTTGGCGGAGGCCCTACCCTCAGGGGTAGAAAGAGGAGAGCCGGGACCCCCAGGGGAGTCGGGACCTGGGAAGGGCCAGGCAGCCCTGGACAGGTAGTGAGCCCCCCGGCGCGGTTAAGAATGACAGGAAGGGAGCCTCCTGGTGAGAGTAAGAATGACAGAGAGTGAGCCTCCTGTGTGCCTAAGGATGCCAGGCAGGAAGTGAGCCTCCCGGAGCGGGCGAGGATGACAGGAAGTGAGCCTCCAGTTGCCCTAGGATGATGGGGAATGAGTCTCTGGGTGAGAGTAAGATTGACAGGCATGAAATGAGCCTTCTGGTGCCGGTAAAGATGACTAGGAGTGAGTGAGCCCCCTGGTGAGAGTAAGGATGATAGATAGTGAGTCTCTCTGTGCGGGTAAGGATGACGGGGAGTGCTCTGGTAAGAGTAAGGATGACAGGGAGTGAACCTTCTTTTGAGGGTAAGGATGACAACAGGTAGTGAGCCTCCCGATGTGGGTGAGGATGACAGAGGGGAGAGAAGATGCTGGCTCTGGAGATGGGAGAAAAGTCAGTTCCTGGGAGTGGGCAATGGCATTTTTTGTTGTTTGCTTGGTTTTTCACAGTTCACCTGGTGCAGGGACCTCCCATTATGGAAATTCCTTCCTTCGGCCCCTTACCTTGGAGGGGAGGGAGTAGCTAGGGCCCGCAACGGGTTCAGCGTTGCAGTGGCCTTGGGTACTGGCTTAGGCCTTGGGGGCAGTAGCCATGGGATCCCGACCTGAACCCCCTCTGCCCTGATTTTGCCTCAGCGTTGCCCAGGCTGATATCCTGGCACAGGCTGGCCCATTTGCCCCTACCCTCCTGGGCACCCCCTGTCACTCAGCCAGACATGACTCCACCTCATGGGTCCCTTTTCAGTGAATGCAGCCCCCATCCTTACTCCTTCCCAAGCTGCCTCTGGGCTGTGCTCTCCTGGTTCTGCTCACCTCCTTTTGCATCAGTTCATAGAAGTCTTTCCAAGTTTTTCTGATCTCATCCTGTTCATCATTCCTTATGGCCAATAGCGTTCCATTCCTTCCATCTACCACACCCTGAACAGCCATTCCCCAAGTGAGGGACAGCCCCTCAGTTTCCAATTCTTTACCACGACCAAAAGAGCTGCTGCAGATGTTTTTGTTCAGGCAGGTTCCCTTTGGGATACAGATCCAGGAGTGGCCTTGCCTGATTGAAGGGTATGTCCAGTTTTATGGCCCTTTGAAGCAGGCTCCATATTGCCCTCCAGAATGGTTGGGCCAGTTCACAGTTCCACCAACAGTATATCAGAGTCCCAGTTTGCCCGCATCCTCCAACATTTATCATTTTCTTTTTGGTCATGTCAGTCAATCGGTGACAAGCGCTCCCTTACGTCTCCTCTCTCTCCAGGCCATCTAACCATATCACTCACCTCTTCACTCAACTCCATTGACTCCCTATTGCTTCCAGGATCAAATATACAGTCTTCTGTTTGGCTTTTAAAGCTCTTCATGACTCAGACACTTCCTGCTTTTCCACCTCCTCCTCAATCTAGAACACTGGCCTCCCGGCTGTTCCGTGAATGAGACATTCCATTTTCCGGCTCTGATGACTTCCCATGCCTGAAACTCTCTGGTCCATCATCTCCACCTCCAATCACTTCCCTGCCCTGACTTCCTTCCAGTCTCAGCCAAAATTTCATCTTTCCCAAGAAGGCTTTCCTCGTCCTCCTTGATCACAGTGCCTTCCCCCTGATGATTATTTTGATTTCAAATATTCTCTAGCTCCTTTGTGCCTTAGCTGCCTGCATGTCATCTCTGCCGTCAGATTGGCAAGACCCATTCCGTTCTCTCATCTCTGATGACTAGCTCCCCAGAGTCAGACCGCCTTTGATCGATGTCCTTTAATTATCTGATTTTAAAAACTCATTGGTGACTGGTGAGGTTCTTGAGGACGGAATTAGCCAGTGTGCTGCCTGCCTTTTAGCAGTAGTTCCTTGAGATCAGAGTCTGACTTAGCTCTTTGGCCTCTCACAACCTAGCAGAATGCCTTCAGCATTGTTGGCACTCGATGATTACTTGTCATTTGATTGAAAAGGACCGATCAAAATGCCAAAGTAATTTTTGCAGCTGGACTGATTATTGTGAAGGCAATTTTCTAGTGCTCAGGAGAGAACACAGTCAGTCAGTCCATAAACTTATTAAGCACCTATTATATGCCAATCAGTGTTGGAGATACAAAAAGAGGCAAAAGACAGGCCCTCCCTTCAGGAGCTCACAATTTAAAGGGGGAGACAAAGAGCAAATAAATAGATACAAACAAGCTATACACAGGATAAACAGGAAATAATGAACAGAAGGAAGGCATTGGAATTGAGGAGTTGGGGAAGACTTCCTGGAGGAGGTGAGATTTTAATTGGGTCTTCAGGGAAGACAGGAAGTAAAGTGGGGGCAGTTTTCTGGGCATAGGAGGCAGCCAGAGAAAACCCCCAGAGCCAAGAAATGGAGGGTCTTGTTCATGGAACAGCCAGGAGGCTGCTGGTATCACTGGATTGAAGAGTATGAATAGGGGAGAAAGATGTAAGAAACCTGGAAAGGTAGAAGGAGGCAGGTGATTAAGGACCTTGAATGCCAAACAGAGCATTTTTTTTTTTTTTGTTCCCAGAGGCCATTGGGAGCCCCTGGAGATTAGTGGGTAGGAGGTGACACAATTGGACTTGTCCTTTAGAAAGATTATTTTAGTGACTGAATAGAGATGGATTGGAATGGAGAGAGATTGCAGGCAGGCAGACTCACTAGCAGGCTATAGCAACAATGGCTCGGGAAAGACCCATTTCTTCCTCATGGATCAGTCTCATTTTTTCTTGCAAAATATTGGGCCTGGAGAGATTGAAGGAAAGACATTATTGTCTCCTGAGCCATCTGACATGCTTTTCAGTAGGCTAGGGGCATAACTACTTATGGGGCTGCATTTTAAAATTCTCTGCTTTGTAAGCCTAAGCAAGAATGTGGAGGAAGCTGGTGTTCTGAAGGTGTTATCAGCCCCACTGAAGAGGCGGCATTTCTTAAGAATTCCCCATGAGGGACATTTCATCATGGACCTGTTATCTTTGAGAAGATCCTAAACTAGGAGGTGCTCTGAGCTTCTAGGTGGAAAGGATTGGAATCGCCAAAGGCTGCCCATGTGGTTTCAAGCTCGAGGGCAGGTTTGGCCACTTGTTTGTATAGAAATGGGTTCTCCTTTATTGATTTGTTTATAAATCTTCACCTTCTGTCTTAGAATCAATAATAACTATCAGTTCCAAGGCAGAAGAGCAGTAAAGGCTAGGCAATAGGGGCTAAGTGACTTGTCCAGGATCACGCAGCTAGGAAGAATCTGAAGTCAGATTTGAATCCAGACCCTTATGTCTCCCGACCTGGTGCTCTGTCCACTGAGCCACCTAGTTATTCCTTCTTTGTTTATTTTTTTTACAAGAGGGAGCAGTTTGGGAGGTAGGAAAATAAGCTGCCCATATAGAAGAAGGCAAATAACTAGCAGATAGGAATGACAGAAGAAGACTTAGGTGGCCAATCAGAAATAGAAGTAGAAACACTGGACCAGGAAGGAAGAAACCAGGAACTCAACATGTGACATAGTGCCAGTGAAATCAGAGGAGGGGACCGGGCTGTCTCTAAATGTCCCCCCACCCTAACTCCTTTCTAGCTCTAAGGCTCAGTGGTGTGCACCTCCCCCCACCTCCTCCCCAAGTGGCTGGCAATGAACTTCCCAGTTTATGTAGCTTGGGCTGGTCCTAGGAAAGCAGTTGTTGGGGCCATCCTTTATGGCAATGGAAACTTTAAAAAACATTTTTTAATTGTCATTCAAAACACGCTTCCATATTGGTCATTGTTGTAAGAGCAAACTCATACATAACCCAAACCCCAAATAAAACCATAAATACACTGATGTGAAAGACAACTCCAACGGTTCTTTCCCTGGAGGGGGAAAGCATTCACTGTCATATGGATTCCAGGATTGTCCCAGATCGTTGCACTGCTGAGAGTAGCCCCGTTTTCACAGATAATCATCATATACCATATTGCTGTTACTGTGTACAACGTTCTTCCAGTTGTTTATTTTGCTCTGCATCAGTTCCCGAAGATCTTTCCAGCTTTTTCTGAAAACATCTTACTGATCATTTCTTATAGCACAATAGTACTCCATCACCAACGTACCACAATTTGTTCAGCCATTCCCCAATGGATTTCCAATTCTTTGCCACCACAAAAAGAGCTGCTATAAATATTTTTGTACCAGTAGGTCCTTTCCCCTTTTTAATTATCTCTTTGGGATACAGACCCAGTAGTGGTATTACCAGATCAAAGGGTATGTACAGTTTATGGAACCTTTTTAATTGCACCCCTTTCCTCCTAATGTCTTCAACAGCTGAAGAACCTTGGGCCCATCTTCCCAGTTACTGCCACCTCACGTGTAAAAGGACAGTTGGACAGGATGACTGCTCCTGCTCCCCAGTCCTTCTCATTTCTAAATCTATGATCCTGTGACCCGGCACCTTAGAACTAGGGCGTGCATCTGTCCTGTCCACCCCGTCTGTCCATGTATGTACCCACAAAATCCCAGTCAGTCCAGGATGATTTCAGTAAAGGTCTATATGAATGTAAGACAATAGAGGCGGGAGAGGGCAAGATGACCACCATGGAATGGCCTTCAGTTGTTGTTTTACAATCTAGCACTGGTGGCATCTCCTGGCCAGACCCATCTTTCCTTTCCTTCTACAATCTCATACCTGAGCATTTCAGGCTTGGTTAGGGCTTAAACCACATATGGTCTAGAGAGCTGAGTGATTCCGAGGCAGGGAGATGGGCATTGCTGGCATCTAGGCTGGACATGCCAACTCAGAAGGGTGATAGTCACTTCAATGGAGGGACCATGGGGCCAAGGGAGTGGAGTGGTGACCAAGGAGCAAAGGTGTTAAGAACAAGCGTGGGACCATGAAGAAATTGATTGCTATTTGCCTAGGTTCATATAAATGAAAAGGTAGTTGATAGGATGCCAGGATCATAGTTCTAGATCTGGAAGAGATCTTAGAGGCTATCTAGTCCAACCCTCTACTATTGAGGATGAGGAAGGCCTGGGGAAGGAAATTACAAAGTCCTAGATTTAGAGCTAAGAGAAACCCTAGAATTGTTTGGTCCAACCTTTCATTTTCCAGATGAGGAACCTGTTAAACTCTGACATAAACAGACATTCTGATTCAGAATTCTGAGATGGGATTTGCACCCTGGTTTTCCTGACCCCACAGTGCTCAACACACTGTCCATTCTGCTAACAAAGGTTTTCCCTATCCAACTCAAAAGAAGACTAAAAACTGGATATATAACTTGTATGGTTTCTTTCCTTTCTTTCAAAAAGATCCAAAGAGGGAAAACAGCCTCCCTGGCCTGGTCTGAATGCCGTGATCCATCAGGAACTAAGATGGCAAGTGAAGGTGACCACGAGAGTGAAGGTGCGACATCTTCGCCTCGAGGAGGGCTTGGAGAAGGCCTGGCCCAGGCTCTTGCTCTGGAGGCTTCACTTCCCAGACTCGCCTGCATAGACCTGGACAAGGACCTGGAGTTCAGAAATGAGTTGGTAAGATCTCAGGCCATTGTCAGGTCATTGGTGTAAGGAGAAATCTTGGCTAATTTCAGTGTTTTCGTACCAAGCCCTTCGAGCCACCACATTCCTAAAAGTCTTTACAAGGAATTCCTCACTATTGGAACTCTTCTGATGATAGTGAGCGGTTACATTTCTGTGGTCAGAGGATCTGCACAGGCCCAGATCTCAGAGATCCAGCTTGCCAGCAAACCATGAAATGCACTGTGGGACAGTTTTCTGCTCATATCTCCTGTGAGAGGTGGCATGGTGTAGTGAACAGAGGGCTCTCCTCAGAACCAGGAAATATGGGCTCCATTCTTATCTGCAAGCCCATAGTGGTTGGGCTGGGGACACCAGGTGAAGTCCCTAATCTCTTAGTGTCCCCAGAAGCTCTTTAAGACTCAGCTGCAGGCCAGTTGCCAGCCTGCATTCGAAGGAGGTATCTCCATGATGGGGCTTCCCTCTACTGATGAGATCACTGGGTCTTCTCAGGACTCCAATAGACTCTTTTGGGACTGTGATCATTACTCTGAGCAGAGATTTCCTCCTGTGGGACATTGTGGGATAGAGAAAAGGCTGGAGAATCTGAGCCCTGCCCCTCTGCCAATGGGTTACCTGTGGAGGGTCATATTGGTGGAGGAATCTGTTTGCAGCGGAATCTCTTGACCCAGTGCCTAGAGATGAGGAAGTCTAGGTTAGCCCAGAAAAGGGAGGTGAGGCAATTCAGTCTCCATCTGGTCCTTCCACCAGTCCTAGCCCAGATCAGTTATGGTCTCTGACCGATCTTGCTTGATAGGTCAGAAGGACAGTTTCATCACCTGACTATCCATTTGTTTTTGTCTTTTAGATTGATGACAAGGAGTTTGATATTCCTCAGGTGGACACCCCACCCACCCTGGAGAGCATCCTTAATGAGGTGGGTCATCATCATCACTGTCCTGATGGAGGCTCTTTGTTTCTGAGGTTGTGGTGTGGACAGGTCACCTCTGTTAGGGCTTTCTCAGAATGTTTCTGGCTTTGCTCCCCACCCCCCACCCCCCCACCCCACCCCCCGAGCTCCCAGAACCTCCCAAGGAAAAACAAAAGAATCCCAGAATGTCTTTGGTACAACCACTACCAAAAAGCNCCCCCACCCCCCCGGGCTCCCACAACCTCCCAAGGAAAAACAAAAGAATCCCAGAATGTCTTTGGTACAACCACTACCAAAAAGCAATGGAGATCTTCCTTGATCTCTTTCCTTGTCCAGATCAGCGAGCACTTAGGTAAAGGCTCAGGTAGGAGTAGAGTTTTATCTAAAGGAATATAGAACAGGGAATATAGAATCTTGGGGTCCATGGTCTCAGTATAATTGACTTCCTTTGTAATTGTATATAATTTGTTTTATGCATTAAAACACAGTTCTGAGATGGGAGTCTTCACGAGACTGCAAATGGGGCCATGATACAATGTGTTACAAGTGCTGGCACTAGAGGGGAGGTCTCAGTGCTACCTGAAGGGCTGGGATTCTGTAATCAAGGGCTGTGAGCCAAGAGTGTTGGCCTTGTCTTTTTTTTTTTTTAACTCTTATCTTCTATCTTAGAACCAATACTAAATATTGGTTTCTTGGCAGAAGAGCAGTAAGGACTTGGCAGTTGAGGTTAAGTGGCTTGTCCAGGGTCACGTAGTTAAGAAGTATTTGAGGTCAGATTTGACCCCAGGACCTCCCATCTCCAGGCCTAACTCTATCCACTGAGCCACCCAACTGCCCCCCTGCCCCTGCTTTGTTCAAAGTTTCCAATGAATGGTTCTGATGAAGATGGAGTTGGCCTGCTTTCAGGTTTATGAATCTGAAATCCCAGAACCAACAAGAGGGATGGCTAATATCCAGTCTGATGGGATTCCGAGAGGTCATGACAGGCTGAAGGGATGGATAGGCCAAAATAAAGAAGTTAGTGGTGATCGATAAAGAGGTCTCTATTTCAGGTAAAAATAATTGGCCTAGTATAAAGTGGGGCTTTGTGGCTGCCAAGCCATACCTATGAGAGAGAAGAGGAGATTTCAGTTGTCTGCTCAGGATAGGCAAGAAGATCTGATATGACCTTCAGCCACCCTGCGGAGGAACAGCAGTTTTCGCCCCAGAGGAAGTGATAGCCCTTTCATGCTCTGCCTGGTCAGGCTCCATCTCCACTATCACGGGGGTGTTAGGTTTGGCCCTACATTCTGAGAGGGATAGTCACCAATTAAAGAGAGCCACCAGGATGGAGAGGAATTATCATGCCATGAGAGGAACTAAAGATGCTTCCCCTGGAGAAGAGAAGACTTGATGTGGGGGTGGGATTAGGAGATAGGATGGGCATGAGAGCTGCAACCCAGCTAGGAAGTACTCAAATCTGGATTTGAACCCAATTCCTTGGATTCTAAGGTGAGTGTTCTTTTACATCACATTAATAGAACCAAAAGATATCTTAATATAGACTCTTACAACAAGGTGTCTTCTACCCATCTATCAAGATCATTAGGTATCCCTTGGAAGATAGAACAGAAATGGCCCTGTTCATTGATCCTTAGGCAGGGCATAAAACAGAGAGATGGAGTCTTTTTTTTGGTTTTAATTTAGTTTATTTTATTCCAGTAATAAATCTACATGTAAGTTTTCCAAGGTTACATGATTCATGTTGTCTCCCTCCTTTCTTCCCTCCCCTCTCCTTAGTTGACAAGCAATTCCACTGGGTTTTACATGCATTATCACTCAAAAAAAATTATCACTCCATATTGTTCATTTTTGTAAGTGAATCATCTTATAAAACCAAAACTCCAAATCCTATCCCCATATAAAGAAGTGATCGATCATATTTTCATCTGCATTTCTACTCCAACAGTCCTTTTTCTAGATGTGGATAGCATTCTTTTCATAATTGTCCTGTATTGCTCTTAATAGCAAAGTCTGTTGCATTTGATCGTCCCACAATGTTTCAGTCACTGTGTATAATCTTCTCCTGGTTCTACATATTTCACTCTGAATCAGTTCATGTATGTCCTTCCGGTTCTTATAGAAAGCAGCCATTTCATCATTCCTTATAGCACAATAGTATTCCATCACCATCATATGCCACAATTTGTTTAGCCATTCCCAAATGGAGGGATATCCTCTCAGTTTCCAATTTTTTTGCCACCACAAAAAGCACAACTATAAATATTTTTATACAAATAGGTCATCCCCATTTTTTTAAACCAGAGAGATATATTCTTGCCAAAAGTATTAGCCACTGAGATAAAGGAGATACAGTGTAGAGGCCCAGTCTGAGGAGGAATTCATTGCATCAAGCCCCAAAAAGAGAGCAGAACATCCTCTAAGAGATCTGTAATAACTCCAAGGAACTGGCCTAAACATCCACACAGGAAAGACCAAATGGATGAAGGACATCTATTGACCAGATTTCAACATGCAACTAAATGGACACCCACTAGACCTATCCAAATAGACATGCATCTAGGGCAGATGGACAGTGAGCTAGGCCTGAGAAGAAGAGAAAAATGGGCTGGATCACCTTCAGGAAATGGCACAGTGCTTTGACTGACCCCAGCACCCCAAAGGTCCATATTTTCAGGACAAGCATTTTGCTGCTGTTGTATAGCAGAGAGCCCTTGATGATGTGGCCCCTGAAAGCCAACTAAAGATGAGAATCACATAGAAAGTGCTAGAAGGGTACTTGGTGGCCGTGAGTAGGCTGCAACCTATGGCCAATGAGGAGGAGGAGAAAGAGATGCCATGGGAGAGCTGTATAACAGAAGATGGGCTGGCCATGTGGCAAGAGTGAGGGATGAGGTGGACAACCAGAGTCTGTCCCCCTGGGGTGAGGGAATGGGGTGGAAAATAGAAGCAGTAGCCATAGGGATCAGGATACCAAAAAAGAGGAAGAAATGGGAAGAAAAGTGTTAATATTTTTTAAAATATGGAGAAGAAAAGAGTCTCTTGTTTGGTCATAAAGGCTTTGCTTATCCATAGATCTAGCAGGTAGTTTCTTCCTTTTTCTAATTTGCTTTTGACATCTTTTATGTTTAAATCATGTACCCATTTTGACCTTTTCTTGGCACACAATGTCATATCAATGTACATTTATTAAGCACCTACTGTATACCAGCCACTGAAATTAGCAGCAAATGCTCTGTTCACCACCTTCTTCTCCTGATAGATGATGTGAATGAGGGATATGACAATGTGAAGGTTCCTTTAGTTCAAATCTGTGAGGAATTAACTGGTGGAGAATCTTTTTTTTTTTTTTTTTGCTTTGAAATCAGAACTGCTCATAAAGTAACAAATAGCTCTGCTTACTGGACTGTTTGTTCTTCCTAAGGAGAGGAAAGCTGTCAGCCATTTACTAAGCTCCTGCTATGTGCCTGGACCTGTGCTAAGTGCTGGGAATATAAGAAAGGCAACAGCCAGTCTCTGCCTATGAGGAGCTCAGTCTTAAGGGGAAACAGCATGCAGATAGCTGTACAAGCAGCTGCCTCAGTCAAAGCTTCTGGTGAAGAAAGAGGATTTGGGGTCCAGACATATGATTTCACTGATCTAGGGAACTCTCAGTGTGGAGCCTCCCCTTCTCAGGGGACATTAGCAACCCCTCTGGAAGCATCTTAGAGAGTTGCCTGGGTTGCCTAAAGGGTTAAGGAGATTGGGTCTCCAGAGTCCAAGGCCAGGCTGTCATCCCCATCCCATGCTGCTCCTCTTCATTTCCCTCTGATAATCCTGTATCTCCCTGCTAATAGCAGGAAGGATGAATGCAGAAGAGACAAAAAGCATTGATTGGACTCAATTTGGGATATTTATGCGGGTGGGTTTCTGCCCATTAATCCAAACCTGACATTTCTTATCACTGGCACAAGCACTAAACGCGTGGCCCTCTCTTCTTCCCCATCTTTTAGACTGATGATGAAGACGAGTCTTTTGTTCTTGAGGACCCCACTCTGTTAAACATTGACACCATTGACACCCACTCCTATGACACGTCATCTGTGGCAAGCTCAGACAGTGGTGACCGAACCAATTTGAAAAGGTAAGTAGGCATCTCAGCCAGTCCAGTGGATGGTGGGAATATTTGCTTGCCTTAAAGTTATATATGGCAGGGGAAGCTGGGTGGCTCAGTGGATTGAGAGCCAGGCTTAGAGACAGGAGGTCCTGGGTTCAAATCTGGCCTCAGACACTTCCTAGCTGTGTGACTCTGGGCAAGTCACGTAACCCCCATTTCCTTGCATTTCCCACTCTTCTGCTTTGGAGCCAATACTGTGTATTGACTCCAAGATGGAAGGTGAGGGTTAAAAAAAAAGAAAAGAAAAGAAAAAAAAAAAGAAAGTTATATACAGTGGGCACTTAGGTGGCTTGGATATAGAGCAGTGGCTCCCAAACTTTTTTGGCCTATCGCCCCCTTTCCAGAAAAAATATTATTTAGGGCCCCCTGGAAATTATGAAACTATTCATTGAACTCGGAATGTAATACAAAAAAAGTGTGGCTATCACCGCTTCCCTGAATCGCTGCAGCCCCCGCCAGGGGGCAGTGGCACCCACTTTGGGAATCACTGATATAGAGGATAGCTAATATAGAGAGTCAGGTCTGGAGACAGGAGGTCCTAGGTTCAAACCTTGTCTCAGATACTTCTTAGCTGTGTGACCCTGGGTAAGTCACTTAACCAAATTATCTCACTCCTACCATCTTCTGCCTTGAAACCAATACTTAGTAAGGGAAGGGTTAAAAAAAAAATTATATTGTATCATGTTTGTGTTTCTATGTAGGAAATAGAAGACAGGCTTGATGGGAAGTAGTAGGCCAATTGGGCTTAAAAGATCTCAGGATCAGGGGACAAATCATGAGTGCGGTAACCACTGAGCCCTCTCCCCCCCACCAGGGACTGCCTGAATCTGTGGATTCTCAGAGGGAGCACAGGGCCATCCCAACACCCTGTTCCAGGCAAGAGAAGTTGGACCTTGTTTGCCCCACTCCCCACTTCCCCCTTAAAGCCAGCCCCAGCCCCTACATTCCTGTATTCCCTCAGAGAGGGTTCAGAGGAGAAGCCCAAAGATGATTAAAGGGATGGAAAGAAGACCTTTGGCCCTAAATAACTTCGTTTTGACTTTTTTTTTTCTCCCAAAATTCCTGGGAAGAACATGAAAAGAATAGGGAAGTGGAGAAAGCCTGATGCATATAATTTATTGAATTCATGTGCACTCACCAGGTTGGTGCAGATGTCTGTACGTCTGTAACTTTTTAAATGTCTTGGCCAGGACGATTCTGTAGCTCTTAGGTGGTGCTCCTTTGGGACAGGGACCAGGGCTGGCTGGCTTCAGCCTCTTCGTACTACATGCCCCTTGACACGTAATAAACCCTTTTTACTGCTGACGGGGGAAGAAGGGAGGGAATGATTTAGGAAGGTCATTCGCCCATACTCAAATGGAGGGGCAATTAATTAAATAATAAAAGAATAATAAAAAAATAAAAAACCCCTAAGCTTAATTAAACCCTCCAGCCCAGCCATCCTTCTGGACACTGACCACGGGGGCTACATCCAACTGGAGGCCTTCCCTGAAGAATGAGGACAGCCAGAAGTTATGGGCCAGGTATGGGAGAAGGTGAGGCAGGGATGTTTCACAGGCAGCAATTCTAGTGGGTGATGGTGACGATCCCAGTGAAAGGATGCTAACTGCTCATTTCGCTGCTTGTTCTCCCCTCAGGACCAGACAAACTGGCAGGCTGTGCTGCTAAGCCATTTTTGTTGTTATTGTTGTTTTCACCCATAACTTCTCTCTTAGAATCAGTATTGTGTTTTGGTTTTAAGACAAAAGAGAGGTAAGTGCTAGGCAATGGGGGTCAAGTGACTTGCCCAGGGTCATACAGCTGAGAAGTGTCTGAGGCCAGATTTGAACCCAGGACCTCCCATCTCTGGGCCTGGCTCTCAATCCACTGAAACTCCTAGTTGCCCCTTGCTAAGGCATTTTGTTGTGGTTTTAATCTTAACTTTTAATTTTTATTTTTTAAACCCTTATCTTCCATATTAGAATCAATACTGTGTATTGGCTCCAAAGCAGAAGAGCAGTAAGGACTAGACAATGAAGGTCAAGTGACTTGCCCAGGGTCACACAGCTGGGAAGTGGCTGAGGCCGGATTTGAACCCAGGATGTCCCACTACCAGGCTGGCTCTCATTCCACAGAGCCACCTAGCTGACCCCCCTCCCCAAGTCATTGAAGTCCAATGAATTCTTGGACTAAATTAGCAAATGACCTACTACAGTTAGTCAAATTTTCTGCTTTATTTTGGTCTTAAATGGCTTAATTGACTGCTTTCAAGGTCTCCACACTTGACCTTTCAGGGTTAATCTCCTAAACTTTTATTCTTTTTAGGAAGAAGAAACTTCTTGACTCGTTCTCACTCCATGGCTCAGTCATGAGGCATTCGCTTCTGAAGGGGATCTCTGCCCAGATCGTCTCAGCAGCTGTAAGTGCCAACCCCCTTCCCCTGGCTTAGGGGCCTGAAGTTGCCCAGGAAAACAAGAAGGAACAGAACCCCAGGCTGTTTTTGCCTGGCTCTGTCTTTGGCCACAGGCTTATAGGAAAAGCCTGGCTTGAATGATTTTGTGTACCTGGATTTTAAATACACAGCCATCAGTGCTGCCATGGAGGGGAAAGCGTGTACTCAGTGCCCAGTAAAGGGAGGAGGGGCTGACAGGAGCCGAGGAATGTCCATGTGAGGGAGGCTATTTCCTCCAAAGGGATGAGAGTTTTCTTGGTCTGCTAATATAGGGAAATGGAGGCCAGTTCAGATTTATGGATTAAAGAGAATCATGGTGCCATCCATTTATCTATCTATCTATCTATCTATCTATCTATCTATCTATTTTAAACCTTACCTTCCGTCTTGGAATCAATACTGTGTATTGGCTCCAAGGCAGAAGAGGGGTAAGGGTAGGCAATGGGGGTCAAGTGACTTGCCCAGGGTCACACAGCTAGGAAGTGTCTGAGGCCACATTTGAACCCAGGACCTCCCGTCTCTAGGCCTGGCTCTCCATCCACTGAGCCACCCAGCTACCCCCTATAGTGCCATTTAAATAAGGGATCTGGAAGGTTTATTTCAAAAGGAAATCATCATTTGCTAAAGGAAATAGGAACATGGTTTATTTTACCCAAACGTCTCTCTGCCCATTTCACAAGAATACATCTAACTTCAGAGCCCTAAGCGGCCATGCATAAGACTGGGCGTCACAATGCAGTGGAGGCAGTGCCGCATTGAGGGCCGCGAAGTCAGAGTTCTAGACCCATCTCAGCCACTAATTAGCTTTCTGGCCCCAAGAAAAGCACTTCTCCTCTTAAACTCAGCTTTCTTATTGGATAAGTGAAGCAATTGGAGTGTCTGTCCTCCGAGGTTCTTTTTGGGGTCTGAGGTTCACATGGCTTGACTTCCCTAGCTTTCTAGTCATGATTAAAGAAAAATCATGGCAGACTTTTGAGATGCTGACTCAGATTCGGGGACCCTTTTTTAGAGTTTAATGACTCTTTTGCACTTTCTATTTGGGTAGAAAGAAGTGCTTTGCTTTTTGGAGAAGGTGTAAGGTTGATGTGGGATTGGGATGACATTAGGAGACCTTAAAAGCATTCCATCCATATGGAGTTTTACCAAAGAAGCCTCTTATACCAGATGGCCAACGTCTGGGCCCTCCCTCCAGCCTGGGCACAAATTGCAGTCGAGGCACGCACTGTGCCTCCACTGAGCCATTTTGTGGATTAACAGGGCGAGTTTAGAGAGAGATGGACAAATGGTGAGAACTTGGGCAGATGCCACTCTGTCTCTAGATAGGGACTTACTTCTTTTTGCTAGAATGGGAACCACCTGGTGGGGGATTACATTTCCATGATGCTTTCTGAATCTAATCCTCATGTAGGTGATGAAACCCATTCTTCCCTAAATTAAGACAAACCAGAGCAATCATTTGACCCACCTGTTCAGTTTAAAAATATTTTGAATAATTGAGATGGGCTGAAAATCCAGGCACTGAACAATGATGAGATAAATCTGTTGTTTTAATGAAGCTCCTTTTCCCTCATAAAGAAGGGCTGGATTCCTAATAGGTTCCAGCAGCTTTTCTTCCCCTCGTTCTTCTAGCATGATGGCAGAATTTCTTGGGGCACAGTCACCTAGCAACTTCTTCCAGTGGGTCAGGGGCATTATACTGCGACTTCCTAATCTTCAGCTGGGTCTCTGGTTTCTTGACCTTCATAATGATTGGTTTACTGACATTGTCACTGAACTGCCGAGTTTCTGAAGTGGATTGAACATCTAGTTGTGTCCGCACTCATGAAGGAAGCCCCCCCTACTGCACACTGTACAAGTGGCCAGCCATTCTTTGATGGAAGAAAGATCTCCAGGAATGGAGGATCCCATCCTCACCACTACCCCTCCACTCCCCACCACCCGTGCTTCCCTTTGGACTAGCTCTGATCGTTACTCATTTCTCCTCACATCAAACCTCAGTCTTTTAATCTTCTACTCATTGCTCCTCCATCTGCTTTTTTGGGCCAAACTAAAAACACTTACCATCCTTCCAAATGATGACCCTTCAGATATTTAGAGAAAACTGCCACGTCACCCTGAGCTTTTTCTTCTGCAGGCCAAATTGCTCCTGTTTTTTCTGCCTGTCCTCATATGATCTTGGACCCCTTCATCTTCCTGGTTGCCCCCCTCTGGATCTGATCTGGTTTATCAATGTCTTTTCTAAAACTGGGCTTCCACATACTGAACCCAATACTTCAGATGTGATGTGGCATGGGAATATCAAGGGAATGTTACTTAAGAAAGTGATGCCTTTCTTTATGCAGCCCAAGATTACATTAGCTTTTTAGGCTGCCATCTTGCACTGTCAACTTACAGGAAGCTTGGAGTCCATTAAAACACTCAGATTGTTTTCAAGTGAACTGTTGTTTGACCGTGCCTCTCCAGTCTGATATTTCTGAAGTTCCAAGTATAAGACTTACATTGACCTAAATTCAGTTTCATCTTTTTGTTCCAGAATTCTAGCTTGTCAAATTCTTTCTTGGATTCTGAGTCTCCTATTCAATGCTTTAGTTTATCCAACCCAATTTTATGTCTTTTATTTGATAAGGATACTATCTATGCATTTATCCAAATCATTGATAAAATTGCTTAATAGCATTGGCTACACGTGGATCTCCGGGACCCTTCATTTCACATTTTCTTTTATTTTTCTTCATTCCTTTGAGTTTATTTTATTGTTTCTTAATGTCTCAAGGAGTCATTAACTTCCACTTGTTTATTTCTAGTCATTAAGGAATTATTTTTGTTAGTGAGATTTTGTAACTCTTTACATTTGGCCGGTTCGGTTTTTCAAGAAGTTCTTTTCTTCATTGATTTTTATGCCTCTTTTACCATTTGGCCAATTCTCTTGTCTTTGTCTAAGTTTATATCTTGATCTTCCCTGTCAGCATAGTAGATTTTTATAGTCAGGTCTTTCTTTTTTGTTTGCTCATTTTTTTAGGCCATTTCTTGACTTTTAACTTTATGTTGAAGTTGGATTCTGCTCACCTGAGGGTGGGGGCCCTCCCTTAAGCTTCAGGTTTTTCATGCTTCTTTTTTCAAAGCTGGTTCTGGGGGTCTGTAAGTTTCAATGCTTCCAAGGTGTCGTAATCTGAGAAGAGGTATAGTCACCACTCTCCTGGTCTGAGTTCGGGTCCTAGTCTTCTGCAGTTGCGTGCATTAGTGCTCCTTTTTGTCCTGGAACTGTATGGGCACCACAACAGGGTCTTGCACCCAGTGCCATCACAGGATCTCTGTAGTTTCTTTCTGACCAGTTGTCTGACCCCTTCTTGTCTCTGGGAGAAGCTACCACTGTCACAGCCATCTCCAAGGTCTGTTGCAGTGCTGTTGCCATTGCATGTGCTGTGCTGGCTCCCACCCTGCTGACACAAGCTTCTCCTTCTAACCTCCAAAGTTGTTTTGGCTGGAAAAATGTCTCACCTGGATCTTTTGTTAGCTCTGCTACTCCAGAATTTGATTTGTGGCGTTATTTTAAAGTTGTTTGAAGGGAAATATTGGGCAAGTCCAGCTGAGTTACTGCCTCAACTCCACAATCTTGGCCCCACCCTCCAGCAATTTTTAAAAAATAAATATCTCTATAAGAATATTTAAGTAAAATTATTTTCCCTTGTAATCCTTTATATTTGAAAACATTCATTTTGATGGGCATGGTGGTACCCACCTGTAATGTTTATCTCTGTCTTCTTTACCCCCATCTAGGATAAAGTTGATGCTGGCTTGCCTACTGCAATAGTAAGTATACACTTTTTTCCCAGTTAATTAGAACCAAATTAATTTACATCCTTTGTTTTTCTAATTGTTAATGTTTGGAACATCTGCGCTCTGGGGACAGTAGACCTCGCTGGCTGGTTTCCATCATCGGTAGGTTTCTCACTTGCCATGGTTCAGTTCTCATTTGAGAGGAGGAGTAAGGATTTTCTAACTTGGCCCCACTCTTCCACTCTTCTTTAAAAGCAAAGCTGCTGCCCAGGTGATGAGAAGAGGTGTAGTCGCCACTCTCCTGGTCTGAGTTCTGGTCCTAGTCTTCTGCAGTTACATGCATGAGTGCTCCTTTTTGTCCTGGACAGACCTTTGCTTCTCCTCCACTTTCCCTGGACAAGGACCAAACGGCTATGGGGTCTATCAGTGTCCTTGCTAACTGGCTCATTAGGGGCTTTATTAGATAGTGAGCAGGGAGTTAGGGGGAGCACGTCCCTGCCCTCTGGCCTCATCTTTCCCTCCTGAAGTCCTGATGGCTTTTTTACTGTCAGCCCCTTATTGAGAGAATGACCTTGGCTTCTGTTGGTCCCAGGAACCACCCAAGGAAGATGGGACTGCTTGATGTTACCTCCCTCTCTCTGCTTGTACAAGGCTGACTATGTACCTCCTGGGGATGCAGGCCAGGCCACTGCTGGATCCTGAGCCTGAGATTCTGTCTGTGCCCCTCTGGGAGGAGAATTGGCTGTCCTGGGTTTGGTCCCTCAGCCTGGTTGTTCTTCCAGCTATTTCAGAGGGAGGGCAGCAGATTAGCTGCTTGTTCCCTAAACCTGGTATTGTTGCCAGTTGAGCAGGGGCCACTTGCAAGCCAGGACAGAGAAGGTGCAGTTCCTCCCTGGGCTGGCTGGCTGGGTGGGGAGGATAGCCAGGAGAAGGGGTACCTACAGTCAGTCCTTCCCTAACAATCACCTCCCCTTTTCCTCTTGTTCCCAGGCCGTATCCAGTTTGATCGCAGTGGGGACGTCCCATGGATTGGCCTTAATCTTTGGTAAACTCATTTAATCCTTTGTGATTCCTTAAAATGTGGAGGCCTGATTTGAGTGCTCATGCTGTCTTCTAGTCATTTATGTATTAGATGTGATTTACTGGAACAAATTCAGAAAACTTGGAAGGAAATTAGCATTTGCTTCATTCAACCAAGACATAAGCTGAGCCACAAGCTCATTTTCACTCCATGCTGTCGCTCTGGTGCCTCTCATATCTCTTCAGTGTGGTCCAGTGGATTTGAAGTCAGAGGACTTGGGTTCACATCCTGGCCCTGTTCCATCTGCCTGTGTGATTTTGAGGAAGTATTTTAACCTCTCTGGGCCCTCAGTTTCCACAACTATAAAATAAGGGAATTGGACCAACAAACCTCTAACATGTCTTATGGTTCTAAACCTGCAATCTGTTCACCTGGAGCATTAGAATAAAAGGGGGCTTCAAATGGCAGAAGCTGAGTGGCCTGCTGGGTAGAGTACCAGCCTTGGATGGTTTTAAATCCTCTCTCTACTGTCTAGCATCAGCTTTGTGACCGTGGGCAAGTTTTGTAACTTCTCCAAGCCTCATTTTCCTTATCTGTAAAAAAATGAACAAATAACTGAAGGAATGAATGTAACAGCCTCCTCCAACTCTTGGCTCTCCAGCCATGAGAGCAGCCGTGTGTAGTGTGTAGTGAGACCAGTGACTGAGGCTTGTTTTCCCCCAGTCAGTCCCCTTCCCTCCAGGAAGATTTTTCCCACTTTGTTTTAGAATAATGTGGAGCCTGGTTCCTAAAAATCTCCTGGATAAAAGGTTTCTTCCCTTCCTCCATGGATTCATGGATTTCGCCATCTTTAATGCCGTGAGTTTTCTTTGTGCCTGTCACGATTGCCTCTAGCTGGAGAATGTTGTGTTCTTTCTAGGTGGAGAGGGAGCTTGGCAGGACCCCTTGATGTTTGAGGATAGCCTTCAGTGCTGTTTCATGCATTTTTACTTTGAACACTCAGAACTGACGATCTACCAGCAGGCCATGTTTTCCTGATGATCTTTGTGGGTGTTTCCTCAGGGACTCTCCAGGATTCCCACAATCCCTCTTGAATGGACTGGACATTTGTGTGCTTGAACTGGGGATTACAGAACAGTCGTATAGCTCAGGGTTCCTCTCTCTGCTGACCTTACCATGCTTTTGAGTCACCCTTCTCCAGTGGTCACAAAGGTTTCTCTTTCACCTTTTTGGTCCCAGGAATGTGGGGCAGTTGTTTCCCATTGCCCCTGTCAACAGCTGGCCCTCCCTTCCTTCACATTGCTTTTGCAAAAAATGCTCATGTAAAAAGCGATTTTAAATACTCTCTATGCAGTCGATATGGGAGCCTGCATTCATAAGGCAGAGCATTGGCCCTCGTTGTTTTTGTAATGGAAGTATGGCAGATGGAAAGCAAAAAGGACTTGGAAGGAGTTCAGAGATGCAGAAATCACAGGCCCCCAAATAGTCCAGGGATTAAAGAAGATTGAAAAAATGGAAACAACCATAGGGGCCTGCTTCCTAATGCCACTAGTTGATTCTGCAAAGGCAGGAGATTAGAGGAAATGACATCAGGAGGGTCTGTAGGTAACACTGTTAACAACCTTAAGGAACAATGTTAATAAATCGCTAATAAGCCAGTTGTTAACATTGGAGTTCCACCATTTCCTGGTGGGGTCTAGCTATAATTTATTAAAGATGTCTCAAGAAATGTCATTTGTCGAGGCATCTTTCTGCCTACGGAGGGCTTTTATCCAAGCAGTCGTTGGGCAGTGCCAGCATCCTTGCCCCCTATTTTACAGATGATGAGGAGACAGGGACTCCGAGACATGAGGCCCCCCACCGGTGGCCTCCCGTCGAAGCCATGCATCCAACCCTGTGCCTCCCTCTTTCCACTGTACCACCACATGGCCTCATCTCTGCTACATTTTCATCTGCCAGAAAACTGCAATTTAGAGTCAATTTTATCTTCATTCATCTTGGCTGTTCTTAGTTTCTTGTACCCCCATGTATGCTCTTTCTGCCTTCTTTGGTCATTTGGCCATGGAACCCAGGCTTATCATACCCACCTGCTATTCACAAGTACAAGTTCTCACAGAATTGCTTGCTCGATGGGATTCAGACTTGCTCATTAGCTGTATACATCATTTAGCCCTCTGGGTCTTGAGGCCTACTGGCTAATTTCCTTTAGGGCCAAGAAGGTTTCGTATATCGTTCACTAGTCCAAAGGATGATGACATTCATAATGTTAACCTTCTATTCTAGGCCCTCAAGAAAAACAAATTATACCGATTGGAATGTTTTAGGAGGGCGTGTTAATATATTCTGGCTGTAATTTATAATGGTGAAATTTAATAAATCCAACTCATCAGTTACTGTAAAATTTAAATGTTTGGCTAATGAGGTCTTGTCAAATGAATTAAAAATCCAATTGAAGGCCCTCGAAGAAATTCTAGTCTGTTGATTTGCTGGGAAGAGCCAGTGCTTCTTCAAGCCTGCTGGGATTATAGTTAACCTTTTCATTGATAATCATGAGACAGAGCATCAAATGTCAGATCCTAATTATCTAAGCATCATGTAGCTTCTCTTTGAAATCCAGATGACTTCATTAGTAGTAATCATTTTAAAGAGAGAAAATTCATTATCTATAGACAGGAAAACAACAGAGAAGTAGCAACTGCTGAAATGTGGCTAGAGGCCACCTTCTTTTCTGGAATTCCAGGGCAGATGGCATATGTGGCATATTCAAGGTTTACTTTGGGGCAGGGACTCCTAAAAGCTGGCCTTAGGACACTTTGTTTTAGGCATCAGTCCTCTTAGTCCATGAGCTTTCTTCTCTTGTGATTCATTTCTGTGTTTCTCATTTGAACGTGCCTCTCCTTCCCATGTCAGCAAGAATGTCTGCATTCTCTCACTTTTCAACCCGAATGCTTAGAAGGCCAGAAACACTAGTTGGCCGTTAGGGCTCTGGTAATGTTGCTCCCACCACCCAGGCTTCTCACTCGCTGGACCTCTAGTTAACCGCACAAACCATCATGATGGACTTTGAAATTGATTTCTTGCTTTTCTTTCTTTCTCCTTCTTTTCCCCATGGACCGAAAAAGGAAAAGGTACAGTGACTGTGCATTGTGCATGTGGCCTGCATGGCTTCTTCTCTTTCTTTTGGCCTGGTAGAGCGCTCTAAGGGAGTGGAGACCCACACCATGGCACCTGGCAGCAGAGCTAGTGCTGCTGGGCTGGGCTGGGCTAGGGGAGAGCAGGCTGCCCATAGTGAGGCCCCAAGGGAGGTGACCTTGGGTAAATGTGCCAAACTGCGTAGCTCTCAGGATCCTCCTATGTGCTTTTCAAAACTATCAGGCCATCCTCAGCTGATTGGCATGGGTTTTCCCAGACTGCTTGAAGTGTCATAGCCAGTAAAGTGGGACATGAGGGAAGTGAGGTTCCAGCACTTCCCAAGGACCACTTCTGCCCTCTTTTCCTCTTCCTTCCATGCTCCAGGAAGGAGGCTTCAGTGCAGACAGAAGCTAAAGCAAGAGTACAGGGGGTTGTTTTTCCCCCTCTTTAAACACTGAGCTGAAGAGAGATGGATGCCAGCAGTCTAGGAACTTGAAAGATTGAGCATGTTCGGGGACATGTTCTCATGTTCTGAAAGTGTTTTTACTTTTGAGAGTTTTTTGAAACTTCTCTATGTGGGATGGGAATAAGAAATCATTGAATTTGGAGACATGGAAAGTCTCCATTGTTATCTGCTTTGGGGTTTACCCAGAGTTCTCCTGGGCTACTCAGAAAACTATAGGATAGCTCCATTTACTTTCCAATTGGGTAGGGATTGCAGAAGAACAATATTAGCCTAAAGAAAATGTAATTAGAAACGTGTGTTGTGAAATATGAGTGTATACATATGTATGTAAATGTGCCATACGTGTATGTGTGCATATGTCTATATATTTCTTTATAGATAAATATCTATATTTCCTAAAACCTAGTTTAGATGAATGACTCTTAGTGTTCTGTAGCTTCTCAATGACTAGGATCAACATTCTAGCAACAAGGACTAGCCCTACGCTTTCAGGTCTAGGAAACTGCTGGATGAGGAAGCTCCTTCTTCCAGCGCAGCTCAGCCTGACCTTATGTAAAACCTGTAGATTTAGAGACATCAAAACCTAGGCCCAATGGCGAATTCCAGGTTAGCATCCCAACTAAATTGAAAATTTGGAAATGCCTAACAAAATAAACAAGAATGCAGTATAACATAGATGATGTTAATTTGTGCTTTTCTGAACCTGTGTGAGACTCACAGAGATCTGTTTCTATTTGACATTGACCCCACTGACCTAGAATACTCAGAGGTGAAGAACTTTCCTAGGGTTATGCAGCCAGGCTTTGACAAGACCTGAACCTATGTCTTCTTGGCTCTGAGACCACCTCTATCCACTATTCCCTACTACCTCGCATTGGCATGACAATGAAAAAAACCACCAATGTAATACTAATAAAGCCACCTTAGGCCTCGCTCAGTTTTCGCACATCTGATGTTTCTCCAGTGCTTTATAATTTTCAAAGAGTTTTCTTCTATCTGATCCTCACAACCACTCTAAAAAGCGGGTACAAGTATTATCCCCCTTTTATAGATGGGGAAACTGAGCCAGATGAATTCACTTGCCTAAGATTCCACAAGCAGTTGGTGCCAGCACCTAGCACTCCCATTCAAATGGTCTTTCTACTAAGTTGTCTTCACTAGACCTGTGACAATGGAATACTGTCCCATTCGGCATGCGCCCTTAATGTGATGGTCCTTGACTATTAGAGGAAGGGTTGGTGTGGAGGTAAAAAGAAAGGAGCCTTGGCAATCTGGAAGGCTACAGACTACCCATATGGTGCCCTCTGATGACCTCACCTTTCCTCGTCATGGCAGTGGGGCCTGCATTCTTTATCAGCAGGGACAGTGTTTGTATTTCACCTCCTCCTGAAAGTACTTAGTTCAATGACTCATTGCCCCTGATGCTCCCTTTATCTTCATTAGGCAAAAAGGCTTGGGGACTCCTTCCCACTCAGGAGTTCTCAAATGGTACACTCCAGTCAAGAACCAGAATGTCTTCTGTTGCATTCATTTCTTTTCCTGGAACTGTCACATCTTGAGTCTCATCTTACCAAGAAAGTCATAACCTCCTCTCCCGAGTTGGGATGAAATCACGTCAAAGTAAATTGACTGTCCCTTAGCACAGTGTAGGGATGACAATAGGAAATGCTGCCCAGTGCCTCTGGGAAATTAGGCCAAGTTAAAAATCTTCCCACTGGCCCTCTGTATTTGCGAGTCCTCTGGAGATATGTTCATAGGTAACTGGCATCATGGAGCCCCGTGGCACTGACTTGTGATGAAGATCTAAAGACAGTGGTAGCCCAGGGATCGTCCTAGATTTAGAGCAGGAACACGCTTTTGGAGACATCTAGGCCAACTCTTCCACTTTGCAAAAGCCTAGAGAGGGAAACCCGTGGTCATAGGGGCAGAGCTGGGCCTGAACATATTACAGGGTGCTGTGCAAGTCATGGATTATGGCCCAGAGGGTACAGTTGTGCCACTCACAGCTAAGATCAAGGTTCAGGAGGAGGCTTTGCTGACTTGCTCCTAGCGTCAGGGAACCACAGAGTCTGGGGAAGGGTCTTCAGGTTGTCTAACATGGAGTGTAGCTTGCCCCTCCTTTCCTCCCTCCCCTCTGGCATTCCTCGTATGTCTCCTTTTGCTCTTACTTTCTAGCCTTCCTTTCACCCTTCACATACTTCTTTGTCAAATTATCAGAACGCTGGAATTGCTAAGTTGTAGTAGGGCGTCTACAACCTGCTAAATTTGCTCAGAGGTTCTTTGGAACCACATGACCAGCAGCTTCCATCCACTTCCTATAACAGGAAGAAAGACAGGAAGTGAGACTGGCAGGGGAGGTGAAGAGAGGACTTTGCTATGGTTTCCTTTGTAGCATCGGTAGAGCTTAAAATTATTCTTAGCCCAGTTTATTTTAGAAAGCCCCAGTTGGGATCATGGTTCTTATCATCCTGAAGGTTGTGCTTATTTGGCACATCCTAGCCTTCATTACTAGATATTTGGAACCTGCCATGTTGTGAAAGCATCATGGAGGAAACATCAAGTATTAATGGGTCTGGAGTTCACCTAGTGGGTAAGATCTGTGAGGGTGGAAGGCCTTCTAGCCCTGAGCTCTTCCAAACCTGTGGCAGCAACCCAGTGTTCACTCCCTTCTGGTTGCAGGGTAGATAGCTCTGGCCCTAGTTGCTAGGTCTATTCCCACTTGTACACAAGGCTTGAAAGAAGCGCCACTGAAGGGAGAACATCTTCTCCCTTTCTGTTTCTCATCAGCCCAAACTCCTGCCCGGTCCAAATGGCCCAAAGTAGAGGTGAGCGAGCGCCCTGCTTCCTGACCAGGCTGCTGCCCCAATCACGAAGGATCTTTGGAAAACAGAGTATAAAGAAGAGTTTGAGTAGGGAGGGAGGGAGGGATGGATCAAGGTTACACGTGAGCACAATCTTGTCAAAGTAAAGCAACATGGTCATTTGTGAATCTGTGAGGAAAAAAGCATCTTTTAATTCTTACTGTGTCCCACCCACTGAGGCATCAGTACCAAATGAGAAAAAGCGAGTGAATCATTGCTCTCTGGGGGAGGGCAATGACGGCCCATAAAAGAAAAGTTGACATGCATATCTGCTGAGGGACCAAAGGCCCTGAGGATGCTGTCTCAGGGTGGGCAGCAAGGCAAAGATTTCCACAGGCAAATTGCTTTACTTTTGTAGGCCTTGGTTTCCCCATCTGTTAAATGGAGCTATAGAACCTCCTGCCCAAGAGGGTTTTGAGGCTCTAACAAGAAAACATATGGGAAAGCCTGTGTTTCTGAGATGTTAGAAGGGGTTTGTGGTTCCCCTTGTCTCCCATCTGGCTTCCCCAGGGGCTACCCCAGGCTCAGACACTTCCTTTGCCTAACACACTCTTCATTGGTGCCAATAGGAAGATCTGGCCTTTGACCGAAGAGTAACAAATTCTCACTTAGTCAAGTCCAAATGAATGAGGCTTTGGAAGTGCCCAGAAAGAGACCCCGATCCAAGTAGTCTGGCCCCAACTAACAGCGACCCAGAAATTAAATAGAGGAGAAAGCTCGTTTCCCCAGGACTCCCAGTGCTGGGTTGGAACAGGACTTCCCTGGCAAGACCACGGCCAGAAATGGAGGTGATGCTCCTTCTCTGTGGGATCCGTGATGGTCCTCCCCTTGGTCATTACTGGACTGAAGCGGAGCCTGACTCGGGAGCCCAGGGACGCTCAGGCCCAGGCCTCGCCCCCTTCCCTCCTCTGCCTAGCCTTGCCCCATCCCATTCCAGCCCAAGCGATAGGCCCAGCTATGGAGATATATGGTGGGGGGAGGGACAGAGTGCTCCCCCACCCCCACCACCCTCACCCACCCCCATCCCAGTCAGCGTCCAGACCTCTGTGACCCGGGACTTCTCCTCTCTTCTCTGGTCCCCAGATCAGAATCAGGCCCTCCGCCTCTGCCTGGGCAGCACCAGCGTTGGAGGCCAGTACGGGGCCATCTCTGCTCTCAGCATCAACCACGACTGCTCCAGGCTTCTCTGTGGCTTTGCCAAAGGGCAGGTAAGGTGGACCGGGCTCAGCATGGGCAGGGAAGCGGCCAGCTGGGGGTACGGGGCAGGGCAATGACTTACCCTGAGTGGGCCAGCATGAGCGCCCTAGGGCAGCCGTGTCCTTGAGCCAGCTAAGGCAGATAGGGGCCGACTGACTTTCTCAGGATCGTCAGCTAACAAGTGTCTGAGACAGAATTTGAATTCAGATCTTCCCGACTCCAGGGCCAGCTCTCTATCTCCTGAACCACCAGCTGCCTCGAACAGAGTACTTCTATTCTGACAAAGTATTTGTGAGGTGATGCTGTATCTCATCTTCCTCTGAGAATCCAGGGGTTTTTAGCCTGGGGTCCATGATCTTTTCTTTTCTAGAATGCTTTTCCTCATAATGCTCTGTATACTGTTTTATGCTTTAAAAACACAATTCTGCGACGGGGACAGGGCGGCTGCCCCTGGGCTTCACCAGCCTGTTACCCGAGAGGTCCGTGACCCAAAAAAGGGCAAAAGCCTTTGTCCTTGTCCTTCCAGGTTCACCAAGCTCTTTCTCCATCATGACGGTGAGGGGGTAGCAAGGTGCCCCATTTCTAGAGGTGAGCAAACTGGGGCTTGGAGAGGCAAGGACGGATAGTCCTGCCTATGGTCACAGCTCATGTCAGAGCTCAAATTTGGACCCAGATCTTCCTGCCTCGAATTGCAGTGTTTTTCCACGATGGCACACTCAGTGTAGTGGCCTGCGTTGTGAAGCCATATGGAATACATCATAATTTGTTTTCTTATTCTAAGATTTATTGAAAAAAAATAGAAATATGCAAGGATAAAAATGGTTTCATTTCTATAGAACACTCTGTAATTCAAGACCCCAATGAAAAGCAGATTTGTTTTTGAAAGCAGCGAATTGCCTTCCAGATGACCATGTGGGACTTGGCCAGCGGGAAGCTCTTGCGATCAATTACAGATGCCCACCCCCCCGGCACGGCGATCCTGCACATAAAGGTAACGGACGTGATCCCCACATCTGGCTTTGGTATCTGCCGGGGAGCTGCTCTCCCTCACTCAGCCTCTCAGGAGCCCGGAGCATGGAGGCCGGCTCTCCATTCCTGATTCTCCCATGGAGATCGGCCCCTCGCCACTGGCTCCATGGGCAGCATCACCAGCCAAGCCTGAAATAGGCCTGGGAAACTTTACTCAGAACCAGAGGGCTCTGCCCAGTGGGCTAAGCACTCAAACCGAGCCTGTAACAGCCTCATATCCCCCTCCCCATAGGCTCCAGTGGTCCCTAAGTAGGGGGGAAAGCAGGGGAAGAGCCAGAGACCTGGCGAGTTACCTACTATGCTGGGACTGACCAGTATACCCTCTCTGTTGACCCTGCCCCACAGAGGAGCTCCCTGTTAGACTGACTGGCCAAAGCTCTCCAAGGCCAGTCTTTCTTGTCACCTGAAAACCAGGAAGCTTGGAGGAAATGAGAGGAGACAGGATGGGCAAGAAGAGCAGACAGAAGGGAGAAGCCTTAGTGGGGAGCCTCGCAGAGGCGTCTGGGTCAGGGAGCGGCAGCCACTGATGGTGCAAGAAGAAAGGAACCAGCAGGGGTGGGAGGTCTAACACTTGGTCTAGGGAAACAGAGAGCCCTTTGCCCCCACTTCGAAGCCTTTATAGGCACAGGCAGAGGCTTTATTATCTGAGTGTATGAAATAGCCCCCTGCCCCTCCGGAGGCTCTAAAGGGGCATGATTTGTGCTTTGGGTAGTGGAATGGATTAGATGACCTTCAAGGTCTCTTCCAACACTTGAGCTCTGGGCCTCTGGGACAGTAGAAGTAAGCACCCATACTGTGGTGCCCCCAATAGCCTCCCTGGGCTGTACAGAAGGCCCCATGACCTGGGGGAGAGAGAGGGGCCCCCATTGGCCACATCTTTACCAGCGGCATTGGTACTCACATGAACGTGTCCTGAACTATCAGATGCCTTAGAGAGTTGGGAAGTAGAAAGTGTGTTTCAGGAAAATTTTCATCCAAAACTCCAAAGCATTTCTAAAAAAAGGTGCAGGTTAGACTAGGTGACCCGAAGGGTCCCCCCAACTCCGATTCTGGGAATTCTTTATTCACATGGTCTGATGCTGGATAAAAGGGGTTACCATATCTGTAGATATACTCATGTATTTAACATCACGAGATGCTGAGAATCATTTTTAGAGAAAGAAACTGGAGGGTGCAGCTAGGTGACTGAAGGCTGAGAGCCAGGCCTACAGACAGGAGGTCCTGGGTTCAAATGTGACCTCAGACACTTCCTAGCTGTGTGACCCTGGGCAAGTCACTTAACCCCCATCAACCAGACCTTACTACTCTTCTGTCTTGGAACCAATATGCATATTGATTCTAGGATGGAAGGTTCAAGAAAAAAAAGAAAAGAAAAGCAAGAGAAACTGGATATTCTTCAAAATAAAACGAAACTTGGTTTGTCCTTTGCTCTCTGCCTCAGCTGGCTCTTCCAAAACTTTTTTTGGGAAGCACCAGGACTCCAGGCTTTCTCTAGAATGAGATTCGGCAGAGCGCCTTGGCCCTTCTTCACCATGTGCCCGAGCTTTCAGAGTAAGAATGATAGGCTGAGGGCCGTGTGGAACTCTCAGATTGATGACATGATTTAGCAGGAGGTTCCTGGGGTGGTTCTCACCACGGTAATACCTGAATGATTCCATTGAGAAGTTGGCAGAAAAATGATGTTCCCCCTCTGTTCAGTTTACAGATGACCCAACTCTTGCCATTTGCAACGACAGCGGCGGTTCTGTGTTTGAGCTGACATTTAAGTAAGAGACGGGGACTGCATGACGAGATGAAATGAGAAGATTAACCATGGCTTAACATTGTAGAAAGCCGAGATAAGAGGCAGGCCTGGAAAGCTCGTGGGATGGAAACAGGCCCAGGAGCCTCTTGGTGGATGAAGTGCCAGCTCCAGCCTGATTCCCAGCTGGTGATAGCCTTCCCGACCATGTAGACGTGCTTTCACGGTCTTTGAAACATCCTGGCCCCTTGCAGCTGTCTGTAAAATGGGCAGAATGAAACCCAGACACCAGAAGTCCATGAGGGAGGGATTTTCTTGGCTTAAAAAGGCAGAGGGAAGTGTTGGGGCCCATATTCCCCAGCTGTGTGCTTGGGGCATGCACAGCACAGGTTACGATGATTTTTCTAGAGTTCTGGTGTACGGGGGTTAGAGTCATTAGTCTGAAGTTGGCAGGGGCTTCAGAGGTCACCTAGGCCAGCCCTTATTCCATAGGGGAGGCCCCCAAAAGGGAAGTGACTGGCCAGAGGTATTCAGTGGCCAAGGTGGGATTCAAACCCAGGACCTCTGATTTCCAATTCAGTGACCTTACTCCCTATCATTGTGCAGGAGATCTGAGTTCACATTACGTGTAGAGGAACTTGGAACCTCTGGAACTAAGATAATGCTTTGATGCTTATTAGAATAATTTTCTCACTCTTCCTTTTGTTATAATAGCAAGAAGATTTTTTAAAAATCATTTTTTATCAATTTATCTTTGAATTTCAACGCTTGACTTTTACTTGGAATGCCATTTAGCAAGTCTTCTTAGAGTGCCAAAGCTGGCAAATTAGCGCTCACCAGTGTAGCAGGCTAAGAGGCCCATTAAAACCAGAGGAAGATGTGGCTCCTGTCACCACAGAAGAATCAGAGCTGGTAGGCCAGTTTGACTTGGCCCACTCATGAGAGCTCCCGTTTACAGGACATGCTTCAAAGCTTCCAAAGTTGTTTCCCAGCCATTTCTCATTTGAGCTATAACAACTCTTAAGAGTGCCATTTTGCAGATAAGATGCTGAGCCTCTGAGAGGCCAGCTGGCCCCTGACAGGCCATAGTGAGTGAGGGAAGCAGAATCCGAACCCAGGGGTCCAGTTCCGCCTCACTGTCTGGCTGGGGTTGATGCAGCCCATGCCTTTAACCCGTGCACAGGTGCCTCACCCAAGACATTGGGAAGTGGCAGTACCCAGTCTTAGTGAGGAGGCCTTGGCCTCAAGAAGGTACTGCCTGATGAGGATCCCCTGGGCTCCATCCTCATTGTTCTTACCTCTCACCTATCTTGGGGGAGGAGGGAAGGAACAGCAGAGAGACCAGAGCAGGGGTGGGCTGATAACAAGGCAGTGATGTCCACCTCTGGCCTTCTGAGCCTTCAAGGGCCACGAAGTCCACGTGCTTCAGTACTTAAGGATACAGCTTTGGATCTGGGGAGTCAGGCCTGCTGTGAGCCTGGAGCTCAATGAGCTGCCACTTGGGCAGGAGCCAGGGCCCAGGCTGCCCCTTTAGCCATTCCAGGTTTTTTGCAGGCATTTGGAGCCTCCTTGCTGCCAGTGCCAAGCCCTCCAAGTAGGGTTGGAGATGATTCATTTTTGTCTTTGCTTAGCACACAGTAGGTGTTTCATAAAGGCTTCTTGATTGATCACTCGAGATTGGTGCCATTGACTCCATGCCTCTGGTTTTCTGTTTGTCCTTAGCCTGAGCCCTGTTCTCCCATCATGCTATATAAGCTTCTTGAGACCCAGAACTGCTCCCCTGCTTCTTGTGTCATTTATAGCAGCTGGCACAGGGCTAGGTGTACAACAATTGATTTTTGAAAAAGAGAGTAAAAACCACTTTTTGATGTATTCCTTCTGCATTCTTCCTTGATGCTCTCCAGACGAGTGATGGGAGTGAGAACCTGTGAATCCCGGTGTCTGTTCAGTGGGTCCAAGGGGGAAGTTTGCTGTATCGAGCCCCTGCATTCTAAGGCCGAGCTGAAGGATCACCCCATCACCCAGTTTTCCTTGCTGGCCATGGCCTCTTTGACTAAAGTAGGTCTTGGGAACAAGGAGTGGCATGGAGCGTTAGAGTGGGACCAAAGAGTTATCTTGAGAAAAATCACAGGTCTGTTTCTTTTCTCATTTCTGCAAAGATATTGGTCATTGGACTGAAGCCGTCTTTGAAAGTGTGGATGACTTTTCCCTACGGACGGGTGAGTAGAGAGTCATTTTCTTGTTGGCAGCCGGGGAGAGAATGTGGAGGATGTTGGCAACATGATTTGTGGTGAATGGCTTGACCTGTCAGTGTTGCTAAAGCCTCTGGAGAGGGCTCGTGGATTGGGAGCCAGATCCAAAAGGCCGGAGGTCCTGGCTTCAAATCTGATCTCAGACACTTCCTAGCTGTGTGACCCTGAACAAGTCACTTAATCCCCATTGCCTGGCCCTGACCATTCTTCAACCCTAGAACCAATACACAGTACTGATTCTAAGACAAAAGATGAGGATTCTTTTCTTTTAAATGGACACAAGATGGGCAGCTAGGTAACTCAGGGGCATGAGAGCCAGGCCTGGAGATGGGAGATCTCCTAACCTCCATTGCCCCATTGTCCTTACCTCTCTTCTGTCTTGGAACTGATACACAGTATTGATTCTAAGAAGGTAAGACTTAAAAAAGAATTAAAATAAAATCTCTGAAGAATGACAGCAGGAACCTCAGGGAAGCCTGTTCTCCATGAAAACTGTGTACTCTGGGACATGCTGGCAGAAGTGACCCTTTCCCCGTGGGGGCTCCTCAAGTTCCGATGTGGGGGATGCTCGCATCTCCCTTGGTGATGACAGTCTGAGCTTCTCTGGTGAAAGCTGGTTCCTTTTAGTAAGTGTCCTCTCGTGAATGAGCCTGCGCTCTGCCTTGGTCTTAGTGCAGCCCTCGGCCCAGCACCAGCAGCTGGCCAGGGCCTCTTCCTTCCCCTAGTCCTGAGAGAAGTGAAGGGAGGCACCAGCAGACCTCCAGAAAAAGGGACAGTGTGGCCCGGGTACCCCAAACTAGACTGGGAGCATTGGCACTTCTGCCGAAATACCGGCTCTGGTGGGTTGTCCTCCTGGAGAAGTGTGGAGCCACTGAGGTCAGAGCTCACCCTGGGATGTCCCAGCCTCAGAAACCTCCCCACACTGGGCTGGAGCCATTTGTGAGGCCATCCCTAGGAACAGGGTGTCGGGAGTGTGGAGGGATGAACATCTAGTGAGAGGGCAAGAAGGAGGGGGTTTCTTTCCCTCCTGACAAGGAAGCTTTGGCTGAATAAAGAGAGCACTAGGGCAGCTAGACAGTACAGTGCATAGAGCACCAGACCTGGAGATGAGAGGTCCTGGGTTCAAATCTAGCCTCAAATGTTTGCTAGCTGGTGACTCTGGGCAAGTTGCTTAACTCCAATTGCCTGACCTTTGCCGTTCTTCTGTCTTAGACTTGATAAAGGGTTGTTTGGTTTTTTTTAAAGAGCCCTGAATTTCCAGGCAGACGTCTTGGATTTGAGTCCCTGCTTGGCCACTTCCTGGTTTGGTCACACTAACCAAGTCACTTAATCCTGTGTGAGCTTAAAGCCTCTTTGCCTGTAGAATGAGGGTTATACTAGTAGCCTGTCCTACCTTCCTCCCATGGCTGTTTTAAACCAAAATGGGATGTTATATGTAGTCCATATGTGTACATGTGTGTTCTGGGTCCTGGATGTGTATAGACATGTATACACACACACAGAGGCACACTTCATGTGTGTGCGTGCATTGCGCAGATATGTGCGTCCATTCATAGTGGACACAGACATATGGACCATCCATTGGAAATGCCAAAGTGCTACCCAAATGGGATGGCACCATGTTGCCATGGAAACTGATTGCAAGCTGGGAACTCTCCCCCTCCCCGGCCTGGCACCGGGGCAGGCACTGCCCGGCCTCCCAGGGCCTTTCATAGCTCTCCATCCACGGTCCTGAGAAAACCATCCATGTGGATTGCCCTGGGGACGCCCGCCTTGTGTTCTCACTTCACCGAATTGGTTTTCATGTCCTTCTGCCTTAGATGGATCCCTCCAGCGTCCCGCTGCTGGCCTGGCATTTTGTGGCAGCCAACAATTACGTGAACCCCACGCTGGCCTTCTGCAGAGGAGATGTCGTTCACTTTCTGTTGGTAAGCCGTGATGGGATGGTGGGTCCGCTGGCCTCGGGATGCCATTTTCCTGACTGCTCCCTAACTCGCTGGGTTCTTTTTCTTGTTGTTATTCTTTCTCTTCTGAGCTTCCTGAGACTGAGTAGCCATCATTAGCCCAGCAGCTTCTCAGGTTTATCCTCGCACTCAGTGTCTGTCCGCGGTCTATTGGCTCCTGAGGTCTGAGTTCTGGTTTAAGGTCAAGCCCCCTGCTGGACCCCCTTGCTTGATCCTCTGCAGGAGGTTCCTTTACAAGTCTCAGGGCGCTGCTTCCACAGTCGTATACTCGTCCACACTGGTTCCCCACTCAGGTTTTCAGAGCTTTAGTTCCTGGCTGTGTCTGCCTCCACCCACGCCTCCGCCCGTGCCTGTGCTCTCAGCCCGCGCTCTGTGCCCAGCGTCCATTCTCTGCTCCCACGCTCAGATTTCGCGTGCCTTCTTTGGCTTATTGGGGTCCTAAGTCTTGCTGCTCTCAGGAACAGGCCCCGGAGCTGCCAATGACTCGATGGGTGCCCCAAACTTGCTCTATTTCTTTTTAGCTGGCTTCAGAGCTCTAGATCTTGTGTGTGGAGGGGGTAGGGGTGGGGCGGTTGCTCAGCCCGCGATTTAGTGAGAGCCCTTTATAGCCTGGAAATGTCTCGATTCCACGAACCTTCCACGCTGTGCCCTGTTGTGGGGTTCATCCGTTCGTCTGGACTTGTTTTTATGTCCCCTTGAGGAGTTTTGTGTGTTTCGGTCAGGAGAGGTTAAGAGCTGCTTCTTACTCTGCCGCCATCTTAACCCGGAACCTCTCAAGTCATTTCGCTGGGTTCTTAATAATGTATCTGGGAAGCAAACACAAATATGACGGGGTCTGCTTTCTGCATCTTATTATATAGTTATTGTTGGGTGGCTTCATTGTCCACAGATAATGGCTTTGTCCCTTCCTGCCGGGGTCTCCCCAACCCTGAGCACAGCACTCTGTGTCTGGGGTCTTCGTTTCCTCCTTTGTAAAGTGAGGGCTTTGGCCCAGATGGCTTCTGAGGTGGCTTCCAGCTCTCTGTGACCCTGTGCTCCTGCAGGGCGAGAAGTGGCTATAAGCATCCTCGTGGACCATCTGCACCTTTCATTTGTTTGTTGTCCTCCTGGCTCTTTCATCCTTGGGTGGCTTGTTGGTTCTCTTGCCAGGCTTTCTTTCAGTGTGTTCTTCCTTCTTCCACCTCCTGTTGCTTGAAGGGTACTGCCACTTGCCACCCTCCTCCATCCTTCTCAGGGAGATTTTGCAAACAAGATGGTATTTTACACCACACTTGCCCTTGGCTGCCCATAGCTCTCTGGTTGGAGAAGTCAAGTGTCGGCTGACCAGGATGGTTCTGCATTATGGCTGTTGATTCATGTCTATTAACGTCAGTATGAAATTATTAGAATTAACGCCCTTCCTCCCCTCCATCCATCTCCCATTATCCCACATCAGTAACTTGTTTTAATGGATCATATCATTTTCTCCTGCTTGTTCCTGTTGCTTTGTATTAATTTTTATCTTTGTTCTAATAAATGAGAGGGAGAGCGTGTGGCTTAGTGGGTAGGGAGCCCACCTTGAAGCCTGCACAATCTGAGTTCCTTTCCGGCCTTTGCCCCTTATGTGCTGTGCAGTGCTCCGGAGAAAACCTGTGCCTTTCTGCATGAGCAAAGGAAGCTTCCTCACCTAGAAGTTCCCCATAGTTCCAGGCCCTGGCCTTACCCTTTTTTCCATCTGTATATCACTGATCTTAGTGGACGCAGATAGCCGTGTCCAGAGTAATTGCCACATCACTAATGAGGCTCACCATGTCTAGCACTTTGGGACTCTTTTCTGTCTTTGATTTATTTGTGCCACCAGCACTTAGCACAGTGCCTGGCACAGGTAGGTGCTCAGTGAATATTTACTGGCTATTTTCTCCAAGAAAGCATTGATGGTGTTCAGGTGTAAGGCTCCCCCTGAGCCATCTCCCCCAGGCTTTGGCCTCTCCTTCCTTGCTCCTGAACCATACTTTCTAGCCAGGTTTTCACCATCCTCACCTTTGCATTGACATCACCAGATGTCACTGTAGACTTCAACTGGGAAGATCCTACTTTGTTTTTCATAGGATGCTCACTACTTTTTCATCCTCTGCAGCTGATGCTTCCATGATGGTCTTTTCTGAATGTACTTGTCATGGGCACCAAGAGACAAGTCAACAAAACAGATCATCCCTAGGGCAACCAGTGAAAGCCATTCTGCCACTCTTCATTTGCCCTTCAGGAGATCCTTGGAGGCCTCCTACCATTATGTGCAGCTTCCTTCTCTCCTCATTTTTTTAATGGCCAGAGTGTTAGTCCTTAATGTTTCCTCTGTGGGCATTAGACAAGGCTCTCACATGTAAGACCACCAACAACTACATTCTCATTTGTAGAAGGGATGAAAACTGGGATTCTTGGTCCACTGGATCTTTTCTGACTGCTCTGACACTGTTTCTGCACAAGACTGGAGGGCCTTTTGTAGTTTTTTGGAGTCACGAATGTCCCAGACTGAAAAACTCATTGCCAAATACTGTGCCTACTGGATGAACCTCTTTGTCCTTGGTGAGACCAGTTTTTGGAAGCAGACTCAATTGGGACCATTTCCAAAGCCCTTGAGGCATAGCCACTTCTATAGAGCTTGTGTATCACTGGCTGAGCCTCCAGGAACCCACACCATGATGGGGCCCTGTGCTAGGCCCTGTAGAGTTTTGACATTTGGGCTGTAACACTCCAGGCCCAGACATGGCACTGAGAAAATCAAAGATCAACAGAAAGCAGCAAGGGTTAGATTATCTCTATGAAGGATGGAGCCATGCTGAACGTGGCAACATTTGAAGGGCATTGGGGATAAACCCCCAAGGAATCTCAAAGTGGAAACAATACCAAAGGCACAGAGTTATTACCAGAGGGTGGCTGTCCGTTAATGATAACCCATATGCCTACTTTTCCATCTCTAAAAATGTTAATAAAAATCATCTTCCCACTGATCAAAGGCATCTTTGGTGGACTACTAGAAGGGAAGTGCTTCGAAGGCCTTCACAAGTGCTATTCTTCATTGGACCTCATCTGTACACAGTTGAAAGGAGGATGTAAAGAATGTGAGACCCCGCTATTATTGACTGCACCCTCTAAAGGCTTTCGCCAACATGGAGCCTCCTACCCATGTCAAGATTATATGGGGTTATCTGACCTCAGATGCTTCCTAGATAGTTAGGCCACTTAAACCCCATTGATTTCTGCCCTAGAGCCAATATATAGTATGGATTCCAAGATAGAAGGCAGCAGTTTAAAAAAATTCTATGGTATTCCCCAAACAGCGTAACAGAGAAAACGTTTTGCAGCTCTGGTCATTAATATCACGAGAGGCATAAACCGGGGATGACCCCCCACCACTGCCAGAGAAGAAGTCCAGCTCAGAGTCTGTATCACAGAGGGGTTCCCTAGGGATGGTGAGGGCCCTTCAGAAGCTTCTGTTTGTGGATGACCCTGAGTTGGTTACATCAAACCCCATAACATTGCAGAAGTTCCTCGAGGAGAGTCATAATCACTCTAAAGAGAATGAGCAAACTAGCCAGATGGAAAAAGCTAAGTGGACAAAGAAAGACCGAGTTAGATAAGCAACCAGTGGAAGTCATCCATCCAGGTCTGTGAATTAGACAAACCCTAAAAAGGAACAGTGAATTGGACAGGAGGTGGGAATTTGACTGGACTGCCTTTGAGAAGTGCAGAGCTCTTTTAGTGCCCCCCTAGCTTCTCCATGAAGCAGAGATTTATCTTATTTCTACTGGTAGTCTTCCATATGGCTGCAAGACACCAGATACTCCAGGCTCCCCGTAATCAAAGCTGAGGCTCTCGCAAAGGGCAATGGCAAAAGGTGCGTGGTGGGTGTTAGCAGGCTCCCACACACCAGATAAAGGAATTAGGTGGAAGCAGCCTGAAGGACGTCAGAAATGTGTGAGCAAAGAAGGAGGATGGGCCAGTCACATGGCAAAAGTGAAGAATGACTAAGGCCCAGCGCAATGCACAGTTGGTGCTCTCAGAGCAGGCAGAATCTCCCAGTGGTGGCCAGGATGGTCTGGCATGGACAGGGACGTGCGTGGGCTGCATTGTTGGAGTGAAAGCCCTCTCACGGAGATCACACAACCATTGGAAGAGTTGAGTGTTGGCAGCTTTTAATGGTTGGAGAGGCAAGCATGTTCTTCTTTCATCTCCTTGCCAACGAAGGAGATGGCGATTTTCAGCCTTTTGTCCCTCTGTCTACTGAAGAACAGATGTCTTTGTATACATACGCATGCAGAGGTGTTTATATAAGCACATTTGTGTTTGGGGCATGTGTGTACGCATGTGGCATGCACATGTCCTCCCAGACAGATGAGTAAGTGAGAAGAGGTAACGTGAATGGAGCCTGAGCAGCCAGCCCAGAGGGGAGATGTCTGCACCCCACTACTCCTCTCGCAAGGCTTAGAGTGAAAACTGCTCCCTTTTCATCACCCCTAGGACAACCCTTATTCTAATCGCCTTGTCCTGGTGGAGAATGTGAGGGAAGGGAAGGACCTGGAATGGGAAGTCTTAGGCTAGGGCTCAGGAGGACAAGGGGGCCTTAGCCACTCACTATGGGCACTTGGAGAAGTCTTATCTAAGGAAGATGTGACTTAAATAATAATATCCACTAGTAGCAGTTGATCCAATATATGTAAAATATCATGTGACCAGTAGGATGAAGAACAGAGGGCATCAAGGTAATGAAGAGCCCTGGTCTTAGAGATGCTAGAGTGTGGTTGGGTGCTCAGAGGGGCAAGATGAGGGCAGAGAGATAAGGGATAAATGGAAGGGATGGAGAGAGGGATGGGGCAAGTATGTGGAGGTCAAGAAATGATGAGCCACGCACATTTCAAATTTCAGAAAACTGTTGGGTATCTTAAGTTCAGCTATGTTGTGCGGGAGGAGTAAAAAGGAATTCAGCTGTGACTCAGACCAGCCCTAGCAGTTTCTTGGCTGACAACCCACTGCCAAGTTTGTCTTGTTGCAAAAATGGTGAGAGAAATCGTGTTCACCCATGTGCTCTGGTTTCTTTAAGTCAAAGTGGTGATTTTGTTGGGCTACAGAAAACCTACTTTTGGCATCCTTTCTAAAGATATTTGCAAAAGCCAAAAAAGGGTTGTGCTTTATAGTTCTTGGTTAAATCCATTGATACTTTTTTGTTTTGACAGAGCAGTCACTTCCCAACAACACGTCTCCTTTCCCCTTCTATCCCCCTAGGATGTACCCCCTGAGGAGTGAGTTTATCATTTGCTAAGGAGGGGGGTAGGGATACTTTCTTTAATAACTTAGACAATTTGGGAGTAATGTGACCATTGTATTCAGCTGGAGTTTTGGAGTATATTTTGTACGTATTATTCTTCTGGCATTGTTTTCTTCCCATGCTTCTCTTCATTCTTTAGCTTTCTTTTTTCTTAGGGTACAGTAATATTCCATTATATTCATATGCCAGAATTTGTTCATCCATTTCCCATCATCAGGCACACCTTTTTTGTCCTTTAAGCCTGATATTATGGTATAAATAATGCTGCTTTGAACCTTATTTGTATACATTGGGTTTTTTTCTTGCTGTCAGTCCCTTGGAGCAGAGCCTGGTAAGAGTTAAAATGGGTTAGATAAATATAAGAGTTAAAAAGGTTGCTGTGGTTGCTGTTTATAAAAATTAACTCTTAAGTCACGAGGCTGTTAGTAGCTTTAGTAGCTTTATTACAGCAAAATAGAGATAGGAAAGAGAGGGAAATGTAGGAAGGAGGTAGAAAATATTGCCTAGCTAAATACCCTAAGTCCAGATCCAAGTGCCTCCAGACCGCAAGTGCAAATCTGAATGTGAATCTCACCAGCCCATGAGTATCTCCAGCCAAGCGTATCACCAAATAAATGACTGGCACCAAAGAGGCTGAGCCGCAAAAGGCAGTCTCTAATGCCAAGGAGGCAAGAGTCTCATCAGAGTAAGAGCCCCTCTTCAGCTCGAGTCACCAATGCAGCAATCCGAATCCGAATGTCCACCAGAATCCAAAGTCCAAATCCAGAAGCCAAAATCAGAAGCCATATCAGAAATGAGAATCCAAAATGGAAACTCTTGAAATCAGAGCCCAAAATCAGTGCCTGACTTCCTGTTGGATCTCACCTCATAAGCACTTTTCTCCACCCAACAGTTCTCCCACAGCACATCTCAGGAACCAATCATAGTTCCTTAATTTGTCTAGCCCTGGGTGGGGGCAGTGCTTGTAGGATCCACTTCTGGTCTGAGGGTGTGAACTTCCTTTTCTAGTAAAAGGTTCTCTAAGTGCCTAAGTATGAAAGGAGGGACACTCCAAGTTCTTGATTGATTAAGTTAAGATAAACAAAGGAAGTCAAAAATTCCCTTTCACAGCCTCAGTACAGGGGAATTTTTGGGTCAAAGAATATAAACATCTCTTGTGTGTGTCTTTTCCCTGGTCATCTTCCATGCCTAGAATTCCCTCGCTCTTTATTAACATCTTTTGAAACCCCTGGTTTCCTTCAAGATTGTTTGAGAAATATCTTCTATGAAGCATATCTCCCCCTGCCCCAAACCACTACTGTACCTCTTCCCAGAACCACCTGTGTGTTCATTTTGTATATATTCATTTTGTGCATATTATATATATATATTATAGATGCCTATATGTGTGTGTAGGTAGATAGATATATAGACAGACAGGCAGATGGAGACAGACATAGATAGGCAGACAAATAGACAGATTCATTCATTCATTCATTCACTCATCCATCCATCCATCCATCCATCCATCCATCCATTCATTCATTTATTCATACTGTCTCCCATTAGAATGTAAGATCCTTGAGGGCAGGGACCATCTTGTCTTTGTATCTGTGGTGCTTAGGATAATACCTCTTACATAGTAATTGTTAATAGGAAAAAAAACTTGTTAATTGATTACTGTAAACAGCTTAACAACTTTTCTTGCATAATTCCATATTGTTTTCCAGAAAGACTGAACCCATTCACAGTTCTGCCAGCAGTGAACTAATATACCCATCTTTTCACGGTCCTGCCTCACTTTGGAGCTTTTCAAGCTCAAAGGGTAATTGTGGGCAGCCTTGCTTTCCCCTGAAAAGACTGAGAAGTATTTTTCCATTATAGATAGCACTGACTCTTGGGTTTAGGTAGATAACTTTAATTATATTAAGGAAAGATCCTTTTATTTCCATACTTCTTTTAACAAGTGCTGTATTTTGCTGAAATTTCTATATAAAGTATTTCATTATTTTGCCTTTAATATTTAATATGACTAATCACATTTATAGTTTTTCTCATTTCAAATCACTTGCATTCCCAGTATAACCCCAGCCTGATGAAGGTAAACATTTTTTTTGGTTATTAGTAGTCTGCTAATATTTTGAAGGAAGCTACCTGGTATAGTGGGAAGAGGACAAGATTTAGAATGGGATGAACTGGGTTAAAATGCTCTCTCTGACACTTCTGTCCTGAATAATCTTAGACAGAGGCGGCATAACTCTTCTGGGCCTTAATGACCTAATCTGGAAGTTTAAAGCCTCCTTCCAGTTTGAAATCTCTGATCCTATTATTTTTTTTAAATTCAACAACCAATTAGAAAGCACCTGCTATCTCAGTCATTCACCAGGTATTTGTTAAGTACCTACTATGTGTCATACACTGTACTGGGTTCTGAGGAGAGAAGTATAAAGAATGACACCATTCCACTTATAAGGAGATTGCAGTCTAATGAGGGAGACAAGTATATATGTAGATATAGAAAGTAAAGTAATGCAAATCTATAGGAAGCAGTTTTAAAAGGCAGTTTGGGGGGGCAGCTGGGTAGCTCAGTGGAGTGAGAGTCAGGCCTAGAGACAGGAGGTCCTAGGTTCAAATCCGGTCTCAGCCACTTCCCAGCTGTGTGACCCTGGGCAAGTCACTTGACCCCCATTGCCCACCCTTACCAATCTTCCACCTATGAGAAAATACACCGAAGTACAAGGGTTTAAAAAAAAAAAAAAAGGCAGTTTGGGAGGGAAGGCACCAGTAGTTGGGGGTGTCAGGAAAGGCCTTATTTCTTGAAGAAGATGGTCCTTGTTCTATATCTTGTAATAATAATGAGGAGCCAGAAACCAGTGTTAGATCAAAGGGAGATAGAGAGAGTCTATATGGTGAGACTCTCTTCTAGCTCTCCCCTTGCGCCAGATATGCACTTGGAGACTTTAAGAGGGAGTGTCACCCCGAAACTGGGTGACCTAGATGGTCCTGCCACCCCACAGGAGTAGGGGGCAAGGCTTCGGTACCCCAGTCCGATTCTGAATGAGGGCGGGGTTCACACAAGCCTCCCCTGAGATCAGTCAACTTCACAGCAGGAGGTCTAGCTCCAAGATGGAGGCAGCTAGACCAAGCTGTAGTTCCCCTCCCTCTCGTCTCTCAGGCACTCTGGAATGCTATCTGACTAATGAATGGCTTTTATTATTTGCAATTCAGGGGTTAGGGAAAGTGGTGAAGGGCAGAGGGATTTTGGGGTGCCCCCTTCTCTGTTTCTATGGGGTCCGTCACTTGGGTGGGAACCTTTGGGGTTCCCACTCCCAAGCTTCTTCCCTCGCCTCTTCTCCTTCTGTTTCTATTTCTATTTCTATCCTTTCTATAATTGTAAGTTGAACCGGAAAGGGTCTCTCAGCAAGATTGGGAAATGGGGAAAGGAGACTAAGAGATGGCTTCCAAAATGGAGTCCAAACACTTAGCTGACTTTATTGTTGAAGTCTTGCTGGGTGAGATGCGAAGGAATCTTTGACCAGGGAATCAGGGTTTCATTGTCCAAAGAAAGATCCTCAGGAAGCCCTCAGGACTGTATTTGAGCTGGGATGACCTCCTCCTCTCTCAGTCCTTCCCCGGAAGACCTCTCTTCCTCCTTCCTCCAGAGAGCTCCCAGAATGCTCTCTGGTCTCAACCATCACCAACTGTCAGCCACTCCTTCTCTGGCTCCTTTTGTCCCATCCCCCTTGCACAAATCCCATCCTTACATTCTTAAATAAAGTGAAGGACTTTTTGAGGTAAAGATAAGGAACAAGTGCATGCCAGGCCTAGGGGACAGGTAGCAAAGTCACCAAGGCTAGAGATGGAGTGTCTACCATGTGAAGAATAGAAAATAAGTCCAGGAAGCTGATTAGCACCATGTGGGAGGGGAAGAGATGTCCAGCGAAGTTAAAAACATCATTGGGGCCAGGTTGGGTAGGACTTCGGAAGCTAAACAGAGGAGTTTTGTCATAATCAGACTCTGGGAGCTGAGAGTCTCACCTTGATTGACAGGTGAAGACAGTTGGAGTCAGCGGAATGTTCCCAGAGGTCATAAGGACAGGAGGAAAAGCAGTTGGGCAGAGAGAATATAAATACCCTGGGCAGCCCCCTAACAGGGACCCTTGGACCCCTTGGTTTTTAGGGACCTTTGGCTTTGCCTTGGCTGAGTTTTGCCTAAACTCTTGCCTTGGACATTTGATCTTGGACATTGATTGACCTGTGGGTCAGACCGTGGATCCTCTGGTCTCTCTGAATCCCTAGATATTTAGGCACCTAAACCATCTCTAGATATTTAGTTATCCCAGGGCCCAGGGTGGGGTGGGGGGGATCTGGGAAGTGCATAGGAGAAGAAGAAGAGGGTGGTAAGGGTGGTATTTCCTGAGGGCTGTAGGACTGGCACAGCAACTAGCAGTAAGAAGCTGAGAGAAACCATCATCAATATTTGTGTCATCCATACAGTTTGCTTACTCTGGTTTGGCTGTGGCCAGGCTGAGCCAGAGGAGGTGAAGATCAAGCCCAGCATTACTGAACAGCCTACAGTTCTGAGGGATTATTGCCATAGATTTAGTGATAAGGTCTCCCATCCCCAATCCTTTCCTGATCATTCCTTTCCCTTGTATACAACATAGATAAAAGTTATTAAATACCTTCCTGGAGTAGTTATTCCATCACCACTCTGGGAGGGAGCAACGCAGTCAGATGAATGTTATCCAAGGCTGATAGAGCCCAATACTAATAATCAATCAACCCCAGGTGGGACCTGAAAGGGTTACCCATCCACTGACCTTTAGGGATCCTGCCTGGGCACTGTTATCAAGAAGGGCAGTTATTATAACATCTGGCTGAGTGGCAGGACCCAGGTGTCCCTGCACCAGCCATCAGGGGAATCAAACCACAGCTTCCTCAGATCAATTCCTCAGATTAATAATACCATAACTACTAGCCTAGTAGTAGTATCAAGATTATCCTCTCTTTATTTTTATAACAGTTTGTATTTTAGCCTAGAGGAAATAGGAAGCCACTAGGTCAGATCTGAGCTTTCTGGAAGTTCTCCTCACAGTAGTGTGTAGGTTGGTCCAGAAGTGGGCAGACTGGAGGCAGGAAGACCAGTTAGGAAGTTTTGAAATATTCTAGGTGAAATGTAATGAGTGCCTTAACCAAGATGGGATCTGTGTGAGTGGAGAGAAGGGGTCATATGTGAGAGATGTCATGAAGGTGGAAATCATGAGATTTGGTAACTCATTGGCCCTTGGGAAGAGGAAAGGGCAGTGAGGGGTCAAGGTAATGCTGACGTTCTAAACTTGAGAGACTGATCCCTTCAACAGAAGTGGGGGTGTTTGGAAGAGTAGGTGTTTAGGGAAAAGTAATGAGTTCCACTTTGGACATGTTGGTTTTTAAACATCTATATGAATCTTCAGATGTCCAAGAGGCAGTTGATGAGGTGGGACTGAAACTCAAGAGGAGAGCTTGTCAATGTAGAATCATCTATAAAGAGACGGCAGTATCTGTGTTAGGCCCTGGAGAAGCAAATGAAAAAAGTTTCTTTGGGACAGTGTTGTCCCCAGCAACAGCCCTTGTGGGTCCGTTTTGCCTTTGTGGGGGCTGTCTGGCTGCCCCTTCCCCATCACCTTTTGGTGGAGCGTAGGCCCAAGGAGACTCCAAAGAGGCCTGGAAAATGTGGCCCCGATGCTTGGGCATGGTTTGGGGGTCAGATTTGGGTTGTTCTGTTCTTTTCTATCACAAATATATCTTCTTTTCCATTTCACCCTTTCTATATGCCGCTGCTGCCATCCTAAGACTATGGTCCGTTTGCTTTGTCCTCAGGTTAAAAGAGACGAATCAGGAGCCATACATGTCACGAAACAAAAGCATCTGCACCTGTACTATGACCTCATCAACTTCACAGTGAGTTCTTGTCATGGGTGGGGGCTTACAGCAGCTGCCTGGGGACACACTTCCATGGACGTGCCTGGTAGCCCCCTCCTCTTTGAGGGTCACAGTAATAAGAACCCAGTTCACTACTCTGATGTCCTGCCCACAAGACCAAAGGCAGGCTCGAGGTGAAAAGCCTTCAGTGGAACCTCCTCTGGGCCCTCCTCCTACTCTCTGCCCAGACTTCTTTCTGCTCCTGAACTTGGCCTAAAGGCTGACGCTGGAGTGAGACCAGGCCCTGGTCACACAGATGGGACGAACAGGCTCCATCTGCCAAGTGAGCCAGTACCTTGGCAGCTCTGTGGCACGGACTTGGGAAGACCCAAGTTCAGATTCAGCCTCAGATGCTTCCTGGCTGACCCTCAGTCAGTCAACATTTATGAAGCACCTCCTCTGTGCTAGACACTGTGCTAAGTGCTCACAGTCTAGTGGGGGAAGATAAAGCGCAAAAGGAAGCTACCTGAGGGAGGGTAGGGGAAGAAGGTCCTAAGAAAGGATGGAAAAAACCAGAGTAGGGCATCTGGGTGAGAAATGAGATATTTGAGCTGAGCTCACCCCTTAAATGGAGTCTGGAGGTCACAGCTCCATCTTGTGGCAAAGGTAAACTGAACTACATTCTCTGAGCAAGATCAGTTTATTGACAATGATATATATCTACACATATATATATTAAAATATATAAATAATAAAAATATATAAATATTAAATAAAAATTACATAAAAATATATTTTAAACCCTTACCTTCCATCTTAGAGTTGATATTAGTTCTAAGGCTAAAGAGCAATAAGGGCTAAACAATGAGAGTTAAGTGACTTGTCCACAGTCACATAGCTAAGAAGTGTCTGAGGTCAGTTTTGAACCTAGGACCTCTCGTCTCTGGGCCTGGCTTTCAATCTACTGATCCACCTAGCTGCCTCTGCTGATAGTGTTTCCTTAACTTGGTGTCTCAGAATTCTATTCTTGTCCTCACTGCTTGCCCACTCTCCACAAACTCAAAAAAGAAAAAAAAAGTTGTTGTTTGCATTGTTTTTCTTTTCTTAAGCTATATGTCCATTGCCCCTCTAAGACTATTATTAGGGCCAGCCAAGATCTTGGGATGGTTGTCATGGCAGGGAGCATCCCTGGCCTCCTCCTGGCAGCTAAGCTATTCCCTTGTTTTTTTTTTAATTATTATTTTTTTTATTTTAACTTAACTTCTGTATATTGACTTATAGGTGGAAGAGTGGTCAGGGTGGGCCATGGGGGTCAAGTGACTTGCCCAGGGTCACACAGCTGGGAAGTGTCTGAGGCCGGATTTGAACCTAAGACCTCCCATCTCTAGGCCTGGCTCTCAATTCATTGAGCTACCCAGCTGCCCAAGCTATTCCCTTTTGACAGCCTCTTTGTTCTCTGTGCTTGGGTCGCAGTGGATCAATTCCCGGACGATCGTGCTGCTGGACAGTGTGGAGAAGCTGCACGTGATCGATCGACTGACGCAGGAAGAGCTCGAGACTGTGGAAATATCCGAGGTGCAACTGGTCTATAATAGCAGCCACTTCAAGTCCCTGGCCACGGGGGGCAACGTCAGCCAGGCCCTGGTACGTGGGGGAAGATGGGGCCACTCCTTTCCTTGGTCCCTCTGCAGCATCATGGCTGTGCTTCGACCAGCTCAGCTCCCCAAGGACACCCGAAAACTGGAGCCCCCGAATCTCCAGCACATGACCCTGCTGCCACATTGAATCTTTTTTTTAAACCTTCCCTTCCATCTTAGAATATGTACTGTGTATCAGTTCCAAGGCAGAAGAGTGGTCAGGGCTGGGGGATGAGGGTCAAGTGACTTGCCCAGGGTCACCTAATGAGGAAGTGTCTGAAGCCAGATTTGATGCCATATTGATTCTTGACACCATCTCTTGTCTCCAAAACTAGGACTCCATGATTTCATGAACTTCCCCTGACTAGGGCCTGGGGGTGAGGTTTCTCATAATTATTGATTTGGGAAGCTAATAATGATAGGCGGATTTAATCAGTATCTGTTTCATGACCTTTAGGCCCTGCCCTTCCACTACCCCAAAGTTTTGGGTTCTAGCATATTAAAAAAAAATGTGGCCATGTCCCCCCAGTCTCTAAAAAGAGCAGATGAAGGGTGCTGGGCCTGCAGTGAGAATCCCAATCAGTCATAATGACTGGCCTTCTTGCACTGGCGTAGTTCCTAACAAGTGGGTGATCACTGGAAGTCACCCGGATCATTGTCTGGTCCGCTTTGCCCTTTATTTCTTCCTGTGAGGTGGCCAGAGGGTTCAGGACTTCACATGTGACTTTCATAAGCAACAGGTTGGGTTTTGTTGGTTTTTTTAATTGGCTAAAAGGAAAAAGCTCCCAGTTCAATGACAGAATAATGCCTGCCAGGATTTCCCTTTCAGCTGTGGCATTGGGATGCTCCCTTGGAGGAGCACTCCCCCTACCCCTACACCAGAAAGATGTGGGCACAGGTATCTGTGGGTATACAGAGAGGCCCACTCCTGCAAGCACACTGGTTTTCTAGCAAGTGTTTTTATTTTTATTTTTATGTATTTATTTTTTTTAACCCTCAACTTCTGAGTATTGGTGGAAGAGTGGTAAGGGTGGATAATGGGGGTCAAGTGACTTGCCCAGGGTCACCCAACTGGGAAGTGTCTGAGGCCGGATTTGAACCTAGAACCTCCCATCTCTAGGCCTGACTCTCAAACCACTGAGCTACCCAGCTGCCCCCTAGCAAGTCTTTTTAACATGACATCTGTATTCCTCACATTCTTTCAAACTAAGTAAGACTATGGGGCGTTTCTCCTAAGGGATGTGGGTTTTCTTTTCATAGGCTCTGGTTGGAGAGAAAGCCTGTTATCAGTCCATCAGTAGTTATGGCGGTCAGATCTTTTATTTAGGGACAAAGGTAAGCCATGTGTCTGTGTGTCTGTGTATGTGTCTATGTGTCTGTACGTCTGTGTGTGAGACAGACAGACGGAGAGAGAAGGAGGAGGGTGAGAGAGAGGTTGAGGGAAGGGTTGGTGATGGCCAGGAGGTTGCAGAAACTATTTTTTTTTTTTTTGCAGAAAGTATTGATTGTGGAATATGGGTTGTAGGGGAGCTTCTAAGACTAAGGCCTTCCACCGTGGGGAAACAGCCTCTTCACACTTGTGGTTCATTCATTTCAAAGGAATTGTCTCGAACCCTTGTCTAGGGAGACTTCATCCCCTTGTCCCTGCTCAGACCCTTAAACCGTTAGCCCGAGGGTGTTTAATCTAGCCTAAACCTTGCTGGGAAGGAGGTCCAGGGTTCCCAGGAAGACTCCCTGAGCAGGCGAGACCGTGGGGCATGTGACCATGTTGGCCCTGAGGAGGGAAGGTCACTTCTGGAGCCTGACCCATGTTCTTGTTTTCTCTTTTTTCCAGTCTGTTTATGTGATGACTCTGAGGAGCTGGAGAGAGGTAAGTTTGAGTTGGATCGAATGAATACAAAGGGAAGAAGTTTACTTCATCCTGTCTTTTAAAAATCTTAAAGCAAGAGGCAGCTTGGTGGTTCAGTAGATTGAGAGCCAAGCCCAGAGATAGGAGTATCTTGGGTTCAAATCGGGCCTCAGACACTTCCTCACTGTGTGACCTTGGGCAAGTCACTTGACTACCATCGCCTAGTCCTGATTGCTCTTTTCTTCCTTGGAACCAATACTTAGTATTAATTCTAAGATGGAAGGTAAGGGTTAAAAAAATAACCAAGTACATAAAAGAATCTTAAGGCAAAAGCATCCATTGAGAAAGCCCTTTGTGTGCTCGTGCCCCTCATCTCGTTTCTTGGGCCTTTTCATGTGCAGGCCAAGTTTACGTGGCCATTGTGCTCGGGAGCTCTTGAAGAAAAATATTTACTTAAGAATAGAAAACGTACATGATTGAAATCACCTGTGATAATAGGAACTTCGCTTTCTGAAAGAGCCCAGGCCGAGGGAACCGAGAAACATGAGTCACATCCTGGCAGTGGATGGAGAATGAGCCAGCTTGGGGGAATAGACTTGCAATCACGTGGCACAGCCCCTCACCCCCAGCCCCCCGCCCCCAGCTAATGTGACGCTGGGCAAGGGTCCCTCGGCCTCCTAGTGGCCCAGAGGGCTTCGAGACTGGGCGTTACATGAGGTGCCACTCTGCCCGCCGCAGCCCCCGTACATCACCATGCAGGGAAATTGGGGGAAACAGAAGGTAGCTCCTAGCCTGGGCCCGGGGATCACCCAGAGGGATCCGGCTTCTCCTCTTCATCCGTTGCAGAGAGTGGATCACCTCCTGAAACAAGAGTGTCTGACAGAGGCCCTGGCCCTAGCATGGTCTTTCCACGAAGGAAAAGCCAAAGCTGTCGTGGGTGAGTCTCCCTGTGCCCAGATCCTTTTTGGGGCATCCCCCTGAGCATCAGGGATGTCCGGGCAGGAAGGCGCATGTGCCCCTTCCTGGTCATTCTCTCTGGGGGGAGTCGAGGGCAGACATAATTCAAGAAAACGTCCCTTTTCCAGTCATTTCACTGGAAATAAGAATGTAAACAGGCAGCTCGCCTGCGGCTTGGCTTTTCTTTTGAAGGCCAGGCCGGGTTGGAACATCTCGGCACCAGCTCAGGACAGCAGGTTCGGTTTCCTTGTCACACTGAGTCTGTTTCTCCGCAGGCTTGTCGGGGGACGCCAGTAAGCGGAAGGCTGTCGTCGCTGATCGGGTGAGTTCTCTCTAGATTCCCCAGTGGGAGACGCCGACGTTGGCGGGGCCTTGCTCTGATGCCGCAGGGCTACTCCAGACAGGGACGTGGGTGTTCGCTTTCATCTGCCCATCAGCAGCCTCCCTTACTGGTGGACGTACCCCCACTTTCTAGGAAATCAGATCAGAGGGGAGCGCCGACTCCTGGAACTTGGGCTTCTTGGAGCTCTCCCCTCGCCGTCTGCCCGCTAACCCTTGGCCTGGAGAAGTGAGCCCCGACCTTGGAGGAAAACTAAGATCTCCAAAGAAAAATTGCTGTCCCTTAGGAATAAGAGGACCCAGCCTGACTCCCGGGGCAGTCCCAAGGTTCCCAGAAGACCTTTCTTTCCCCTGCCCCCGTCCTCTCTCTGGTGAAGATTCAGATGAACAATGAAGTGACCAAAGAGTCCTGAAGAGAGAGGAAAAAGGAGTCACACATAACTTCAACACCGTGTTGTCTTGGTCTGGAGAGCTGTATTAGCTCATGGTTTGGAGATGATTAGATAATCCTGGATTTAGAGCTGGGCAGGACCCTCCCCACTCCTTTAACAGATGGGATGGGGCAGCAGATGTCAAGTGCCTGGCCCAGCGGCACACAGCTAGAACTAGGAAGTGTCTTCCACAGGATTCGAACCCAGTTCTTCCCGCCTCCAGGTCCAATGCTCTGTTCCTCTATATCACATTGCCTATCTAAGATGTTTTAGAAATGTCAGCTAATTGCATGAGTGTGTGTGTGTGTGTGTGTGTGTGTGTGCCTGAGTGCATGCATATAAGCATGTTCACATATGTGTGCACATGCCCAAGTGTGAGTGTGTGAGTTTGGGGCAGTGGGAAGATGGATTTTGAGATGGCGGTGTAGCCAGTGGAACAGAGTCCTTCCTGAATTTGGGTTCCACTCTGGGCCAGGCACTGGCAGCAATTAGAGTAGGTGAGACAAAGAGCAACCTTTGCCCTCATGGAGCTTGTGTTCTAATGGGAGAGACAATCCGCACAAGATAAGTGATGAGCAGATGAAGATAACCTTAGAAGGGAAGAAAGGAAAAAATGGCCTCTGCATTCCCTTCCCATTTTTCAAACCCCTTTTTGGGGTAACACTAGTGGCTCATTTCAGTTGCCAATCTCTTTTATTTTTTTATTTTAAAACCCTCACCTTCCGTCTTGGAGTCCATACTGTGTATTGGCTCCAAGGTAAGGGTAGGCAATGGGGGGCAAGTGACTTGCCCAGGGTCACACTGCTAGGAAGTGTCTGAGGACAGGTTTGAACCTAAAAACCTCCAGTCTCTAGGCCCGGCTCTCCATCCACTGAGCCACCCAGCTGCCCCGCCAATCTCTTTTAAACTATCGTGACCCCACTTATCATAGAACTACTTTGGTAAGAAGTAACACATATATCAGAAGAAAGAGAGCAGGCCCAACTGGGAGCACACGTCTGCATTGGAGTTGGGGGCTTCATTCGCTCCCAGGGGCTTAAAACCACAGGTTATTCATTGGCTCAAAGCCTTCTTATGGGAAAGGATCCAAAGAAGGGATCCAAGAAGGAGATCTTCTGCTGTTCACAGAGCCCTGCTCCCCACCCCCCATCCCTGCCTCCTGAATGGCACTTTTGGACCCTTCCTGAAGCTCCATGGGCTTTGCTTTTCCCACTGTCCAGGGAGCATTTTTTAGATTGTTTTGTAAGAATTAAAATTTAGTTATTATAGCTATATATTAAAATTATGTGGCCGCCAGGAATCAACAATTAGGTTGATTCCGTAATTAAATCAGACCCAAGTCAGCATCGGGTTGAAGAATTTATTTACAATCAGGTAGGTAAAATAGGGATAAAGAGAAGAGGGAGGTTAGAAATCTAAATAAATGAAGCTGTAAGCCACAAGGCCCAACAGCCAGACAGGCAGAGTTTAGAATTGGCCCAGCTAGGCCAAGGAAGCCAGCCTAACTTACCCACGTGACAATACAGAGTGTAAGCTGTCTGTGGTCTCAGGAGATGCTTCTTCTTCCAGTTCCAGACGGCAACTGCCCCCACAGGAAGTTCACTCACTTACTTAAAGAGATCATGTCTTTCATCACTTCCTGTGGTCCACCTCTAATTCAAATGGACAAATGGCAGTTTCTACATTGATTTGGACTGCCCAAAGGGAAGTCCCTTATTCTTGATTTGTTACTTATTGTCACGTGTGGGTAACTCGTCTCCCCTCCCCACTAAGGGAGGTGGGATTGACATCATTAGCACGCCTGGGTTGAGTAGATTTTTGACTATTAATGGGATCTGGCTAATTCTATTTACACAGTTTGCACATCAGAACTAGCCTAGATCAAGGGGAAAAAATGTCTGGACAGAGAACAGTGAAATAGGATGATGAACAAGTTAGCATTTAGGATATAATGTTAGCATTCACTCTTTCCACTTTCAGTACCCGATAGTCAGGTCAGGGTTCATCCCTGTGAGTCTAGTACATGGGAGAAAGAGTTGGATCTCTTTGGTGAACTTGGAATCAGAGAGAGACTCGTAGACTTGGGCAAGACCTCAGCTGCCATCCAGACAACCTGGCAATTCTCAGAGGACCAAGATATAAATTGGACCCTGCCACCCAAGTGTTCCCACTCATTCTGGGCTGGACATTCCACTGAGTTCTGGGAGTGCGAGAAAGAGCGAACACAGCTCCTGCCCCAAGAACTTATGTTCTAACGGGAGAGACTGTCTACAAGAGAGCTGTACGTCCTTTCCCAGGCAAGTCACAGCCTCTCTGAACCTCAGCTTCCTCATTGGCAAAATGATGCCGTTTGTATTAGATGGTCTCTAAGGTTCCCAGCCAGGCCTGCTCTCTTTCTTCCGATATCTGTGTTACTTCTTACCAAAGTATCCTACAAGATGTGGGCTAGTCCAGCCATTTATCCCTTGCAGCAGAGATCCCTTAGAGAAGGATCGCCCAACCAAGTGCTCAGATGCTGCCAGTGACAAGAACCTCAGAGAAGAGGCGGGATGATGGGGGGGATGGCAGTAACAGTAATGGTGATGGTGACAGTGATGATGATAACTATGATGGTGGTGGTGGTAGTAATGATGATAATGGTAATGACCATGATAATGGTAATGACCATGATAATGATAATTATGATGCTGATGGTGGTAGTGATGATGATGATGATGGTGATGATGATGATGATGATGGTGATGATGATGGTGATGATGATGATGATGGTGATGATGATGGTGATGATGATAACTATGATGGTGGTAGTGGTGATGATAATGATGATGACGATGATGACAGCAGTGAATGATGGCAGTGGTGGTAACGGGAATGACAATAATGACAGTTAAGATAACAATGATAAGGATAAGTGGCAGTGTTGACAATGCTGATGGCAACTGCTCCTCTTTACCTTGTGCTTTCATTCTCTGCAAGATTGTTTGATGTTGATAATGTTTCTTTGCAGATGGTTGAAATACTCTTCCACTGTGCAGACCGGGCTCTGAAAAAATGCCCAGACCAGGGTAAAATCCAGGTGATGGAGCAGCATTTTCAGGTGCGTTTGAACATACTCTTTCCTTCGTTTCTTTTCCAGGGAACAAGAAAGAGCATTTTTCAGCATGTCTCATTTTGGAGACAGCCCTTTCCATATTCTAGTTTGTAAAAATATTCTCCAGATATTATGCTTTTTGCTATGGATGTTTTTAGGCCTTATAGTGTTTTTATTATAAACTCCTGTTTTCCTTGTTTCCCCATGGAAACAAGTGAGCAGAATACTGTGGGCTTTGATCACTATGCTACTTTTCACTGAGGGGGAAAGGTGCTCATGAGGCATCAGAAGGTCTCTGGGGCTTTGTGTACATTTGGGAGGGATAAGAGTTCAGGTTCATGAAAAAGAGGCTTGAGAGTTGCTAATTAGAATTCTCAGAACATCACGGATTGGCAGCTGGAGGTGTTGGGGAGGGGAGAAGCTTTCGAGGCCAATTTCCCAGGATCCTCCTTTTACTCGGGAGCAGAGAGAATAGGACGTTTCCCAGAGAAGCTGTGGTGGTTTGGTCAGTCTCCTAAAGATCCATGCTGGACTGGGAATTGCACTTGACATTCCACAGTGTTTTTCTTTTTACTTATTTGCTGGGGGAAAATACATCAGGGATTTTTGTTTATGTGGGGAAAATTCAGTTGAGGAGCAGGGAGGATTCTACCCAGCAACCCACCATGTTAGCATGTGCCACTGTTGCTGCTGATCCCAGGCACCTCACGTGGCACAGGTCCTCATCAACTGGGTCACTGACAGTTTGACCAGGGAAAGTTGGCCCCAAGGAGGTCACGATGGCAGTGGCATCCCAGGTTGCATAGGAAGGGCAGGGGTGGGGCCCACTTCTTCCCTGCAGAAGTGTGTGCTCTCCCACAAAGTCAGGGGCAGTAAGAGAGAGGTGTCAGCACCCCACCCTAACGGCCTGATGGCCCTCTGCTAATCACAGCTTAAACATGGCTGGCTTTCCTGCTTGGAGTCAGTCATTTACAGCTGCCACCATTGCAGCTTACTCTTCCTGCCACGGGAAAAGGGTCCTCTCTCTTGAGATCAGCTTGCTTAGTCTTAGGACAAGAGAGAAAGTCTAAGAAAGGGGGCAGGTGGGAAAGTAAAAGCCAAGTGAAGGTCTTGGAGGAGGAGGGAGGAGAGGGGAAGGAGGGTCGGGGGAAACAGGAAGTGGAAGGCTAGGATGAAGGGCCAGTAAGCAAAGGAGTGAGATTCCAGATGAGATCAGGTAAGCTAACATGGCAAGCCCTTTGCAAACGCAAAGCATCCTAAAGGCTACCCATGATTAACATTAGAGGCCAAGGCAGGATGAGCTGGCCAACGTCAGGGAGGGAAGCGAAGTTGGAGCAGGGAGTCCCGAGGAGTAAACAGACAGAGGCCCTCGTGGAGCAAAGAATAGACTAAGGCGGGGGGAGGCACTGGGAGAGATGGGATGGGAGGTGATTGTGACCTGATAGAAGAATTGCAGAGGCTTTGACTCTGGAAGTGTAGACGCTGCTGGGTGACGGCAGGACCGAGGCAAGGACCATCCCTGTGTCTAGCTGAGGTGGTGAAAGAGAATTGGTTAAGTGTTTGTCCCCAGCCCCGGTGCTGCCAGAGGGCACAGAACCCTCTCGTTTGCCTTTGTTTCCTCATCTGTAAAATGGCGGTCACAACAGTACTCACGTCGTACAACTGTAACCATAAATCGCATAGTGAACATAGTGATCCACGGCAGAATAACTGCTTGTTTCCTTCACTCTTACCATTTGCCAGGGATGTCATCCAGGGCATTTCTGGGAGTTAAGCTGTGTGAGGTCCCCTAAGATGCTGGAGCACTGATGAGAAGTTAATCCCAGGGCTGGGGAGTCCCTGCTTTATCCCCCATAGATTAAGTGCGTACCCAGATGACTCCCAGGCTCAGGACATTGGCTGGGAGAGGAGCATGGCCTTTGGGCCTTTCCCCTGCAGATGGCGCTCACTCCTCACCTTGTGCTGGCCCAGCCCTTTGTCTTATCATGGCAGGCTCTGGGGGAGGAGAAAGGGTTTCTCCAGTTTGTTTTCAGCTTCTTGACTGAGCTTTGTTGCCCTGGGTAGTGACTGGTAGTTAATGGCCTTTGGCTTTGGGGCCGATTCCATTTTGTCCCTCTGCGGCCTTTATTTTTAAAAAATAAGACATTTGAATAGCCATAGGCCCAAAGAAGGGCACAGCTAGACAGTCCCTGCCATGCCCGTCAGCCCCCGTGAGCAGAGGGAAAGGAAATGAGGGAGGCAGGCTGTGTTCTGGAGGAAGAACATGGTACCATGGAAAGAATGCTGGCCTTGGAGTTGACCTAGACCTGGGCTTGAATCCCATCTCTGAGAATATTCTGGGTACGAAGCTTAATGGAGCTTCAGTATCTTCCCCGGCACTGTAGATTCCATGTACCCGCTAGCACCAACTTTGTCCCTGGCACTGTGGGGCTCATGCACTCTCTAGCACAGCTTGGCCAGGCCATGGGTTTGCCCCTACAATAAGGTGCTCCACAGGCCTGCAGGCACTATTCAAGTGTCCTAAGGATTCCTTTTTTCTTCATCTCAGTTACTATCTAAGGTGGCTCACTAAGTAGGGCAGTTGGGAGAATCACAGAAATGGAGGGGATGTAAAACCAGATGAGGATGAGTTTTAAGAGCAAGAATTCTGGGGAGCGATGCCTAATCCCTCTGGCTATGGACCCAAACTCGAAGTGAGTGGAAGATAAAGAAATGAAAGCAGGAAGGGGAGATGCTTCTCTCTAGGAGCTCGGTAATGGAATAAAGGGAGAGAAAGAAGTGGATCACATCTGGAGTGGATGACGAGCGGGGGGGGGGGGGGGGGAACAGGAAATGAAGGGTTTTTAGGATGAAGGAGACCTGGGTATGTGTTTAGTCAGCAAGGAAGGAAAAACCACTAAAGATGGAAGCAGGAGAGAGAATAATGCATGAGGGTAGGCCAGATCACCTGATTCATTATTCTTGAGTGACTGAGAACAGGCTAAATGGAAACCTGACTCTGAATGAGTCCATTAAACAGTAGGCACTTTAAGCATAGAAAAGGTACTAAGGTCTTGTTTGGACCATTTCAAAAATGCTTCCTATTTTAGTTAACACCTTTCTAGGAGAAATGGTTTTCAAGGAGCTCTGTGCCAGCCATTGCAGAGATGTGTGTGCCAGGCAGGCAGGCAGGCGCCAGAGGGGAACAAAGCCGGAGTCGGGAGCTCCATCCGAAGCCCTGGCAACAGAGACAGAGCAGGTGTGGAAGGAGGGGAGGGCCTGGCTCTCAATCCCACCCTCTTGGCTTCTTCCTGAGAACTTGTTAAAGGCTGGTTTCTGGTTTCTCCCAGGAGGAGACAGGCCATTTCTATTAAGAATTCCAGGCACAATGCTTAAATCCACAGTTTCCACTCACCTTGTCCTCTTTGGATCCATATAAAAGGAGTAATGATAGCTTTCCTCCAGAAAACTCAGACATCTGGCCATCTGTGTTCCCATAAATTCTCACCCTGTTCTACTATGAGACAAGAGCAGAGGGGGGACCCCCAGGCTGAGGACCTCCCTTCAGACCTGCTAGCCTCATCTTCCTTCAGCCGTGCAGGTCATTGGTAGACTTGACCTGGGAACCGAGGACTCCCGGCATCGTGTCCTTTTCTGCTCCTGGCAGATACCAGCTGCCTACTTATCTTCTTCCACTCAGGCGTCAGGAAATCAAAACCTCTACCTGAGTTGTTTCTCATCTTCCGAGCTTTAGGAAACTAAGCAAAGGATCCAGAGTTACATCAGGTATTGCCTGGCATATTTCTAATTATGTGAAGAAATTATTTTTGAAGTATGTTAAGAAATTAAACTCAATTCAACCAGCATGTATGACTCCCCTACAACAATCCAAGTGCTTTTAGGCACCGAGGACAGAAAGGCCAAAAGTAAACAGCCCTCGTGGACCTTACTTTGACTTGACTTTAAGCATCTTCCATTTGGTTGGACTCCTAAGAGTTGAGGAAGGCTAAGAATCCAAGCAGCAACATTTCATTCCTCAAGGAGAGGTCATTGCAGGAGAGAACTGGGAAGGTTTCTGGACAAGCAAGCGAATGTCTGTGCCTCCAGCCCCCAAAGTAGGTCAGATCCCCTGGGGACGAGATCTAAATAGAACAGGAAGGGGAAAGCTAAGCCTGGAGCCTTGGGAAATCCAAGTTTGTGGAATCAAGGAGTCAGCAGACCCAGGAAGGATGTCTGAACTCAGAGAGAATAAGAACTGTTTGGGAATATTAAACCTTCTTTTCAAATAGTACGTCTTTTGGAGGTGGCTCAGGAGAGAGAGAGCCAGGCTTAGAAACAGGAGGTCCTAGGTTCAAATTTGGCCTCAGACACTTCCTACCTGCGTGCCGATCCCCAATTGCCTAGTCCTTACCAATACACAGTATTAGTCTAAGACAGAAGATAAGGGTTTGTTGTTGTTTTTTTTTAATGTCTTTTTCAGTAACTCGGCTGATAGTTGGCATTTAAAAAAATAAGTGTTTATTGCTATCTTCTGTTTCTTCCATCATCATGGCTATCTGATATATCCTTCTCCTTCTCCCTCCCAGAGAGCCATCCAGATAACAAAAAGTATTTTATTTTATTTTTTTAAACCCTTAACTTCTGTGTATTGGTTCCTTGGTGGAAGAGTGGTAAGGGTGGGCAATGGGGGTCAAGTGACTTGCCCAGGGTCACCCAGCTGGGAAATGTCTGAGGCCGGATTTGAACCTAGGACCTCCTGCCTCTAAAAAAGTATTTTTTAAGGAGGAAAAAAAATCTGTTCAACTGATCTATTGAAAAAGTCTGCAAACATGCACCACATGTAATGCCCATTAGAGAGGGGGATTGGGGGCACCTCTCATATCTCTTCATTCAAGTCGTATTTGATCTTTGTAGTTTTATATTGCTCACTTTTAACTTCTTGGGTATGGTTGTACTTTCCATTTGTGTTGTTGGAGTCAGTGTGTGCTGTTTTCTTGGCTCCGCTGACTTCAGTCTGTATCAACTCCCGTAGCTCTTTCCAGGCTTCTCTGTCTCCATCATATACATCATTTCTCACAGCACAGGAATATTTCATTACATTCATGGGCCACAGTTTGTTTAATCATTCCCTGGTTGATGAATATTGACTTTGTTTCCAATTCTTTGCTCTCCACAAGAATGTTGCTATCAGTATTTTGGCATATCTGTGCTGTTGGAAGAGAGTTGGTGTCAGAATCAGAAAGACCTGAGTTCAAATCTGCCCCTAATACCCATTGTATCCCCAGGGGCAAAGGTACATCACTTTTTGGGGCCCTGAGCAATTCTCTTAAGGCTCTGAGGTTTAGAAGTACTTCCAGCAACATCTGCAGAAGATGTTTCCACCCTGGGAGCTCCCTACACTGATGCCATCTGATACACTGATTGCACATCTGGACCTCCACAGTTCTGGGTTTGGCTGGCTCGTCCTCCTTACCCTTTCGCCTATGTGTGGACAGAGATCTGAGGGCCCTCATCTCTTCTTTCTCCCCCTCCCCGTGGATCTTTTCATTGTCTCTTGTAGATGGCATCCAACCTACTCAGTCGTAACCTCTCTCTTTCCTGAGTGCCAGCTTTGTAGTTTCACAAATTTTAACTTGGCCAAAGTGGAATTCATGATCTGTTCCTTCCACAATGAGTGTCCCTGCTTCCTAGCTTCTCTGTTTCTATTGAAAGTGCTCCGACATGTGCAGTCTTTCAGGCTTGTAGTCTCAGTCATCCCATCAGTTGCCAGGTGTAGTTGCTGGCATCTCCAGGATGTCCTGAATCCTGCCCCTTCTCTCCAGCTCTCATTTCAGCCTCGATCATCTGTCTCCTGGACTAGCATAGTCAAGTCTGCCCCAAGGCTTCCTCCTCTCCAGTCCACCCTCCATGCAGCTACCGAGTGGTTAATCCTAAAACAGATTTGTTCCCATCACCCAGTGCCGCCTCGTTGCCACTAGAATGAAATACAAACTTCTCTGTTTGGCATTTAAAGCCCTTCCTAATCTGTCTCTAAGCTACTCTTCCTAGTTCAGTCACACATGACACCTCTCTGCACTGTCACAGCTCAGCTGACCTGCTCGCTGTTCCTTACACACACAATTCTTCTCCCACCAGAGGCCTTAGCCTGCTCTGACCTCAGGCCTGGGATGTACCCTCTTCTCCCCAGTGCCTCTTGGAGATCTTGCTGGCCTAGAATCACACAAGTACCTCCTTTCCAGGCCCACCTAGCTGCCGTTGCCCTTAAAAATGACTCATTCTACTTTTATGTACTTTGAACTTATTTACATGTAGGAGTGTTGTTTGCCTTGTAATATCTTCAGATCATAAAAGCCTTAAGAAACGAGGATAGGGGGGCAGCTAGGTGGCTCAGTGGCTGGAGAGCCAGGCTTACCACTCTTTTGTTTTGGAACCAATACACAGGATTGATCCTAAGATGGAAGGTGAGGGTTTAAAAGAGAAAAGAAACAAAGGCGACTTATTTCTGCCTTTGTGTCCTAGTGCTTTGTACATGGTAGGAACTTTATAAAAATGCTTTATGATTGATTGACCAGTTGCCCTAGGAGTTGGATGACTGCTGTGATTTTACCCAAGACCTCCCTGAATCTTGGTTTCTCCATTGCTTTCCCTCCCTGCTACATGGAGCTTTTATGATGATCTGACAGGGAAGGCCTGAAAACTAAAGCAGCATTCACACAGAGATTGTCATCACGCAGCTTGGGTCCTAAAGAATGATATTCCATAAACCAGGATTTGAGTAGGCGCCAAATTGTTCCAACTCATTCCCCTATCCTCTGGGGGCAAAGGGGGAGAATCGTAACAAATATCACTGAGCTGATGGGAGTTGAGTGTGTTTGTTTTTATTATTTTGATCATCTTTCCTCCCCCTCATTCTTGTGTGCCTACATTGGCATTTCTCTATTCTTTACCCCTAAGCCCAGAGCAAAGTTTATGGATGCTTCAATATACACAAGAAAATGGGAAATCCCGTGGGATCAATCCAAATCATAGCATGAAAATCAAATCCGCCTACCTTTTTTTTTTTTTAAGATCCTTAGCTTCCATCTTAGAGCCAGTGCTATGTATTGGTTCTAAAACAGAAGAGTGGTCAGGGCTAGGCCAGGGTTACACAGCTAGGAAGTGTCTGAGGCCAGACTTGAACCCAGGACCTCCTTCTCTAGGCCTGGATCTCAATCTACTGAGCTACCTAGCTGCTTCCCCTCTCATCCCCATTTACTAGCCCCATAGAAGTGATTCTGAGCCTTCGGCTGCTGATGGACCCCTAGTTGTTTTCATGTGGTCTCCCCTATTAAAATGTGAGTTCCTTGAAGGTAGGGATTCTTTTTGTCTTTTTTTGGGGGGGGGGTATCCCTAGCACATTGCCTGATACACATAGTGAGCACTTAATAAATGCTGTCTGATTTCAGAATTTCCATGACCCACTACATGTAATGGCTCCCAAAGCTACATATTTAGCCCTTCAACCTTTGCTGACCCCAAGCCTTGGGTCTCTCAGCACCTATGCAACAAGGCTGCCCAGACTCAGTATGTCCAACAGAACCCATTGTCTTTTCCCCTTAAGTGACCCATGGAGGATGAGGTCATCACCATTCTTTCAGCCCCCCCCAGGCCCATCACCTGCTGCCATTCTTGACGCTTTACTCTCTCTCACCCTCCCCTGTGCAGTCTGGTGCTAAGTGTTGGTCTTCCTCTCTCCCTCCAGGTCTCCTATATCCATCCACCTTCTCTCTCCTCATTCTGGATGAACTCTTGTTCAGGTCCTCACCACCTCTTTACTGGACCTTTGTGATTGCCTCCAAAGTAGCTGTCCTGCATCCATTCTTCCCTCTTTCCCTTCCACCTTCCCTTCAGCTGCTAAATTGATATTCCTAGAGGGCAGGGATAAACTTGGCCCTCCCCTCCTGAGAAACCTTCAGCAGCTCCCTCTGCCTTTAGCTAGAACCAGAGTTATACATTCTACGAGCTTCCATTTCTCTGGCTGTATTTTAAAGACAGACTAATGCCCTGTCTCTCTGGACCATTGCCCATGTCTCCCCTTCACCTATTCTGGCCTCTTTGCCATTCCCCTAGGCTACATTCCATTTCCAGTCCTCTGGCTTTGCATTGACATCACATGTATGCCATGCTCCATGGAGCCCCCTAGATCCCTCCATGGCTCAGCTAGAGGGCCACTTCCTTCCACAGGCCTTTCCTGATCCCCCCAGTGGCGAGAGTTCTCCTCCACCCCTTCCCAATCACCGTTACTGTGTGTATCCTGAATTTACTTCTCTGTGAACATGCACCCTCTAGTAGCCTGTGAGCTCCTTGAGGACACAGACTTGGGTGTTTGTGTCCCCCGAGCCTCGCAGGTAGTTGAATACCTCCTTGTTTGGTTGATTGTGAGTTGGGTTAAGGGATATGGTGGATCATGTTGAGATGAGCTGTCCACTCTGAGCGGTGTTCGCTGTGCAGGAAGGGGAGGGTCAAGCTCTCACCCTATTGGGAAAGCACCAAAAGGCTCGACTCTAGAGAAGGCAGCAGAGAGCAGGAAATCCCACGAATGGCTTAAGAACTTCCGTCCTTAAGTTTCCATCAGTGGGACCTCCTCAAATTCAAAGAGGTCTGGCCTAGAGCGAGAGAGCTCGATGTGGACTCAGGAGAGTGTGGCTTTATGGCCTGCCCACGAGCAGAGGAAACACATTTAGCTAGGGTGTCACTAGTCCTGGGACAGTGGCAGTGGGGCTCTGCTAATGCCTACAGAACCTTCCTCACAGGCTTGTGGGGAGGAGTCACTGGCATCCTGGGTGTGCATCAGTCTGTGGGCCTTTGGGCCTTCAGGGACAGTTACCAGCAGCAGTGATAAAAGGCAGGAGGAAGCTGATGGTAAAGGACAACTATGGCTTGAAAGGAGATGATGCCTTCAGGTAATTTGTGAGCAAGGGATCAGGGAAAAAGCTACCTGGAATGGATTATGGGAGTGTCCCCTAAGCCTCAGGGGATCATCTGGCCTTGTTTCGAAAGCCTTCTCTTCTCCCTAGCCCAGGAGTCTTGAGGTTTGGGGTCACACAGCTAGGAAGTGGCTTGGCTTTCAATGCACTGAGCTACCTCACTGCCTCAAGGTTTCATTTCTGATCCCTCTTCCCTCCCCACACCACCCAGAGGAGTTTATGGAGGAGTCAGAGCGGAGCTGGCATTTCCCCAGCTAGATAGATGTGGTCAGAGTCATCCTTATGACCCCAGTGATGCTTCTGCCATTGACTACACTTGGCACCACAAGACCCCTTGTAGCCCATCATGCCCCTAGTGCCCTCCTCAAGCTTGCCTCAGCTCTAACCTTCTAGTGAAAAGATATTTCTCAGGTTCTTTGTGCTTTGGAGTGGAGAGGAGGAGGGCGCTGCTCTCCTTCCCTCTGAGCTGCTGTCAGAGTGGAGTCCTAGGTGGGGTTTTGGAAGGGATCTTGGTCATAGAGTCCTCCTGCCAGAGATGGGGAAACTGAGACCAGAGAAGGGAAACTGGCTCACCTGAGATCATACACCTAGGAAGTTTGTGAAGCAAGATTTGAACTTGTCTCCTTACCTTCCCATTGCAAGGTCCTGCCCACGGCTGCTTCCTGGCACCTTCACGTGGGGCTGAAGGACCAGGCAGCATTTCCAGAAGTGGCAGATTACTACTGCTTCTCCCCTCCTTCATCACTTTGAAAGGTGGTAGAGGGGGCAGGCCTCCTCATGGGGCACTAGACAGTGTGTCTACCCTGGGGTGCACCTTCACCCTCCACTAGTCACACTGGGAGGTGGGCCGTCTGATGTGTTCTCTCTGGTCCCTTTGCAGGACACGGTGCCCGTCATCGTGGATTATTGCCTTCGGCTGGAGCGCAGGTAAGGATCCACAGACCCAACCTGTACCCCCCGGGAGGGTCCCCAGCGTCTCTGGTTTGAGCCATTTCTGTCCATCCAGCAGATACAAATAACCACCCAAAACTGACTCGTCGTTCCTCCGGGGCATCCAGAGAGCCCACCAGAACAGCCCACGCCCCCTCTTTCCATCTGACTCCTGTTCTGGGGGCCTGTCCAGCTAGTGTTGCACAGCCAGCTCACTGGAGGAGAAAACCTCTTCATAGACTCTAATTTGAATGACTCCCCCTTGGCAAGGGCTTGATGCCAGTTAAGTGCACCATCATGCCAAGGCTCCTTCCCCACCTCCCCTGCAGCACCTCGCACATGTGTACGGGGCATAGCGCTTAGGCCTGGGCTTCACAGACAGACGCAAACAGTCCCCGTCCTCCAGGGGCTTAGAGTCGCCCACAGCTCAGTCTGTCTAAAATATATTCAGGGTAGACACAGGGGGCGTCTTCCTGGCCCCAAACCATGGGCAGCATCACCTGTAAATCCCAGGGATGGTGCCCAGATGAGGGCTCCGGATTTGAAGGCAAAAGGCTGGAGTTCTGATGTTCGTGTAGATTTTATTGAGCAAGTCACACACACACACACACACACACGCACACATGCGCGGCCTCCATTTCCTCTGTGTAAATGACAAAAAGCAGCCTTTCCAGCTAGAATTCCATGAAGTCAGTCAGAGCCCAGTTCTAACTGCCCCACTGAGTCTAGCACTTTGGAAGGCAAGGCAGGCCCTGGGGCATCTCAGCCCTAAGAAGTCCTTTGGGGAAAGCATCTCTCCCTTTGGTTGTCCATTTGGTATTCCTTTCGAGATCTTCTCAGCCAGCCAGGGAGCAGGTCTGAAGCTCTCACTCTGTGCCAGGCGCCGAGGATACCAAGAAAGGCAAAAAGCAGCCCCTGTCCTCCAGGAGCTCCCATTCCATCTGGGGAGACCACAGGCAAACAGCAATGTACGTACCAGAGAGGCGGGAGAGAGTCTGAGGAAAGGCCCCAGCAGCGGGCATGCAAAGACTCCCTGGAGACCTTACAGGTGTGGTGAGGACAGACCGAAGGCTTCTCCCCCTCCACCAGCCCCACCACCGTCCCTGCCACCATCCCTGCCCACTCTGAAATGGCTCTGGCCCCAGAAGAACCCAGCGTGGCCAGCGACCAGGCAGGTCCAGGCTGCCCAGCATTTCCCCAGAGCTCAGTCTAGGTCTGACCAACCACCTCTCATTTCCTTCTTACCACACACCCTTTTGGTGACAGAGCCAAGAATATGGAGATCTGGTGTTTGTGGGTCTGCACTGTCCTTTCCATTGTGGGCCCCTGAGGGCAAGGAAGACTTTGGTTTTCATGTGGATGTGAACCGCCTTCTTCAGAGGGGCTTTGAGCACTTGAAACTTTTCAGTTCAGCTCTTTTCATGAACCAGCTCTGGGACATTTTGGTTCAAGGCGTGTCCCTTATTTTTATAATTTTGTCTCACTCCTAACTCCTCCTTCCTTCCCTCCTTCTCCTTCCTTCCTTCAGGGGCGGCTGGTGGCTCAGTGGATGGAGAGCCAGGCCTAGAGACAGGAGTCCTGGGTTCAAATTTGGCCTCAGGCCCTTCCCAGCTGTGTGACCCTGGGCAAGTCACTTGACACCCATTGCCCACCCTTACCACTCTTCTGCCTTAGAACTGATACTTATTATCAATGGGTTTAAAAAAAAAAAGACTGTACAAAAGACATCTTTCTATTAAGGGTGCTGGGTGGGAGGTTGTCGGTTCAGAGGAGAAAATGCCTCCAGGCTTTCTATAGAGAATTGAATGATTTACCATATTAAAAATAGAACCTGGGCTCGGAGCCACAGACTTAATTATGTTAAAACTATTCTAGGAGTCTGCCTGACCCATGATCAATATTAGTAAACACCCTCCTCCAGCCTATTTCTTAAAGCTCTGGGCTCCGTAGATGTGGTCTCTGCCCCCTCGGCAGAAAGAGTTTCCACTTACAGGCTGCTCTGAGCCATCCTCCTTCCAGGGGCTCCCCTCAAATGTGAGGCCGAGTGGAAGGCAGAATCCAGCCTCAGGCCCGAGCCAGAGAGCACCACGTTGCTGGGACTGAGGGCTCTGGCTCGTTGCTTACTCTCTACTTGGAGCTTGCTGCCAGCCTCCCCCCTTCCTGGATGCCATGGCTGGCATTGGTGTAGGGATGTGATCATTTCATCCTATTCTAGGATGGCACAGTGGATAGAACACCAGGCCTGGAGTCAAGAAGATTCATATTCCAGAGTTCAAACCTGGCCTCAGAAATTACTATCTGTGTGACCCTGGGCAAGTCCCTTTACTCTGGTGGCCTCCATTTTCTAATCTGTAAAATGAGCTGGAAAAGGAAATGACCAACCATGCCAGATACTTACTAGCTGCATGACCCTGGGAAAGCCACTTTACCCTGTTTGCCTCAGTTTTCCCATCTGTAAAATGAGCTGGGAAGGAAATGAACAACCAGTGCAGTATATTTGCCAAGAAAACCCCAGATGGGGTCATGACAAGTTGGACAGGCCTGATGACCATCCCACAGAGCTCTGTTCTCTGTTGTGCTTCTTGTGCCGTCTCAGGATGTATATCTCAGCCCCCGTCTAGATGGCACAGCCCATGAGAGCAGGAGCTGCATCTTTCCTAAACTTTCTATCTGCCCCCGGATATATCTCAGGACTCTGGACCCAGCAGGGACTAAATAAGTGTTAGCCCAGTCCATGACGGCTACCGTGCTGGCTTTCTTTCCAGAGCGTTGCTAATTCGGGCACCCATCACCTTCCCATTGCCTGAGCTCGGCCTTTTCCCTCTCATCCTCTAGCTGGGAGAGCTCGCTTGGAGAGGCCTGGCAGGGCTTGGGTGAGGGGGTGCCCACCCCCCAGAAAGACAGTCTTTGCTAGACCCCGTAGGGTTTGGATCTGCACAGACCCGAGGCATCAGGCCCAATAAACAGCATTCTGCAGTCAGCTCAGCCGGGTGCCAAGGGCAGAAGCTGGGGGACATGATCCAAACAGGAGGGTCTGGGGTTTGGGTTTTGTTTCTTTTGAACCCACAAGTGTTAAACCAACTGGGTATTTTTTAGCACACTCGGAATGATGGGAAAAGGGGCCTTGGAATTACTCGTACCCTTTTTTCTCTTCCTCCTTTATTATATAGCATTGAACTAAAGCAAGAGAAGCCCAGGACTCCTGCTTGTCTTGGCCCACCAAGAGGCGCTTTTATTTCTTATCAAGGTGCCCTCTGGGGCGGCCTTTTTCCTCTGCTTTCTGAATCGCTCTCGCTTCCCCAGGGCTCTGCTCGCTGCTAAAAGATGCCATTATCTTGCCCAGCTCATTTTTTCCCAACATGCTTTTCAAGCCCAGAGCAAACCAGTCCAGCATTCCCTTTATATTCACGGCTGCTCATTACTCCCCGGGTTGCTCCCCACCCCCCCAGCCCAGGTAATGTTTAAGCCTTAGGCGCCGTACCTTGCCCGTGTGGGCTGAGAACCCATGTGGGGGAGCATTGCGACCGAAAAATAAACTATCAGAGAAAGAAAGTTCACCGTTAAATATGAAGCCAAAGAAAGGGGACGCCCAAAGCTCTATCTGGGCATCTGGGCAAAAATGAATGGATTTTTCTCCCAAGGATATGAACTCTTTTTCTTATTCAGTATATTCATAGGACAGCACCGGAATCAGGAAAACTGAGGGCCCAGGCCTACCTCAGACCCATCCTGACTGTGCATCCAGGATTTCACTTGAAGAGCACGGATAGAGGGAAGGCCCTCATCGGGAGGCTCTTACCCAGGAAATCACAGGCTCTGGTCAAAAGCAATTGTACTTTTATGCCCACCAAGAGACATGTTCATCAGTTACCTCAGAAAGCATTTATTAAGCCCTACTGTGTGCTGAGCCCTGTGCTGGACCCTGAGAAAGCAGACAAAAATCAAGTAGTCACCACACTCAAGGACCAGCTCTCCCTCCCCCGAGGAGAAGCAAGGACATAGATCCAGAAATACAGAATGGGCCATTTGGGGGAAGAGAGCCCTAACCATTGCAGGGGAAAGGGGCAGGGCCTCATTGTGGGGGCACTAGAGGCACTGGGGATCCCAAGAGCCAGGGCAGGGGTGTGTGTGTGCGTGTGTGTGTGTATGTGAGACATATGCATGCCTATAAAGTATGGTAGTTGTGTGCCTTGTGTGTGGGGAGGTAGGTACTGGTCCAGCTGATTGCCCACTCTCTGCTTCAGAAGCAGAAGGGGAAACATCTCCTGAAACTGCCCCTTGTTTCTTAGCCTGCCTTGAGTAATTCCACCTACAGACTAGCCAGCTTCCTTCTTCAGGGGCTACCTACAAATGTGTTTCTTCTTCCTTTCCCATTATTCCCTGCTGCTGCTTTATAGGCAGTAGGGAGTCAGACCTAGGCATATATAAGCTGACTTTTCAGAATATGTCACTCCCTCCCTCCCTCCCTCTTTCTGTCCCTCCTTTCCTTCCTTCCTTCCTTCCTTCCTTCC
>NC_058133.1:508196583-508265604 GCF_016433145.1 Gracilinanus agilis | reverse complement strand
CCTTCTTTCCTTCCTTCCTTCCTTCCTTCCTTCCTTCCTTCCTTCCTTCCTTCCTTCCTTCCTTCCTTCCTTCTTTCCTTCCTTCCTTCCTTCTTTCCTTCTTTCCTTTCTTCCTTCCCTCCTTCTTTCCTTCTTTCCTTCCTTCCTTCCCTCCTTCTTTCCTTCCTTCCTTCTTTCCTCCCTTTCCTCCTCCTTCTCTCCTTCCCTCCCTTCCTTCCCCTTATCCAGCAGGAGTTTGTAGCCTTGTAGCCTGAGTAAACTGGCCAAAGTGGGGTGGGGGAAGAAATGAGACCCTCAGTAGGGAGAGTTAGACTCTTACTAAAGGCAGAAACAAGGGAACAGCTAGGTGTCTCAGGGGAAAGAGAGCCAGGCCTGGAGGTGGGAGGATCTGGGCTCAAATCTGGTCTCAGACACTTCCTAACTGTGACCCTGGGCAAGTCACTTAACCCCAATTGCCTAGCCCTTGCCCTTCTGTCTTAGAATTGTTAAGAGGACAGAAAATAGGGGAGTTTGTTTGTTTTTAAACCTTCTGTCTTAGAATCAAAATTGTGTATTGGTTCCAAGGCAGAAGAGCCACAGGGGCTCATTGGAAGGCTTGATGTTGATCAGTGAATCCAGAGAACTTTGTCAAGTACCTGCTGTGCTTCAGGTCTTGGGCTGGGCTGCCAAATACAGACCAGCACAAATCTGCCTTCAAGGAGCCTCCATCCTGTTGGAGGGCTGTAAGGTGCCCAGGGGGGCACTATGAGAGTGATACAAAATAAATGCCACGTCTCCGCAGGGAAGAGGGATGTGGGAAAGGCCTCATTTTGCAGGGGGGCACCGGGGCTGGGCCTTTAAGGAAGCTCCTCGGGCTTCCTGGATTACGGTTCAGGAAGGGAAAATGGCCGGGGCAGAGGCAGGGAGCCACTGTTGATGACTCGCCTTGCTGAGATTCACTGTTGCTTCTTCGTCCCAGGGATCTTCTGTTCAGCCAGATGTACGACAGGTTCAGTGAGAACTCCGTGGCCAAGGGGGTCTTCTTGGAGTGCCTTGAGCCTTACATTTTAAGCGACCAGCTGGTGGGGATCACAGCCCAGGTGATGAAAGATCTGCTTGTTCACTTCCAAGATAAAAAGTTGATGGAAAACGTAGAGACCCTCATTGTGCACATGGACATCACCAGCCTGGACATACAGCAGGTGAGTTCACAAACCGAGAACCCCCCAACTCAGACAAGGACCCGATGGGACCCGGCCAGCGGCATAAATACCTGCTGCTGGACTGAGGACAAGCCGGTGGTAGGCTCTGCCCTCAGGGGCCAACATTCCACACCGAGTAGAGGAGGAACACCAAGAAGTAAATACAAGAGAAGCAGAGATGCACTAACAGTCTGGGGACAGAGAAGGAAGCCTTCATGTAGGAGGTGGCACCTGAACTGAGCCTTGAAAAAAGTCGAGAGCCAGTTAGTTGAATCAAGGAGAGGGTGCATCCGTCACAAGGGACAGCCTGGGCCTGGGCACCACATGAGAGATGGATGGCTGAGGTCAGGGCAAAGCGAGTAGACCAGTCAGACCAGAACCTGTGCGACACCAAAAGGAATTGTGTGAAGTAAGTCTGGAGAAATGGGCCGGAGCCAGCTTGATGCCAGAGGGGGGGTCGGTATTTTATCCAGAGGCAACATGGCCCTCACTTCTCAGTCAGGAAAGTGACTCACCCAGGAGGAGAGGGCAGAATCCACACAGCACAGTTGAGGGAAAGTGAAGAGCGAAGTCCCAGCGATGGGGAAGAGCCCTTGCTGTAGGATTTTAGGATTGGTGAGGCCTGAGCATGTTCATAGGCAAAGGGAACCTCACCAGTGAGATGGTGGAGCTGAGGGAGCCAGAGGGGAAGGAGCTCGCCGAGGGAGAGGGAGGAATCAGGGCCAAGGTGAGGAGTGGCCTTAGACCCACGGGGGGCTTCTCTGCTGGGCATGGAGATGAGGAGAAGATGGGGATGAGGCAGAAGGGCTAGAGATGGTGGCAAGGTGAGGTGAGGGAGTTCTGGAAAGGCAGAGGTTACTTTCTCTGCAGAGGGTGGTTTGGGAGGCCTTTGGACAGTCAATAACCTCTGCCTGGAGCCTGATCCCGTCCCTTCTATCTCGGCAGCCTCTCTTACACACATCCCTTTCTCTCCTCTAACCCCCTCCCAGGCTAGTGCAGGCCCTCGTCCCCCTCTTCAGAGGCTCTTGTTGGTTTCCCCACTCTACTACCAAGTGACTTTCCCAAAGCCCAAGTCACCACCTAGTTGTGGGTTGAAGCCTTGGCCTCTCTGGTTATCACTGAAGCCTGGCTCCTTCCCACCACTTGGGCCTTTCTTTGCCCCTCGCTTTCCCCACCTGTGCAGAGCAGCCTCCAGCTTTGGCCTTTGGCCTTTTAACATCCTCCATTGGCTGCTGTCAGGGTTCACTTCACATGCCTCCTCCTCCTCCTCTGCTCCATTCAAGCCTGCCTGCGGGCTGATGCCCGTGTGGCTTATGTTCAGGTGGATTCATGGAGTGTCAGCTCCTTGGGCTGGGGCCGGCTGGGCCTTTCTCTGCCTCGTGGAGGCTGGCACACAGTTGGCACATCATAAATGCTTGCTGATTGAGTTCCCTTCTCTTTGGAGCAGCTGTCTCCCACATGATGTCTCTGACCTGGTCACTGTGTTCTCAGACCAGGGTAATCTGCTCCCTTCTGCAGGTTGTTCTCATGTGCTGGGAAAATCGCCTCTACGATGCTATGATCTACGTCTACAACAGGGGCATGAACGAATTCATCAGTCCCATGGAGGTGAGCCTGCTGGGCCCTCTCCCCCTGCTCAGTCGTGCCATTGCTTGGGCATTTTCTAGTGGGTTTTGAAGACTGTCTGTTGCTTTCTCCCAGACCTTGGGCCATTCATGTGGGTTGAGCTTGGGGTTTCCAGGGATCCTTTAGTCCTAAGCCTCCATCAGTTAACCGTTCTTTCCCATTTGGATAAGCAGATAGTTCAGAGATTTCAAAGCCACTCGTCTCAGTGATTCTTATAAGCTGTCTTTCCCTTTGTTAAAGGGGGTGATGGCCAGACACCGAGGTTGCTAAGTGGATAGAGAGCCAGGCCTGGAGATGGAAGTTCCTGGGTTCCAGTGTAGCCTCACCCACTTCCTAGCTGTGTGATCCTAGACAAGTCGCTTAGCCCCAGTTGCCTGGCCCTTGCCCTTCTGTCTTAGAATTGATACTTGGACAGGAAGTAAAGGTTTAAAAAAGCATTTCCATATCAGTGGCTCTTTGGATCCAGGGCCTCGAATATCTGCCCACCCTGATGCTTTCCCTCATGGGGGGAGGGAGATGGTCAAGGGCTAGGTCAGGGCCGGGGCAGGGACTCAATTTACCCTTTACCTTCTGAAATCACTCTGCTTGTGTTCATTTTAAATGCAGAAACTTTTCAAGGTCATCGCCCCTCCTCTAAGTGCTGGGAAGTCTCTGACAGGTAAATAGCATCCAGTGGTAGCTTGGGGGACAACCATTCTCAACTGGGCTTGGAGGAAAATGGCAAATAGCAGGGGAGACAGAAGGATATATTCCTCCCCCCCCCCCCAGATTCCTGGAGCCCCAGAAGAGGAGGGGGAAGGAAGGGAGCTGAGGAGGCAGAATGGTGGGAGATGGAGCAAGCACCCAAGATGAGAGCGAGGGCTTCTGGGAAAAGCTCAGCAGTCAGCACCCGCAGGAATGGAGGGGCTTGAGCCAGGGGGTCAGCAGGTCCTGCACTCCAGGGGAGCACCACATGATATAGTAGAGGATGTGACGGTCGAGATGTTGTACATATCAGGAAGCTGAGTCAGAAGTGCTGCACCCTGCCCAAGTGGATGGAGAGAATTAGCAGTAAAATCAGGACTAGAAGCCACTGCTTCTCTGACACCTCATTCCTGCTCCTGATTTATCATCAGGTTCTCCTAGTCAGTGAAGCAGGCTTGGAAAGAGGCCTTAGAAAGCCTCCATTCACCCCCTCTTCGCTCAGATATCCTGGGAATCAAGCCTCTAGTCAGTCATCTTCCAGAAGAAGGAACTCGCTGCCCATTTTGTAGATCTCTCAGTGTTGAACAGAAAAATCTGCCTCTGCTTCCTGAGACCAGCCAGAGCAAGTGGGAGGTTTCGGGCTCACATGAGGACAGCCAGCAGTCCTCCGAGGCCAGGATTCTTGTAGCTCATTGGCCACTCAGGTCCTCCAGCCAGCTACCACTTAGCAGCCCACAGACGCTTCTGTTCATTCCACCTCCCATAGCTCTAAGGCCTTGCTAATGGCAAAATTATCCCACTACCCTATTGGCACACATCTTCTGCACAGCCCTGGAAACTGCCTGGACTAATGGGGGCCTTTTCACAAAAACCTTGAGCTCCAAAGCCATAATTGCCCCAGTAGGGCTCTGGGCACAGGAAGTGCCCAACAGTAAGGCCCAGCCTAAGATGTTCTCCCTTTGGGTACCCTAAGAGTGCCTCTAGCTTCCTTCCTACCCCCAGGAAGAATTACAAATATTTTATATATATATATATATATATACATATATATTAGAATGGTTTTATGTGGTATAACATTTATAATCTAATGTTTTAATGTATGTACGTATGTATAAACTGTAGTATAAATGTTTTCTTTCTGTCGCAGATGAGCAGGTCATTATGGGCAACAAGCTTCTTGTCTACATAAGGTAAATGCAAGTACACATCCCTGACACCTTCTCTGGGTGCTCCTGGCCTGGGTCCCCTCCCTGACCAAGGCGATGAAGCTAGACTGAGTCTTTAGGTTGCTTTTTGGACCTGGGAGTCACTTCAGAAGCTCTCTATGCCAATACCTCCACTTTAAAAAAATAAATGTATTAATTAATTAAGAACATTTTTCCCATGGTTCCATAATTCACATTCTTTCCCTCCTCTCCCCCTTCCCCTCTCCTGGAGCCAATGAGCAATTCCACTAGGTTTTACATTTATCATTGATCAAAACCTATTTCCATATTATTTCTATTTGCAATAGAATGATCATTTAGAGTCTACATACCTAATCATATCCCCATCAAACCACGTAATTGGTCATATTTTTTTTTTCTGCATTTATGCTCCCACAGTTCTTTCTCTGGATGTGGGTAGCATCTTTCTCATAAGTCCTTCAGAATTGTCCTGGGTCATTGCATTGCTACTAGTAGAGAAGTCCATTACATTCGATTGTGCTACAGTATATAAGTCTTCGTGTACAGCATTCTCCTGATTCTGCTCCTTTCACTCTGCATCACTTCCTGGAGGTCGTTTCAGTTCACATGGAATTCCTCCAGTTCATTATTCCTTTCAGCATAATAATATTCCATCACTATCAGATACCACAATTTGTTCAGCCATTCCCCAATCGAAGGATACCACCTCATTTTCAGGTTTTTGTCACTACAAAGAGTGTAGCTATAAATATTTTTGTACGAGTATTTTTCCTTATTATCTCTTTGGGGTACAAACTGAGCAGTGGTATGGCTGGATCAAAGGGCAGACATTCTTTTACAACCCTTTGGGCATAGTTCCAAATTGCCATCCAGAATGGTTGGATCAATTCACAACTCTACCAGCAATGCATTAGTGTCCAATTTTGTCACAACCTTTCCAACACATCATTTTCCTTTGCTGTCATATTGGCCAATCTGCTAGGTATGAGGTGGTACCTCAGCGTTGTTTTGATTTACATTTCTCCAATTATGAGAGATTTAGAACACTTTTTCATGTGCTTCTTGATAGTTTTGGTTTCTTTATCTGAAAACTGCCTATTCATGTCCCTGGCCCATTTATCAATTGGAGAATGGCTTGATTTTTTTGTATTTAGTTCCTTATACTTGTGAGAAATCAGACCTTTGTCAGAGATTTTTGTTATAAAGGTTTTTCCCAATTTATTGCTTCCTTTCTAATTTTGATTGCATTGATTTTGTTTGTACAAAAACTTTTAAAATTAATGTAATCAAAATTATTCATTTTACATTTTGTAATATTCTCTATCTCTTGCTTGGTCTTAAATTCTTTCCTTTCCCATAGATCTGACAGGTATATTATTCTGTGTTCACCTAATTTACTTATAGTTTCCTTCTTTATATTTAAGTCATTTACCCATTTTGAATTTATCTTGGTGTAGGGTGTGAGATGTTGATCTAAACCTAATCTCTCCCACACTGATTTTCAATTTTCCCAGCAGTTTTTTTTCAAATAGTGGGTTTTTGTCCCAAAAGCTGGGATGTTTGGGTTTATTGTACACTATCTTACTGAGGACATTTACCCCAAGTCTATTCCATTGATCCTCCCTTCTGTCTTTTAGCCAGTACCATTTTTTTAAAATCCTCACCTTCCATCTTAGAATCAATACTGGGTATTGGGCTAGGCAATGAGGGTTAAGTGACTTGCCCAGGGTTACACAGGTAGGAAGTGTCTGAGGCCAGATTTGAACCCAGGACCTCCCATCTCTGGGCCTGATTCTCAATCCACTGAGACATCCAGCTGCCCCCTTAAACCCATATTGTTTTGATGACTGCTGCTTTATAATACATTTTAAGATCTGGTACTGCTAGGCCTCCATCCTTCACATCTTTTTCATTAGTTCCCTTAATATTCTTGATCTTTTGTTTTTTCAAATGAGCTTTGTTATAATTTTTTCTAATCCATTAAAAAAGTTTCTTGGTAGTTTGAGAGGTATGGCACTGAATAAGTAAATTAATTTGGGTAGGATTGTCCTTTTTTTCATGTTAGCTCATCCTACCCATGAGCAATTAATGTTTTTCCAATTATTTAGATCTATTTTAATTGTGTGGAAAGTGTTTTGTAGTTGTGCTCATATAATTCCTGTGTTTGTTTTGGTAGATAGATTCCTCAGTATTTCATATTGTCTAGGGTGATTTTTAAATGGAATTTCTCTTTCTACCTCTTGCTGCTGTGATATGTAGGAAATATATAGAAATGCTGATGATTTATGTGCATTCATTTTGTATCTTGCAACTTTGCTAAAGTTATCGATTATTTCCACTAGTCTTTTTTTTTTTTTTTTTTTTTTTTAATAAACCCTTAATTTCGGTGTATTGTCTCATAGGTGGAAGAGTGGTAAGGGTGGGCAATGGGGGTCAAGTGACTTGCCCAGGGTCACACAGCTGGGAAGTGGCTGAGGCTGGGTTTGAACCCAGGACCTCCTGTCTCTAGGCCTGACTCTCACTCCACTGAGCTACCCAGCTGCCCCTCCACTAGTCTTTTAGTTTATTCTCTAGGATTTTTTAAGTAGACCATCATATCATCTGCAAAGAGTGATAGCTTGGTCTCCTCATTGCCTATTTTGATACCTTCAATTCCTTTTTCTTCTCTAATTGCTACTGCTAGTGTTTCTAGTACTATGTTGAATAATAGAGGTGATAATGGGCATCCTTGTTTTACTCCTGATCTTATTGGGAAGGCTTCTAACTTATTCCCACTACAGATGATGCTTGTTGATGGTTTTAGATATATAGTTTATTACTTTTAGGAAAGGCCCATCCATTCCTATGCCTTCTGCTGTTTTCCATAGGAATGGGTGTTACATTTTGTTAAAGGCTTTTTCTGCATCTATTGAGATAATCATGTGATTTCTGTTGGTTTGGTTCAACACCTCCATTTTATAGAGAAGGAAACCGAGGCCTCCACATCCGAAGTGACTCCCCCAGACCCCCCTAGTCCACACTCGTCCTCCATCCCTCCCCCAGCCACCCCTACATTTAGAGTGGGCAAGGCTGGCTTTTGTCACCAAATAAAAGATTGGCCTCTGTCCCTTCTGAGGACATTCTTCCCAACTGCAGGCCCACCGCACTGTCCCTTTCACCCGGAGAGGCTCATTGCTGTCTACCAGCAGCCCTGGGAGGTTTACGGGACTTACCTCGACAGACCTACTGGTTGGTGGCCAAGTCCAAACCTGACTAAACGAAGTGAGCTCAGAACTAGGCCCTGTTTGTATACAGGCCCCACCTGGAAGATTTCCTGGTGACTTTGGGCTGAGCCCCCTTTCCTTCACCCTCAAAAGCAAAAAAGTAACAAACCAAACTTTTGGCCCAGGCCAAGAACAACCTAAAAATAAGTCTAAGAAGAGTCTTCAGGGCAGCGAGGGCCTAGAGATGGGAGGTCCTGGGTTCAAATGTGACCTCAGACACTGCTTAGCTGGGTGACCCTGGGCAAGTCACTTAACCCCCCATTGCCTATCCCTTACCGCTCTTCTGCCTTGGAACCAATGCATAGTTTTGATTGTAAGACAGAAGGTAAAAGGTTTTAAAAAAAGAGTCTTCAGATGATCTTGGCCTGTGGTTGGGCTGGTCTAGGCCCGGCCAGAGCTGGGCTGGGGCTTCTTCAGAAAGTGAGTGTTCTCATCCGGGCTTTCTTCTTCCTCTTCAGTTGTTGCCTGGCAGGTCGGGCCTATCCCCTGGGGGACATCCCTGAAGACTTGGTGCCTTTAGTGAAAAACCAGGTAGGTGCCCTCCCCTCCGAGCTTTGCTGGAGATGCCCTGGGGAGGGGTCTGTGCACCAGGAGGGCCTGGCTGTGCCCACTGCCAGGGCCAGTCACTGTATCCCTGAGAGGAGCAGAAGGCCTTTGTTGATCCCAGAGGGAATCATGGGTGCCCTCTCCCTGCATTCACAGGTCTTTGAATTCCTGATCCGCCTGCATTCAGCAGAGGCCTCCTCCGAGGAAGAGATCTACCCCTACATCTGCACCTTACTTCACTTTGATACCAGGGAGTTCCTGAATGTCCTTGCCCTGGTAAGTAGCTCAGGGTTTACAAGCACCTTTCTGGGCTCCTAGGAGCAGAGACCCATCCAGCAGATTCCCTCATCCAACCCTCTTAACAAGGGGGAGACTGAGGCCCAGGTAGAGTGACTTCTCCAAGGTCACCAGGTAGTCAGAGCCAGGATCCGAACTCAGCTTCTGTGGCTGACCACTAAACTGCAATACCTGCCTGGGAGAAGACGATGTTCAAATGAGAGGCTTCTGGGCGTCGGTGCCAGCCTACACTCTGCTCTTACTGAACCCCTCTAAAGGGGAGAAACGGGTTCAGGTACTGCCACCAACGTCTCCAATTCTTGGCAATTTCTTGTGTCTTGGCAGGCGGGTACAAAGAGCTGGTGCTGGGGAGGGGTGGCCAAAGGTGGCCAGAAACCCAAGCAGGGTCTGTCTCTCCACACACATACACACACATGCATGTACACATGTACCTGCACCCATACACATGCACACACGCATGCACACATTCCATCAGACAGAAATTCATTCAGGTGAACAAGCCCTTTAAAAAAATTGTCTTTGGGCCCTGGGTTAACCCTTATTTACTTGTGCTTAATAGGAAGGACTTTAATTAGATCAACAGTTACTGAGGCCAGCATTCAGGGAAGAGAGACTTTGATCAGGGCTGGAAGGACAGACAGCAGGGAAATGTTGAATTCATGGATCCACAGGAGGCGCGTGAAGAACACAGAAAATGATGGGGGGCAAGCAGGCCGAGGTGGGACAAGGGGGAAGCCATAATTCAATAATAAATCAGCAGATATTCAAGTCCTGGGGGAGTATGAGAAGGAGAGGGCCCAGGGCCTGGGTTCGTGGGCCTTGAGTCTCCCTGTAGGTCTTCAGGAAGAAGCTGGCTGGCCACTTATGGGGAATGCCACAAGATGGACACTCTTGTTTAGGTCTGGGTTGGGCTGGGTGGCCCCTCTTTTGAGACAACCTCTAGTTCTGAGGCATTTCTGTAAGTTGGCAGATATTTTCAAAAATCAAGAAATTTTGGGCTACCTAGGTGGCACAGTGCCAGACCTGAAGTTGGGAAGACCTGGGTTCAAATCTGGCCTCAGACACTTCCTAGCTGTGTGACCCTGAGCAGGTCACTTAATCTCCATGGCCTAGCCTTCACCACTTGACCATGGAACCAATCCACATGATTGATTCTAAGAGAGATGTACAGTTTTAAATTGGGGGAAAAAAAAAACAGAAGCACAAATATTAGTATTATTATGGTAAAAAATAGATGTAAACAGTAAAGGGATGATTAGTCAAGGGGTTCATGGGACAGGCCAGGGCCTTGTGGAATTAGCAGGGGCTCTTCACTGAAGGGCCACAGGCCTGTCCATGGCTGGGCGTTAGGAACTTTTGAGCTGGATGTGGAAAAAAATGACATTTTTATTTTCATTAACTTTTTTTTTTAACCCTTAACTTCTGTGTATTGGCTACTAGGTGGAAGAGTGGTAAGGGTAGGCCATGGGGGTTAAGTGACTTGCCCAGGGTCACACAGCTGGGAAGTGTCTGAGGCCGGATTTGAACCCAGGACCTCCTGTCTCTAGGCCTGACTCTCCATCCACTGAGCTACCCAGCTGCCCCCTTATTTCATTAACTTTTGATGGAAAGTTTTTATTTCCTCCAATGATTAATTTATTTTTTTAAACCCTTGTACTTCGGTGTATTGTCTCATAGGTGGAAGAGTGGTAAGGGTGGGCCATGGGGGTCAAGTGACTTGCCCAGGGTCACACAGCTGGGAAGTGGCTGAGGCCGTCCAATGATCAATTTTTAAAAAACCCAACAGCAACATTCTGCTAAAAGATAGTCATCACCAAACTAGGAAGGGGGCCAGGACTCAGACAAGGTGGCAGGGCACTGAACGGATGGGTCAGGAGGGTGAAGGGGGAAATGGAGCCAGAACCAGGGGAGCAGAAGGGATTGAAGGCCTAAAGGCCAAGGCCAGAACCAAGAGCAGGGCCAGGAAGGGAGACGCTCAGGAGGGTGTAACCAGTCAGAGCTCTTTGTGCCTGGGAAGGAGCCTCTTCAAAGGGAGCCAAGCTTGTTCTCAAGACTCAGTAGAGAGAGGAGGGCCCAGAATCAGGAAGACTCAAGTTCAAATCCAGCCTCAGACACTTGCTAGCTGGGTGACCTGGGACGAGTCCCTTCCCCTCTGTCTGCCTCACTTTCCTTAATTGTAAAATGGGGATAATAGCATCACTTTCTTCCCCAGATAGTTGTGAGGATCCAATGAGACCAGATATGTCAAACACGTGGCAAACCAGAAGTTCCACAGAAACTTCAGTTATTGTTTTTGTCGTCATCCTTAATAAGAATAAGGAACGTTGGTTCGGAGTGCAGTACTAAGGCTGCCCCGCGAGGCCTCTCCAGCCTGGCAGAACCTCCGGGAGGCCAGGCTCCCCTGGCCTAGCTCACGGTGGCCCTGCCTTGGGGCTCTTCCCATCCCCCAGCCCCTCCCCCTCCACAAAGATGCTTTAACGAGTTGCTCCTCCAGAAAGAACTATTTTATAATTAGAGGAAACACGGCAGGCAGATTATGTTCCCCTAATGCTGTGTCATTTGGGTGACAGTTGTTCACTACCACCAAAATATGTCATTATTTGTACCATAATATTCACACTGTGAGGCATTACCACTTAATTGTGTTTACAGAAATAAGCTTTCAGGATCTGTTTCAGAGCTATGAATGCATGCTGCCAAACGGGAAGAATGGGCAAAGAGATCTGCGCCGGCGCCCGGCTCCCGAGCGGCTTGTGTGAATGGCGCTTCGAGCCTTTGTCCCGGGGGGGTGTCCGGTGCCTCCCCTCGTCCCCGCGCAGTCACGGCCCCTTCAGCGCCTCCGATAGATGGCGAGGCCGTCCGAGCGGGGCCGCGCTTAGGACTGAGCAGAATCTGTGTTTCCAAAGGCTGACCGGAGCGGTCAGGAAGTGCCCGCAGAGCCTCCTGACTCGGCTCCGTCCTCGCCTAGAGCCAGGCTTCAGCCCCTTCTCCCTGCAGAGGAACAAGGAAGCTCCTTCCGCGTCTCTGTGGAATGGGCCCACCGTGGCTTGTTTCTGCGCGCCACGGAAGGGCTTTCTCTGAGCCCTTCACGCCATTCCAGGCTTCCTTCATAGACGACCCCGTTTGCTACCACTCGGGGACTTAATGAAAGAGGCGGCGGGGGCGGGGGGAGCACCCCGACTGCGCCACACGTTCTCCCCGGGTGACGCAGGGCCAACGACCTGGTCCTTGTTAAATCGTCCCCCAAAGGCCTCCCATCCTCCTCGCCGCCACCTGCCCGGAGCCACGTGACGTCCTCAACACGCCGAGTCTCCTCGAGGGGCCCATTCAAGCGGGAAGCCCTTGGCGAGTGCAGGAGACGAGCTCAGCTCTGGTCCCAGAGAAGATCTCGAGAACGTTGACAGCTTCACCGAGGCAACTTCGGGGAATGCCTCCCGCGTCCTGGAAATCACAGGAGCCAATGAATGAACCGTTAGAACCCTGGGTGGCTGCTGGACGTGGGGGCCGTCCTCAAGTCCTTCCTTCCAGATTGCATTCATTCCAACAGACTTTGAGTAATCACCCACCGTGCGAAAGGCCAAACGAAAACCAATCGTTGGCCTCAAAGGGCTGACGTTCTGGGCTGGGGATGGAGACCAAGATCATACACGTGTATTTTTATTTAATTCACATTTTGAGCTCCAAACGGTCTCCTTCCCCGACCCGCTGAGAAGTCAAGAAACAGGACGGCCGTTACACGTATGGAGTCGTGCCGGACGTAAATCTGCATTAGCCATGTTCCAAAAGAAAAAAAAAGCAAGGGAAATAAAGAAAGGAAGAAATTACATGTACTAATTAGTGCTTACTATGTGTCAGGCACTGAGCAAAGGGCCAGGGATCCAGTTAAGGCAAAAGCAAGACCCCTGGCCCCCGAGAGCCACCATTCTGACTAAGGAAGCCAGTGGGCAAAGGGGGGCTATCCAAACGGGGCGAGGGAGGGACGGGGTACGCACCCCTTGGCTCTACAAAGGAAGTTCATTAGGGAGAGGGTGGTGATGCCCCCGTCATCCCAGCCTTCCCGTCTTTGGGGGGATGGTATTCCTGCTTCCTTCTGCCTAAAGCTTTTCTCTACTCTTTTTATAGCTTTATTTACTAGGAAAAATCCTAGAATTTCATGCAAAATGACATACTCCAGACTTCCCCGTACCCTATCAGTAATGCTCATTAAGCCTGTTTACAGAGAGAAGCCTCATATAGGGATAATTATCTTGTCTGTGAACTTATTTGCCGTTTATTTATAGTTTTTTTCTGGGGAATAATGTGGGGCTGCTTCTGAAATGTGTAATTAGTGATTTGTAACGGAGACCATTCTTTCTCCTTTGTAGACTTTTGAAGATTTTAAAAATGACAAGCAGGCTCTGGAATACCAGCAGCGAATCGTGGACATCTTGCTAAAGGCGAGTAGATTTGGGATGTTTCTGAGCTCCACCCCATGTGCTGACTGGAACAGGGCCTGGCAATTACCTTTACTCATTTGGGTTTACTCTTTTTTAAAAATCTTATCATCTGCCTTGGAATCAATTTGTGTATTTATTCCAAGGAAGAAGAGCAGTAGGGGCTGGGCAATGGGGGTTAAGTGACTTGCCCAGGGTCACTCAACTAGGAAGTGTCTGCAGTCAGATTTGAACTTAGGACCTCCCTTTCTAGGCCTGGCTCTGCAGCCTCATGTTTATTCTTTTTTTTAAACCTTTACCGTCCATCTTAGAATCAATACTGTATATTGGTTCTAAGGAAGAAAAGCAATAAGAGCTAGGCAGTGGGGGTTAAGTGACTTGCCCAAGGTCATACAGCTATCCATGTTTATTCTTAATGAGCCTGATTATGCATTAATGAAATCCCTAACCAACCAGCTTCCACCCCAAAGCAGTCTCATTGTGGTTGTCAAGGGTGACACCATCCTCCCAGTTAACCAAAGAATCCAGATGACGCAAAGTGACACTTGATTAGAAGGAAAGGAGACTCACGGAGATGAGCATTCCCCTCCGAAGCTGACTGCATTTGGGTAAAAAGCTATTTTGGGACCCAGGCCGTTGTCCTAGTGACTGCATAGACAATTCCCTTCCTTCCTGTTTGCGTCAGCTGGTCCCAACCAGCATGTTAGTTAATCCAATGGGGAGCCTGAAGCTTTCTTTTTTTTTTTTTTTAATCCTAATCCCTTCACTCTCAAATGAAGGATTTTCTCCATGGCCAGAAGTACTAGAAATTATTGTGTATAAAAGGGACAACTCTCTCCCCACCCCCAAAGTGAAGAAACCAGACCTGTTCTCACAGCGTTGCCCCCCTACTGCTTCAGGTTGGCCACAGAGATTTTCCGTTTTTAAAGAGCTTCCCACAAACATTTTCTTATTTGATCCTCATAGAGAGAGGCAGCCAGGTGGTGCAGTGGATAGAACACTGAGCCTGGAGTCAGAAAGAGCTGAATTCTAATCCGGCCTCACACGTTTACTAGCTGGACAAGTCACTTGACCTCTGCCTCAGTTTCCTCATCTATAAAAAGGGGATCATAATAGCACCCACCTCCCAGGGTTTATATGAGGATCCAATGAGATAATATTTGTAGAGCATTTTTTTTTTAAACCCTCACCTTCCGATTGCCTCCAAGGCAGAAGAGTGGTAAGGGTAGGCAATGGGGGTCAAGTGACTTGCCCAGGGTCACACAGCTGGGAAGTGTCTGAGGCCGGATTTGAACCCAGGACCTCCCGTCTCTAGGCCTGGCTCTCAATCCATTGAGCTACCCAGTTGCCCCCTGTAGAGCATTTTATACACCTTCAAATGCTGTTATCAGGTAGGGTGAGTCAGGAATCATTCTCCCCATTTTTCAGATAAGAAGATCAAGTCTTGAATTCAGTGGTTTGTCTAAGGTCATATGCTGGGCCATGCCAGGGCTAGATTAGAATTTAGGTCCTCTGACCCTAGGCTCATGCTCTTTCCACAAAAAACACACTTCTGGTCTCTGAGCACCCATTCAGCTCCTCCAGCGCGGCAGGTCCTGTGCTAGATCCCGGGAACACGAAGCATCCTCTGCCCTCAAGGAGCTTCCGTCCCCCCGGTGATCATTTATAGGAAGATCCAGAATGTGTGCAGGAATCAATACGGCAGCATTGAGAAGGAGACAGCCAGCCTGGGAGAAAGACGGGCTGGAGAGAGATGGCTTGGGAGTTTGCCCTTCCGAGGCAGAGCTGCTGCCCCTTTTTGCAGACCTTTCTTCTGAGGAATAGACAGAACAGCAGCGCGGCGGGTGAGCTGGCACCCAGGGCCGCCTGGGCTCTGAAGCGCTTCTTCTCAGGGCTTGTTCTGAGTGCCAAAGGACGCCGAAGCACGTGCTGGGCCCCCACGATTCACTATCAAGGGCTCTTTGGTTTGCCAAAAGCTTCAAGTGTGTGCCGCCTGGCCCCCTCCTGGCCCCCTCCTGGCCCCCTTCCTCCTGGCCCTTTCCTTCTTGATTCTAGGGCAGATCAGGTGGTGTTTATCACCAGGGCTCACGCCGTGGACAGCACGCTGAGGATGGAAATGGGAAATGGCAGCAATTTCATAGCTAAGCCCAGGCTGGAGGTAGTTGGCTCACAGATCCAGACAGCTGGAGTTTAAAGCAGCGGTGATGAGCGGGGGAGCCAGGCCGGCAGCTTTCCCAGGATGACGAGTAGCACCCAGGACCCCAGCAGACCCCCGTCCTGGCGGCGGCGGCTGCTGCTCTGCTCTCATTGGCTCTTCCACCTGGCCTGGGAGCACCTTCCCCATTTGTGCACTGACTGAGTCCCATTCATGGGTGGGAAAGTAGACAGGAGCCAGCTTGGCTCAGCCTGGGTCACGGGCTACAGACGTAAGAATCGGCTACGGTCCTAGCTCTGGACATAAACCCCGGGTTCAATTCCACCTCAGACACTTACTAGCCATGTGACCCTGGGCAAGTCATTTGACTCCCATTACCTAGCCCTCATTCCTCGTCTATCCTGAAGCCGATACACAGTATGGAGCCTAAGACAGAAAGTAAGAGTTTTTAAGAGAGAAAGAAAGGGAGTGAGAGATTAGATTTAGAAAACCTGACCTGGGAGAGAAGGGAAAGGACCCAGAATTAGGTAGCCTAGAGGGAAGTCTGCATGATTAAAAGGACTCTTTTTTTAAAGGACAAGCAGCTAGTTTTTTGTCTCTGTAAGGGATATTTTAGGAGAAAATGAGTTGGCAGAATGGGATGTGAATTGTACATGTCAGACTAAATTTCCCGAGCCACAGCCCTTCACCTTGAAGTTGTCCTGCAAGGATCCCAGCAGGCATGGCCAAGTACTGGCCAGCCAGGCATGGACTCTTGGTCAGGTACAGGCCAGAATGGGTGGTTTGTGGGGCTTCTCCCAACTCATGGCCTCTGAGTCGAGGGCCCCCCTGGAGACAGAGGATTTCTGGGTTCAAGAATAAAGGGCTTTTTGGTCTTCATTTCCTGCCTTGAAGGGGTGTACCTATCAGTGAGGAAGCATGGCCTTTAGTCCTGGACATTGTCTATGGAGAGCCAATGGGGAATCACCTTGAAGATGCCGGTGTTTATGGGGAATTCCTTAATGGGACATTTTAAAAAAATAAATAAACCCTTATTTTCCTTCTGCCTTAGTAGCAATTCTGACAGAAGAGCAACAAGACTGGCAATCTGGGGTTAACTGACTTGCCCACATTCACACAGTTAGGGAGTATCTGAGGCCAGATTTTCACCCAGCACCTTCCGTCTCCAGGTATCCATGATGTACTTTCCATAAGGCCACTTAACTGCTCCCAAAAGGGAATTTTTGAAAGCCTGGAAAGAGGAGAAAAACCATGGGCAGGTGGAAGCTACCTACCTTTTTGTTTCTTTTTTTAAAGTAAAGAGAATCTTCCATAAGGCCCCATATGTATAATAAGCTGAGATAGGACTTTCCTGGGAGATCCTTGAGGACAGATGGAAGCGCCAAAAACACTTTAGAGAAAGCTCTGGCAGTCTAGAACAGAGCCTAGATCATAGGGTCAGCGATGGGAAGTTTGAGGGAGCTCTTCAGCCATCAAGTCCATGCCTCTCATCTCATAGATGAAAAAACAGAGGCCCAGAGAGGTCCAGTGACTTGCCCAAGTTATCTAGGGAGTAAATAGCAGAACCAGGATTTGAACGGAGGCCCTTTGACCTCCAAGTCCAGCCCTCCTTCTGCTACTCCCCACCATTTGAACATAATGGACAAGGCATGGGGGCCTGCCAAATTCACCAGCCCTAAAGCTTCACAGAGACAGTGCCATGGCCTGGGTAGGGGACTGGTGAAGCTGAATCATGGCCTGGGATCCTGGACAGCTAATGGACTGAGCACAGCAACGGGGCCAGGCTGCATTCACTCGCTTTAATGGTCCCTTCCCTGCAGACTGGTTGCTTGGGTGGCTGCCTTCCTTTCTAGGCCACAGATTATAGATTTAGGGCTAGAAAGGAACCGCCTCCATCATTTTAAAGAAAATGAGATCCAGGGATGGGACTTTGGCCAAGGCCACAGAGCTGGCAAGTCAGAGCCAGGCTTTGAACCCGGGTCTCTTGACTCCAGCTGGATCTGCGCCTCATCCCTTCTCCATATCAGTTTTAGTTTTCAGTGTAATGTAATTCTCTCTTTGAGGCTTTGCTGATAAGGTCTCTCGACCTTGCTTCTGATTAGGTTATCTGAGTGTTCCAGCTTCCCTTCTGAGCAGCTACTAGCCAGGAATTTGGATGGAAACGTGACTGTGTTCTTCTTTGGCCCTCATCCGCCCTCCTCCATGATGCCCTTTCCACCCCCATTGGGCCTGAATAGCCCTGCAGCACTCAGTGGACGAGGCCTTCTTTGGTCTGCTCGGTCTTTTTAATTCAGAGGAAACGTCATCGAGGCCCTTCAGCAGTGAGGCAGTCCCCCCTTTCTAATCCTTGTTATTTGTATCGAGCCAGGTGGCATCAATGTGGGCCCTTTGCTTCCCAGGTCATGGTGGAAAATTCTGACTTCACTCCTTCTCAAGTTGGATGTCTCTTCACCTTCCTCGCCCGCCAGCTTGCCAAGCCTGACAATACACTCTTTGTGAACAGGACACTTTTTGACCAGGTACGTGAGGCTTTTGTTTGTTTGTTTGTTGTTTTTTTTTTTAACCCTCACTTTCCAGTCTTAGAGTCAATACTGTGTTTTGATTCTAAGGCAGAAGAGTGGTAAGGGCTAGGCAATGGGGGTCAAGTGACTTGCCAGAGATCCCCCAGCTAGGAAGTATCTAAGACCAGATTTGAACCCAGGACCTCCTACCTGTAGCCTGGCTCTCTGAACCCACTGAGCTACCCAGCTGCCTCCATGTATGTGAGTCTTAGCAGCAAGAGTCAGCTGGGCACCGGCTATTTTTCCTGTTCGTTGGCTTTCAGAATTTCTCAGTGGGCCAAACTCCTTAATGTGATATGGAGCTGGATAAACTTGCATGAGTGAAAGAGGATCTTTCTAGTCTAGGTCAGCCCTAGGGTTGGAAGGGGGACTTCTGGGAAGAGTCGCTTTTTTTTCTGGTTGCCCATCATGTGATGACTCTGCCCTGGTCCTTGGAGGTATCCCGGCCTGAGCTTTTCAGAGACATCAGAAAGCCCCCTCCCAGCCCAGGGAGAAAGGGGAGAAGACAGACTCCCGGGTAGGCCTTCCCATCGCTTACTCCGAGCAAGGTCAGCCGGGCCATCCTGAGTCCTGGTCCGAGCTCTCTGTGCCGTTTATATAAAGAATCAATGGAAGGACTGGCGGAATCGTGGAGCCTACCATGTAGACTGGAGAAACCCCAGCTCTTTTCAGTGTTCAGACTAGGTAGAAAGCTTTAACTCGGCATGTTTCCAAACTGCAGGGAAAACACGATTCAGGTACAAATTAAACTGTCAGCATGAATTGGGCCTGCTCAGGCCTGACAACTCCTCTTAGGATTTAACTAGAGAATCTGTCCTTTCAGTTGGGCACACAGTGTACCCGGGAACAGAGGCGGGCGCGGGGTGTGCGATGGGGCGGCTGGAGGGTCATCGAGGGAAACAGGAGACCAGTTCCTGACCATCCCTGGGGCGTCGTGCGGTGCGTGCTGGGTCTAGTGAAGGGATCTTTTTTGGGCAGGTTCTCGAGTTCCTCTGCAGCCCCGATGACGACTCCCGACACTCTGAGAGGCAACAGGTACGGCCCTCTGGAATATCCTTTAACTGAACGACAAAAGAGAGATGACGTTGCCCGAGACAGTCGTGGCTTGTCGGGAGGGAGGTGTCTGGGGGCTCCTGTTGCCAGTATCCAAAAGTCAGCTTCAGGATTTGGGAGACTTTGGTCACTCCAGTGATCTCGCAGAAATGGGGGAAAGGGCAGTTTAAGAGATGCTGGCTCGGGTATGTTTGCAATAGAAAGGAATAAATCTGCCTCATGGAAGGGTATGGTGACCAGGGGGGTTGGGCGTCCTTGGAGAGCCAGTCCAGTGGAGGGTTGGCCTTATGGGTGGCCAGGCCAAGGCGATTCACAGCCAGGTCCTGTGCCGCGTGTGTAGATCTCTCCAGCAGCACTTCTCCCTGAGTGAGCTCCATAAACCAAAGCAGGCACTTATTTTAGTTACAGAAGTTTTAATGGATATATTGTGCCATCGGCATTATGGTCATAGGTCTGAGATCTCATTCCCTTGTGTCTGAAAAGCAAACCAGAAGGCGGCTGAACTCCACTGAGGTGGGGGCGATCCTTCGATGGCCTTTCTTGGATTCTTGAGTTCCTCCATGGCTGCCCCCTGGCCTGCTCCCCCAGCAGCTCTCGCCCGTGTTCCCCAGTGCTGCCTCCTGCAGAGCTTTTGCAGGGGGAGGAGCAAAACTCAAAGAAATATTGTTCCCGATGTCTCCAGGTACTCCTAGAACTGCTCCAGGCTGGAGGGATCGTGCAGTTTGAGGAGAGCCGACTCATCCGGATGGCTGAGAGAGCTGAATTGTGAGTCCCACAAAGCCTTTGGTCAGGGCCGGCTCCAGCGCCGTTAGCAGCTGTCCTCTGGCTTGGAGCCCCCTTTGCCATGCCTTGTTGAGTCTGATTTTATTAGTTAAACGATGACAAGATGAAAACAGTCACAATACGTCGGAAGCACTAGGCTCTTGGTCCAGAAATGCCCAAGCAGGTAGCAGTTGTTGGCCCCAAATATAGCCCCACATCCAGAGACCCTGGGCACGTCTGCATTGGCACAGAAGTCAGGTCGCCTCTTGGGTTATAAATCAACCACCTGTAGGAAATGAAGCGTCTGCCTGATGGTCCCTTGTGTTGTGAATGTACGTGAATTCCATGATGCCCCTCAGGACCAAGTCCAATGTGGTTCTGGCACGGAGGGGGCCAGTGTTGGGAACTCCCAGTACAGAAACTCCCTTCACTGATGTAGGCAAGCAGCTCATCTGTCATTTACAATGTTGGCGATCTGCTTGGGACCCTGAGACCGAGATGTGCCCAGGGTCACACATCTTTTTTACTTTGATATCATCAGACAGGATTTGAACCCAGGCCTTTTCAACGACAAGACTGGCCCGCTAGCCACAGGACCAAGGTGCTAATAAAGCAGATAAATAAATAAGGTGGATGTTATTATCCTACCATTTCTATCTGCCTTGACTATAAAATGCTGCACCTCCCCTCCCCATCTTTAATCCTCAGAAAAGAGCCGGTTTCTTGGAAGGCACTGGATGCCATCGGGGGAGGACCCATCACAGCTGCTTTTGCCCATTTCGATGATCCCAGAAATGTCTTCATTCAGCTCCCTTGGCTCTTGAGAACCAATGTTGCCTCTTTTTTTTTTTTTTTTTTTTTTAAATCCTCACCTTCCATCTTGGAGTCAATACTGTGTATTGGCTCCAAGGCAGAAGAGTGGTCAGGGTAGGCAATGGGGGTCAAGTGACTTGCCCAGGGTCATATAGCTGGGGAATGTCTGAGGCTAGATTTGAACCTAGGACCTCCCGTCTCTAGGCCTGGCTCTCAATCCACTGAGCTACTCAGCTGCCCCCTCTTTTTTTTTTTAAACCCTCACTTTTTCTATCTTGGAAACAACTCTACAACAGAAGAGCAAGGGCTAGGCAAACAAGGGCAAGTGAACTGCCCAGGGTCACAGAGCTAGGAAGTGTCTGAGGCCATATTTGAACCCAGGTCCTCCCAATTCCAGGCCTGGCACCCTGTTCACTGAGCCACCTAGCTGCCCCTCACTTACCCTTTCAGTAGAAGTGAGTACAACTCTTTGATCACAGCTATGCCTCCATTTAGTCAAAGATTTCATTGATCACTTGCTTCTCTGAACACTTGGACTTGAGCCTCTCACTAGGAAGTGAGTGTCTACTGCCCAGTGGACCCACCTGACTTCTTTTTTGTTTTCAGCTACCAAATTTGTGAATTTATGTACGAAAGAGAGCACCAGTATGACAAGATTATCGATTGCTATTTACGGGACCCCCTGAGAAAGGTGAGGAAAGATACTGGTCTGCCTTTTAATCCACACAGTCTTTTATTTCCTTAGAAAATATGATCCTTCTCCTTTGAACAGGAAGTTAGCTGTTCAGCCCTCAGGAACTCCTTAGTACCTAGAGTAAAGTTACCCATCTCTCTTCATGCTTCTAGCACCTCCTGATGAGGGTGCTTCCTCCACTGACACTGATTGCAGAGCCTCCATAGACAATCTCTGTGCTTCCTATGGCCCGAACAGTTCCTCATATTGTTTCCAGCCTTGCTGATGATCAGCTCTCCTTGGCCATCAGACATATAATCTGAAAGTGTCTCTCATGGACCCCCCCCCCCCCCCGCCCCAGGCCTTTGATCGCTCTATCTAGAGGTCTTCCATTCAGGCTCCCAAAGGGTGGGGGACGGGAGGCACTAACCCACACTTGTTTGTGGCCATGGCCTTAGTGCACATTCTAGCCAGCTGCTCTCTCCTTGGCAGCTTTTCCTCTGTAGAGACGGTCATCTCGAAAATAAAAATGGTGTTTTCTAACCATTGATGAGTCAATAATCTGTCAGTTATCAAGTGCCTCCCAGATACCACCCATTCGCCAAGCCTTGGAGATTGAGAGACAAAAGGAAATGGGGCCTACCCTCAGGGGGCATGTAGGGAAGATAACGCGTGTGCTTGTGGGCAATCAGACCCAGAAAAGTCACCAAATGCATACAAGGTCGTCTTTCAATGGGGGCTGTGGGGTCCTGTCAGCAGCCGGAAAGGCCAGGAATTACTTCATAGAAGGATGGGGTTTGCCTAAGTCTTGAATGAAACCCAGAGTTCCAAGAAATGAGGAGGGGGTCTGTTCCTGGCCTGGAGAACAGGCAGAGGAAAGGCCTGGAGTTAGGAGATGCAGCCTTGTGTGTGAGGAATAGCTTGAAGGCCAGTAAGGCTGGGCTGGGAAGGAGGCCAAATAATACTAAAAAGAAGAAAGGGGGCATGCCGTGAAGGGACGTTTGTGTTGGATCCTGCAGATAACGGGGGCAGGGAGGTGGCAGGGTCGGATCTGCTCTTCACAAAAGTCCCCTTTGGTAGCTGAGAAGAGGATGCATCGGAGGGGGAGACATGGACGAGTCACCAAATGGACTCGCCACCTTGAGCTAAGCTGCGACAAGTCTCTGAGAATAACTCATTGAAGGCCTTTCTGTCCCTTTCAGGAAGACGTGTTTAACTACATTCATAACATCTTATCCATTCCTGGGCACAGCCCAGAGGAGAAGCAGTCCGTGTGGCAGAAAGCCATGGAACATATTGAGGTAAATAGCACTACGGTTTGAAATGTCTCCCCTCAGAAAGGTGGCCAGTTGGCTCCAGGGATGGCTCTTGGGCCAGCTAAGCAGAGGCTCTCCCAGGCCTCTTTTTTCTCTTTTTCTTTTTAAAATCTTTACTTTTTGTCTTAGAATACTCTGTATTGGTTCCAGGGCAGAAGAGCAGGAAGGGTTAGGCAATGGGAGTTAAGTGACTTGCCCAGGGTCCCACAGCTAGGAAGTCTCTGAGGTCACATTTGAATCCAGGACCCCCCCATATCTAGGCCTGGTTCTCCATCACTGAGCTCCCAGGACTCTTGGTTCACTTGTCATAACTAATTCCATTTCATCTTGACAAAATTCATCATGTCCTATTTTCTCCATTTACTGTCACACACTCAAGTTCACTAGAATGTCCTTTAAAAAGGCCAGAACTATTTGTCTCTGTTGACTGCCTTGGATCTCTGCCCGATTCTTTCCTGCTCCCCATGGGCTCTGTTTCTCAGGGACTTCTTGAATGGTCTTTGTGAAGTCACTCCCAACACCCCCCTTGGGCAGCTCCGGAAGCCTTGACCCAAAGGGCCGTGTTGCTCTTCCCTCATGGCAGGTTTCCCTTCAATGAGCCATCACTTGACCTTGCTAAGAGGAGTCACAAATTTGAGCTTTTCCTCATGTCCCCCTTCCAGGGACCCAGCTGCTTGGCTCCCAGCGGTTATTTGCCTTGGGGGAGCCAGGCTCCAGGAGCTCCCTTCCAGAAGCATCTTTCTGAAAGATGGGGCTTCTGAGAAACTGACTGACTTGCTGGGCCCCAGACTTCTGTGTTGGCAGCAACATGAAGGGTCAGTGGACACCGGTCTTCTGTAAGAAGGGTCTGGGTTGGTCCTTGAGACTCAGAACCTGATGTGCCTCAGAAACCAGCAACGCCAGAAGTTTTGTTAGAATTTGCTCTGGGCCAGGTAGGTAGTAGCTCAGTGGATAGAGGACCAGGCCTGCAGGACCTGGGTTCAAATCTGGCCTCAGACACTTCTGGCTGTGTGACCCTAGGCAAGTGACTTAGCCCCTTCTGTCTTAGAGTTGTTATTATAACAGAAGGTAAGGGTTAAAAAAAAAAAAACAAAAAGAACTCGGATGTGTGAGGCCTCCTGCCCCACATCATCTTCAGAAAAAAAAACAAAAAACACGAGCAAAGATGCCAAAGGAAGCCTATTTTCAGAAATAAGAGTCCTCTCAGAGCATCCTGTGTTCTCGGGGCAGCCAGGATCTAGGGATGAGGAGATTCTCTGAGGACGCATTTGAGGAGTCGTCCTTTGGAGCAGGAAGACTCCCCCTGGACACAGGTCAGCCTGGAGGCTTCAGAAGAGGGCTGCATCCAAGCAAGGGCCCAGACACCATTCGGGACCAAAGCTTGGACAGATGTGGGAATGTGGGGGACAGGAGAGAAAGGATCTGCCCCCCTTCCTCTGTCCGCTTGGAGGCGGGGGCCTAATGGAGACAGAGGAGGGCATCCTTCCTTAGGACACGAAGAGCAGTGCCACGTGTAGGCTCGAGGGTCCTTGTCCCTCTGGGTTTGGGAGAAGCCATGTGGTAGGAAGAACAAGGCCTGGGTGCAGATGCCTTCCCTGCCCCGACCAGTGGTGGGACTACAAGTCACAGGCTTCCTATGCCTCGTCTTCTGTGGCTGTAAAAGCGGCCTCACAGGGCCTCTGGGAATCTTCATAATGGCAGTGATGACAATGATGGCAGCACTCGGGTGGTACTTCAAGGCTTGCCTCTGCTTTCTTGTTGGATTGGGCCCATGACGTGGTTGCTTCTATTACCCCCATTTTATGGATGAGGAAACAGAGCTCCACACAGGTTAAGTGAACTCCATGCTCAAGGTCACCTCACTATGAGGTAAGGTCTGAATTCAGATCTTCCCAACCCCACCCCAGGATACTAGCCACAGGGCTCTCCCAAGAAAAGGGCTGGTAAACCAACTGGTTTTATTGTTAAGTGAATGCCCGTTCCCGTTGCCTTCTCGGTGTTGGCAGCTGGCCACCTGCACGTCTGTATTCCTTCAGCCCCCTCTTCTCCGTGATGCCTAACTGTGTGGGTCACGGGCCCCCCATTGGGTTCTATGGGGCTGGTGCCCCCGCGGGGGCTGCCAATGCCTGGAATAAAAGGGAGGCCTCTGTTTGATGCCTAATGTGACTCCAGATGAATTAATCACCAAGAAAACCAATTCCTCAGCAAAAAGCTCATGCTGGAGAAGCAGGAATTGTTTCTTCCACACCACAGTTATTTCTGCTAACTGGCTGTTTTGTTTTCTCCTCAATCTGCACATTTTTTCACCTCGGAGCTCCTTAAACCATTCAATGCTGCTCAAACTTCTTTTTCCAAGGTCTTATTAATTACCGAGGTCTGAAAAGCAGTCACTGCCTGGGGGCCAAAGGCATGAGGATGAGAAAGCCGGGGCTTTGTGGAGTCTTCTGGGTGTAGGACCCCTTGTTCAGCTTGCGCTCTATGCCCCAAGGAGGGCACTTTGTAAACATTAGGTCCACATTTCCCAAAATTGGGGTTGGGTTTTTGGATGTGCACCCTAGAAGTGAGGAGGATACAGAGAGCAAGGGCTTAGAAGCAGCTGTCACATAAAAGGAACTGAGTCACCGGGGTGAGGAAGAGGGAGGGGAGCCTTCGTCCCCCAATGGGTGAGATGCCGGGGCCGCTGACCCCGAATCGGGCAGGGCCTCTGGACGCGCCAAGCCCAGGACACCGTGGGCTCTTTTAGCTCTGACCCAGCACGGATCAGCTCTTTCCTTTTTTCATTACATTTGCATTCTTCAGGCCACTTTCTGTACATCTGACCCTCGCAGACGTTTGTTTTTATTTTTACTTTTGCCTGCATTTGCAGACGTGGTGTGGATGTCAGAAAACACAAGACCTCTTGGTTCTGGGCAACGTCTCCAGTTCAGTTCAGCAATTCTGCCCGGCTCTAGTCAGCAGTGGAGGGGGCCAGTCAACCCCCTACCTCACTTTTTTGTTTGTTCTTTAATTTAATTGAATCATTTAATTAATGGCATTTGTTTTCTCTCCTTCCTACTCTCCCCACCAAAAGAAAAAGGGAAACACAACTCTTGACAAAGAGGCCTAGCCCTCCCGGGCTCTGCACACAGTAGGCCCTTCAGGCTCTCCCTGCAGTGTGCTGGGCCTGGTTTCAGTGCTAGGGGAAGACTGGGTAGTTCATGAAAGAAGTGGCACTTAAGCAGGATTGGAGTGGAAGCTGGATTTTAATAGGCTGGATTCAAGGGAGGTAAAAGCTTGGAGGTGGGAAGTGGTGGCTTGGCTGCCCTGGGGGAATTCAAAAGGTGGGGTAGGGCCAGAGCGGACCATAGCTCCACGAGTAGCTTCATTTTCTCTGGGCCCAAATGGAGGGAACCAGAGCTGGCCCAACGCAGAAAATCTGAAGCTGATTAGAGATGGGGAAGGGACAGATTGTCATGTTAGCGGGATGTACACATGGACACTTCCTGCAGGCAGTCGAAGATAAGGTGGTGGACCCCAAGATAGAGAGAGATGGGAGGTTTGAGCCTCCTCCTCCAGGGGATAGATGAGGACCTTTAGTGAGAATGAAGCAGTTCTCCAGGGGAGACATTTATAGAAGGTGGCCCTGGAGCCCCTTGAGGAGGGGGAAGCTATAAGTGGCACAAGGAAAGGGGCATATTGGGGAGCAAAGGCTACTCTAAGGCCTTGTGGCTCAGCACCGAGGAGTGCATGTGCCTGCCAGGCCCTAGTCCCCTACCTGGGCTTGGGTCATATTTATTTCTTTTTTCTTTAAACCCTTACTTTCTGTCTTGAGTAACAATTCTAAGATGAAGAGCGGCAAGGACTAGGTAAATGGGGTTAAGTGACTTGCTCAGGGTCTCACAGCTAGGATGTGTCTGAGGCCAGATTTGAACCTAGTCCTCCCAACTCCAGGTCTGGCTCTATCCACTGAGCCCCCTTGCTGTCCCTTGGGTCATATATCTAGAGGCTCCTACACCTCCAAAGGCATGAGTCACTGGCAGACAGACCCACCAAAGAAGCTGCACCCCAAAATGAGTCAAAGAGAGCCCAGTGCCTGGAGAAACCCACTTCACCAGGGACAGCGCCATTATGGTCAGAATTCAGAAAACCAAGCCCAGATTCTGCACCTTCTCCCTCTCTGCTTCTCTCTCTTTACGCCACAGTCTCTTCTCTCTTCCTCCTGGGCAGCCACACTTTCCACCCCAGGCTTCCTCCACGGCTCTCTCCTTCAGGCCGGCCCAGACCCACTTCCCAGCATCTGCCTCTTCCAGTTCACTTTCCCGGGGGCCCCTGGAGCCTGGGTTCTGTATGAAGAAGCTCCCGCACCCCATCCCACACTTTCCTATTAATGCCTCTTACCTCTCCTGAAACACAGCAGTCCCCTGGGGACAGCCACCAATTCCGCCCTGGCCTTCTCCAACCACCAGTGCCCCCTCCGACAATAGCCCCGTTTATGCTGTGATTTCTTACACGTTTTCTCATCTGGCCCTCACTAAAGCCGGATCAGTTGTGCTCTATTATCATTATCCCCATTTTATGGATAAAGAAACAGTCTGGGAAAGGTTCGGTGATTTGCCTGGAGTCACACAAGTGTCTGAAATAGGATTCCAATTCAGATACCCTCGATGCCAAGTAAGGCCAGCACTCTGGCCAGGGGGCTCTTCTCTGCCTCCAGACGGGAGCTTTCGTGGAGCCCAGGCCCTCTCTCTCCTCTGGCGGTGCAGCCTGCTGACCAGAGAATGCCCTCCTTCCCCCGTGACCCCAGTCGTAGCCGATCTCCTGCCATGCTCAGTGGTTTGTATCCATGCCAAGAGCTTTTTGGACATCCTAGAATCAATCAGCTCCATGGCTGCAATCATGGGGTCAGGAGCTCAGGAGTTGTTGCAAGGACTGCGTTTGGTCCACCTTGAATCTGTACCAACATCTGTGATTAGAATCCCCATCATGGTCCTAATCATCCTCTCCTCATCCTCTTCTCTGCTGATGAACCTGCTCTTGACCCTCATCAAAGCCTCCACTATTCCAGCCCCAAGCAGGGATGCTCTCCTCTCGGCCTCAGCCTCCTCTGCAAGAAGCCTCGGCTCCCGTTTGACAGCCCCGAGAGGGCCCTTACTGGGCCCAAGGCCTCTACCCAGGCTCTGCTTTTCCCAGTTTCATCTCTTCACCCATCTTCTCATCGTTTCATCCAGATCAGAAAAAGGAAGGGCTCTTTGTCCCCTTTCAGACCAGTTCCTCACCTTTCTCCCTCCTTCATATACCCTCTCGTAGGCCCTGGGCCCTCCCCTCCATCCACTAGCCCTCCTTTCTCCATTCACGATTTAAGTGTCTGCTGTGCTCCCTGGTAGCAGCAACACCTTCACCTAGCAGCTCAGATTCGCCCCTTCTCTTTGCTCCTTAAAAAACAAACAAGCCAGGAAAGCCGTGTGGCTCTGATTGAGAGCCAGGCCTAGGAATGGGAGGTCCTGGGTTCAAGTATGGCCTCAGACTCTTCCTAGCTGAGTGACCCTGGGCAAGTCACTTAACCTCCATTGCCCAGCCCTTACCGCACTTCTACCTTAGTTAAGGGTTTCAAATAAACAAACAAGCAAGCCCACCCGCTTCCTAGAATGTACAAATGCCCTCCACGCATATGCCTTCCTCCTCTTCTGTTAATTACTCTATTTCTCCAAGGGAGCCCAAACTTGCTGCCTCTGCTCTCCCACCATCTGCTCATTCCTCACCATGCAGCTTCTGCCTCTCTCAGAGGTCACTCACTAATGACGCCCTCTTGGGGCCCGAGCGGGTGGCCTTTTCTCCATCTCCCCCCTCCTCGGTCGCATTTGGCGCTTGACCTCCCCGCCTGGAGGGATCCTTGCTTGGTCTTCGTCCTGCTCCTTCCCCGACCCCCCTCCTTCCCAGACTCCCCTCCAGCCTCTTTCTGCATTCTCTCCCTCCAGGATCACATTCACTGCCCCCCGGCTTCAACCACCACATCCTTTGGGCCAGCTCAGGCCTGCATCAAAGGGCTCACCCTCTCTTCTGAGCACCCAGCCTCCTCTCCCCGCTGCTTGCTGGGCTCCACTCTGCCCGTGAGCGTGTTCATGCCCTGATTCCCTCCCAGCTCCCAGGCTTGCCATTGTGAAGCCCTCTCTGCCTCTCTCCTCCTCTCCTTTGCTTCCTCCATCCCATTCATAGCTGCCTTCGTTATGCTTCCCAGACTGCAGCGCCTCTCGCATCCAGCGCCTGGGCTGCCTGCCTGTCACATCCTATCACCCCCCAATTCAGGTTTTCTTTGCCTGTTCCCAGGACAGAGTCACCGTCCTCCTGCATCCACTTTGCTTCCTCTCAGATCCCTCAATTATTTGACTTCTTTTCCTAAAAATGAACTTTAGTGGTGCAGCTAGCTAGCACAGTGGCTAGAGAGTCAGGCTTGGAGTCAAGAGGACCTCAGACACTTTCCTAGCTGTGTGACCCTGGGCAAGTCACTTAACTCCTAGTTGTCTCACCCTTCTGTCTAGAAATGACACTAACACAGAAGGTAAAAAGTAGCTTTAATGCTATCCACCCTCCTTTTAGAAACCTTCGTGGTTTCCTGCTATTATTAACTTAGCCTCGAGGCATTGTGCAGTCTAGCCGTAGCCTATATTTTCACCCCGGCTCATCGCCTTCCCTTTTCCGTTGCTAGTACTTCAGGCTAAGTGGACCGTGTCCCCGTCTTCAAAGAGACGGTGCTTTCCTCCTTCCACGGCCCTGCTCACACAGTCCTCTCTCCCAGACTGCCTCAAACAGTGAAGATGGAACGAATCCGATGTGCCATCCAGGCCCGAGCAAGACTCCCTTCAGGAAGAGATCAGCCCCCCACTGCTCTCAGCAGGCCTCCCTCCAGAACACCCCCTCCTAAGAAATCAGCCCTGCACTCCTCTGCAAGGCAGCTCATTCCACTTTGGAGAAGCTAAAGGCCTTCCAAAGCTTTTCATTCCGATGCTCTGGTGCCAAGGAAAAGGAGTCGAATGTCTCTTCTTGGCCCTTCAGTAGCCCTTCAAGCACATCTTTTCTCCTTCAGCCTAGACACTGCCCACTCCTTCAGATGATTTTGTATGCCGGGGTTTCCTAACAGACGAATTCCAGCTTGTCGGCATCCTTCGCCAGAGGTGGCCGTGGGGGCCGAGGACAAAGCTGCCTTCTTGCCAGTCGCCAGGCCGTACCCTGTGCTTTCTGAGAACACAGCCCACGGTTCTCTCCGTCGTTTTTGGCCCTTCATTCAGAAATGTTTCCCCTGACACTGGTCCTGTTCTGGCTGGTATTTCCAGTGTTCCCGATACATTTTAAAGGACGAGTTCTAGCCCCTCAGTCTAGTGAGTAGAGATTGGCGTATTCAATTCTGCCAACCAACATGGCGCCCTGACATTTATGTGGCATCTGAACATGGGCAGGCCCCTTAATTCCTCTGCGCTTCTATCTCTTCCTCTGTGAGAGGGAAGGTCTAGTGTTTATGCTGTCTGTCTCAGAAGGGCGTCCTAAGCCTTCAGCACTGTCAGGGTGAGTTATTTGCTGTCCCTCCTGGCTTTGTGTCACAGCCATCTGGGTTGGCATCCATGTCACTGATAAAAATATTGGGCAGAGAGCCATGTCACTGGATCCTGGTACTCAGGCCAGCTCCCTCCAGGCTAACCTGTGTCTGAGTCTAGTCCTCCAGCCAGTGTCAGGCCCACATAACTGCCCTTTCACCCAGTCCTCACCTCTCTGTCTTGTCCACAAGGAACTTGTGAGGGATTTTGCCTTTTTAGCCTGGTCCTACTTAGGTTCGGTCAACCCTTCCTCATTCAAATGCTGCTTCCTCCAAGAAGGCCTCCCCCCTTTCCATGATGTCCTTTAAGGCAAAGACCTTAAGATATTCTTCTCTGTATCCCACAGAAGGTGTATTCAGGACATGTTTATTGAATGACTTAACATCTGCCTTTCATTTTTCCCCCCTTTTTTTCATTCTCATCATCCTTACTTTCAGCTCCACAACCCGAGTGGCCTTGGGCAAGCCTCTCTGAGCCTCAGTTTCTGCACCTGTAACATGAAGTTGCACTCAGTGACCTTTTCTCCGAGATCCCTTCTAGCTCTAAATCTTTTCTGCAGACGCTACTGATGCCTTGTTTTCCATGACCTGCATTTGCCAATCCAGCCCTCCCCTCCTGCAGAGCCATGGCTTATAATGAAGGAAAGAGAAACCAGTAATCATCTCGTCCCCCAAGGCTCCCAGAGCCACCGTCCCCTGCAGAGAACAGAAGGGTCCCGTCTCCTCTTTCTCTTCGGTCCTTCTCACGGTCACAGCTCCCCGTTTCAGTTGGCTCCTCCATGGGATGTTTGTGCAGGCATCGTGCCCTTCGCTTTCCTCACTCTGCGTCCATTCATTTCCCAGGTGTCCCCGCAGTCGTCCTAGTCTCCCGTCCACACAGGAGAGCAATGTTCCGTCGCCACTGGAATCCCTCCCCAGGAGACGGGCGCTTACTTGGTTCGCTCTTTGTGGCTCTCGCCTCGGACCTCTTTGGCCAACCCTAATCCTGCAGATCACTGGGCCAAGGGTCAGAGTGGCATTTTAGACACGTGGTTATCCTAAATCCAAATTATTTTCCAAAATGCTTTGCCCATCACAATGCATTTGTGTGTGCCTGTTTACAGCTCTTCCAGCATTAACGACCCTGCCTTGGGTATGAGGTGAAGCCTCGGGGTCTGTGATGCTTAGACTCCTTGAACAGTGTGGATGGGAGGATGGCCAGCTTGCCTTGGTTCTGACCAGGTTTCAGCTCTTCTCAGAGAAGTCAAAGCTCTGACGTCCTCCAGTACCTTCTGCAACTCCAGCCTAGCCCATTTCTGGCCTTCTGCCTGCTTTCTTCCACACTCTTTCAGGCATGGCGGAAGGGTTTCTAGATGTCCCCTTTGTAGTAGGTCACAGAAGAGCTCAGACCTCTTATTGGGGATTTTTTTTTTCAGCTGAAAAACCTCGGCTCACATTGAATGTTTTCTCTCGTTATCCAGGCCCTCGTGTCTCTGAACCCCTGCAAAGCAGCCGAGCTGGTGGCCACCCACTTCTCTGGGCAAGTTGAGGCAGTTATTCAAAAACTCCAGGTAAATGCAATGCCTCCCTGAGAACGAGAGTGAGTGTAGACACTGGCCTTACGGAAGCAAAGGCAAGGTTTGGGCCTCCGTGGCAGGACCCTTCTGAGAGTTACAGTTTCAGGAGGTCCTCAGACCTGCCCTTTAGCATCAGTTGCCAAAGAAGAGATTTCTTTTTTCCGGGAGGGAGCGGGCTAGCACGTGGCCCCTGGCTGGATTCCGTAGCTTATAAAGAATTTTAAGGCCTCTCATTGAAAGGCTCTTAACCTTTTCATATGGCAGGCCCCGTGGGCGGGGTCTGGGCAAGTGTAGGGACCACTTCTCAGAGTCATTTTTTCATTACTTGGTAGAAATGCTTGGTTTCAGCTAGACATTAGTAAAAAGCAAGGTGTTACCTTTTCTCCCATCCAACTTCATGGACTCCCTGAAATCTATCCACGACTGTCTTGGGGGTCCCTTTGGCCCTCAGGGGAAGAAGCCCTGCTATAGTCCTGCCCTGCCATATTAAGGGAAACTGGAGGACTTGTGTTCTGAGATCCTGAGGCCCCACGTCATGCTGGTACCCATGGGCTCTGGGGTCCCCAAACCGAGAAGGCCCTGAGGCCTCCTCCATGTCACGTACAGCTTGCATTTCGTCATGGCACAGGCTGTGAAGGCTGTGATCTCTACAAAGCAGACAAATCCTCCATGAACCCAGCCATCCTTGGGGGCCTTTCCAAGTCTGGTCCTGCACCACTTCCTCCCCCTCCTGAGCTCTGCTCTCCACTGGCCTGCTGCTCCCATGGATCTGCGTCTCCGTCCTTGATGTCTTTGATAACATGGAGGTGTAAAGGGGCCAGGAGTGGCCTGTCCACACCAGCCAGAGCTGAGATGGGCAGATTGCATTACTGTTCCCAGATGAACTCCATTTTCATACATATAAGCCCAGCAACGGTCTAGTGGTGCCAGGATTTTAGCCATTATTAGCCCTGTTTTATAGATAAGGAAACTGAGGCACCAGGATGGGAAGGTGCTCCCCAGCTCCTAAGTATCAGGCAAAATTTGGACTCCGGTGTTTCTGACAGAATATCCAGGGGCCCATAGCGTCTCCCTGCCCCTCCACGACTGAACTAAAGGTAGTTTCTCCCTTGGTATGACTGTGGGAGGCAAAGAGCCCAGACAATCCCCAGCTGGCTTCTCTTAGCAACTGCTAGGGCCATTCTCACCCTGCAGCATGGGTCAGGCATCTGAGTGTGCCCAGAATCTGAGGTCATCAGCTCCTGCACTGGGCTCAAATCCAGCTGGGTGGTCCTGAGCAAGGACCTTCACCCCTATCTGCCTCAGTTTCCTCACAAGGCAGTTGTGAGCATCGAATGAGATCCTCATAGTAAAGCACTTGGCACAGTACTTGGCCCACAAGAAGTGCTATATAGATGTTAGCTAATATATATATATTTTAACCCTGACCTGCTATCTTAGACCCAATACTATATATTGGTTCCAAGGTGGAAAAACACTAAGGGCTAGGCAGAGGGGGCTAAGTGACTTGCCCAGGGTCACCAAGCCAAGAAGCATCTAAGGCCAGATTTGAACTTAAGACCTCCCATCTCTAGGCCTGGCGCTCCGTCCACTGAACCACCCAGCTGCCCCCAATGTTAGCTAATATTTACTTACCACTTGTGTGACCTTGGGCATGTCACTCTTCCTAAACATTAGATCATCCCTCACTGTGTAACACGAGAGGCCTGAACAAGATGCTTTTCCAGGCCCCTTCCAGCTCGGGCCCTGTGATCCTCTGGTGGGTTTTCTCATCCACGCTGGGCTTGGTTTCTGAAGATTTTGGTTCCTCCTCTTTTAGTCAACACCAACCCAGGAGTCTTGAGTGACCCCCAGACTGTTTGTGTTCTTTGTCTTCAGCCAAACCTGGGGGAGCCGAAGCTGGCAGAGTGTTTTCTCAGTGTCATTGGAGTGTGGGCTGTTGCCCCATCCTTGGTGTCTTTCTTCAGACCTCAGGCAGGGGGTCATGTTTTATTGAGCACAAAGCCTTGGGCGCATCATCATGAACCCTCTGTGTTGGGGGTCAGGGATGTGCCCCGGCTCTGGTGCCCCCAGAACCCTCCGAGCTGATCTCCAGCCAGACCAGCAGGCACAGCCAGAATCACAACAGCTCCACACCCCCCTGCTGGAGAAGGGATAATAAACCCAAGGACCAATGGAAACAGTGAACTCCAGGCCTTTGCCTCTCACAGGAGAGGTTGGAGTCCTTAGAGAGAAAACCAGCAGATAAGACAAAGGCTTTCCGCCAGGCCTTCCTAGGGCCCTGGTAGTCACCTGCAGAGCCGGGTTCTTATTCCTTACAGACCAGGGGCCGCCATCTTGTCTGTGGTCGCTCGCCATGGGAGAGGAGCCACCACTCGCCACTATGGGCAAGGCCATTGGCTTCACTTTACTGTCCATCCGCCGCACTGTCATACTGTGGAGTGCCTGTTGTCCCAAGAAGATAGGGTGATGGCGTTGGTGGAGACCCCTTTGCCAAGCCCCTCCTGGGCCCTGGCCACCAGCCTCCTCTGGGCATAAAGAGAACCTGGATTTGGAGCGGTGCCTTATGATTCTTTGTTTGTAAGCTGCCTGGGACCCCTCGGAGTCAGCAACCAGATCCCCAGGAGCTTCCCAGAGGCCCCCCTCTGGAGGCAGAGGGGTCCCTCTCCTGAGCTGGAACCCTCACAAAGTTTGTCTGTCCACTTCCTCGTGGCGGCCACACAGCCCAAAGCCCCCGAGCCTCGCTTTGTTCTTGCTGAGTGTTGGCTCACTGAGCACGTGGTGACACACCTGGCTTTAATGCTCTTTTGTTGTCGGTTTCCCCGCAGAGCCCACTTCTGCTTTTCCAGTTTCTGAGGAGCCTTCTCGACCCGAGGTATGTGTGTGCTGAGGGAGACGAGCCTCGGAGCCCAGAGGGCTCGCCTAGGCCGCGGGCACGGGAGGAGGCCGGGGAGCAGATCAGCGCGAGGAGGGCTGCATCAGAGGCAGCCCTTTGGGTGCACTTTTATCCTGGGGGGAACCTGGCGATACCTGGTGATTCTCAGCGTGTTGTGCACACAAAATGGCCTCCCACCAGAAATCCTTTGACCAAGAGCCGCTCGTTACATGGTTTAGAAGGTGCCGACATATGCTGTCTCCTTTGGGCTTCACGCGTTCATGCTCCTGTGGGGCCCAACTGCCCACGGGGTTTTCTTGGTGAAGATGCTGGACTGGTTTGCCATTTCCTTCTCCCAGGGATTAAAGCAAACAAAGTTAAGTGACTTGCCCAGGGCCATAGAGCTAGCAAGAGTCTAAGGCTGCATTTGAACTCAGATCTGCCTGATTCCAATCTCGGAGCCATGTCCCTGCCCTGAGGCACAGTTAAGTGACTTGCCCAGGGTCATACAGCTATTAAGTGGCTGAGGCTAGATTTCATTCCTCTTCCTGACCCCAAGCCCAGTGTTCCACCCACTGAGCCATCTAGCTGTCTGACTCCTGGTGACCCCTTTTGGGGTTTTCTAGGCAGAGATACTGGAGCAGTTTGCCATTTCCTTCTCCAGCTCATTTTATAGACGAGGAAACTGAGGCTAACAGTTCAGTGACTTGCCCTGAAACACCCATCTGGTGAGTGCCTGGGGCCAGATTTGAACTCGGGGCAGTGAGTCTTCCTGCCTCCAGACCCAGCAGTCTCTTCCTGGCCCCGCAGCTCCCTTGGTCCTAGCTACACTTTGTTGTTATTCATTTTACCGAGAAGGTAACCGAGGCTGAAAGTCATTCACTCTGACCTTGGCCTTGCCCAGGGCGGATTGTGAAATAGTCTCCGAGGAGGAGGGATGGACCCAGGCCCAGGGCAGCGGCGGCCCGTCTCCTCTCTCAGATCTGAGTTTGCTGGAAAGTGTCCCCAAGGACTCCGGGGTGGCAGGACTTGGGCGTCTCACAGCCTGCCCACTACCAGGGCGCACACGTAGGCCAGAGCAGCTCTTAGGCCCAAGGCTGGGGAAAGATTCCTCCCAAACCCCCGACCCCTGCGGCCTCCAAGCAGTGGCCCGGCCCCACCACGACTTCCTTTTCTAAAATGGGAATTAGACAGGCATCCACGGGCACCGGGCCAGCCTGGCTTTGTCCTCCGCCTGCTTGGTGGGCCGTGGCTCCCCCGACATCCTGGAGCCTCCGAAAGGGTCCTCTTGGCCCGGGCCTTGGCCTCAGCCCTGCTGTATGCCCTTCCGGCTCCCGGGCAGCAGCTGCTTCTGTTCTTCCTCCCCAGACGGCTCCCTCCCTACAAAGAGCCCGCCCTCCCCTCCGCCCCTTCGGGGTCCCGTTCCCAGGCCTCAGGAACTGGGCAGAAGCCTGCCGTCAGCCCTGGCCCATCTTCCTGGGTGAGGGAGCCTGAGGAGGGGCTCGCCGCGCCCCTGCGCCCTCTCGGCTCCTACACAATCTTCTCTTGGTCCTGTCCTCCGCCCGAGAGCCTCAAAGCCCCTCTGCTCTGCCTAGGCCGGGCCCGGGCGGGGGGCCAGAATTCCGTCCCTGCGTGTCTTCCGAGGCCGCCGGCTCCGAGGCCTGCTTTCTTCGTGTTTCTGTACATAGCCTTAGCGAGGGAATCTGAGGCTCAGACTGAATCCTCCTGCTCGGCTCTCTGGGGCCGCATCCAAGTTACCAGAATTATCCTACTTAATGCAAATAATTGAGCCGGAGAATTAATTGACCTACAAAGACCTGGGGAGCCGGGGCGGGCGGGCGGGCGGGCGGGCGGCGCACCAAAGGCCTGGCTGTCGGCGGGAGCACATTTCTCGGCTGATTTGAGACTCGAAAGGATGCCCTCCCTCTGCCAGTTCTGTGGCTCCCCAGAGCAGCCCCCGGCCCGGCCTCCCCGCCTCCGGGAGCCCTGCTCGGCGCCTCGTGCGTTTGCTCCAAATGCCGGCCTCCTCTGTGGTGCTCGGGGAGAGGCCCCCCGCCCCCCCGCAGCCTCGCCGCACATGCACCGAACAATGCAGGAAAAGGAGGGGCTTACCAAGAGGCAAATAGAGCTTTGGGAGGCTCATTCTCTGTCAGGCTCCCACTAGGCTTCGCCTCTGGGCTCCCAGAGCTTATTGGGAAGGTGCAGCGGAAGGCGGGACAGCTCGGCCTGGGACGAGGGCCGCCTCCCTCCGAGGGAAGAGCCTTCAGCATGGCACAGTCAGGCTGCTCCTTCCAGAGCTCCGTGCCCAGGCCGGGAGGGGGGGGCTCCGTGCCCAGGCCGGGGGGGGGCTGCCCCTAGTGCCTAGGCTCGGGGAGGGGCTGGGGAAGCCTCGATTCCTCCGGCTTGCTGATACCCTGGACTCTGAGGCTAGGAAGGAACCGAGCCGGCCCAGCCTCTGCTTGTGGAGCCTCCCTGTAGGGGAAGCCCATGCCGGAGAGCAGCCTCCAGCCCTTCCTGGGGGAGGAATCTCTGACAGGACGAGGGAGCCCCCCCCCCCAGTGTGTCCCCCTTGTTATAAATGACTCGAGAAGAGGAGCTAAAAGAGGCCGAGATGAAGTCCTTGATGTCGGTCAGTGAGGAGACACGGAGCAGGACGGTGTGGCCCAGAGGCTGTAGGCGATGTGAGCAGCTCACTCTAAGGAAATCCCTTTGAAAGGGCGGCGAGGTGGCTCAATGGATAGAGAGCCAGGCCTGGAGACAAGGGTCCTGGGTTCAAATGTAGCCTCAAACACTTCCTAGCTGGGTGACCTCTTAACCCCCATGGCCTAGAAGTCTTAAAATGATACCCAGGGGAGCAGCAAGGGGGGGGGGGGGAGGGTCTGTGGATTGAGAGCCAAGCTTTGAGGCAGGAGGTCCTGAGTTCAAATGTAGCCTCAGACACTTCCTAGCAAGGTGACCCTGGGCAAGTCTCTTAACCTCCATCGCCTAGCTCTTTCCATGCTTCTGCTCAGAACCAATGTGCAGTATTGATTCTAAGATGGAAGATAAGGGTTTAAAAAAAAAGGACAAGAAAATCATTTTGGCAGCTAAGTGGAGGTTGGGTCGAAAGTGGCATTTTCTCAGTGGTCCAGGATGAAGCTGGAGCAGGAGCAGCAGCATCCCGAGGCCTTGGGTCAGGCTGGAAAGGGACACCTCACCGATCAGAAGCCCAGGGAGCCAGAGCAGGAGCCAGAGCAGGAGCCAGAGCAGGGAATGGGAAGATGGACGGGGACTAGATGATTGCCAGGGTTCCTCCCAACTCTGCATTCTGTGCTCCAGACGCCAGGGTTATTGGAAGGAAAGTGCGTGGTGAACCTTGAGATGCTCTAGGAATGGGAGCTTCTCCCTGTGCCCATCGCCCAACTACCCAAACCCCGTCTTATGGCACTGCTTGTTTGGAATGACGTCTGGCCTCCACTTCTCCGCTTAACTTTCCGTCCCTCCTGAGCTTTTCAGCCTCCGTGTCTCTAAAGTGGAGGCCCTCTGCTCCAAGGAAAGCGGTCTTCTCCTTGTACCATGGAGGTGCCATGTGCCTTTCTGCTCCGTTTGCATGGCAGGGCCTTTTTCTCCTGGCTCTTTGTCTCGGCCAGCTCCTCCACAGCACGTCTCCCTTCAGGAGAGATGTCTCCTCAAGGGCTTTTACTTCTTGGCAGGCACAGAGCAAAGTTTGGGCCCTGGCCATCCCCTGCCCCAGCCGTCCTTTCTCAGACACAGCATGAACCAGAGCCGTCATAGCCAGCATTGTGGGGTGCTCGAGGGTTTGCAAAGTGCTTCACACATTACATCATGTGCTCCTCACAACACACGTATGTATTATGTATATATGGAAAGTGCTTTGCAGACATTAAGGCTCTATGTAAAAAGCGAGCTGTTGGCATCATTTTTAATAATGCTCTGATCTTCTCCATCCTTTTGGTGTCTTCCCTCCCTGGAAAGGCCTTGAAAAATCATTCTTTGTCCATTGTTGCCTACTATTTGCCATGCCCAACACTTTCCTCCTCTCTTCATATTGTCTGATAAAGTCTTCATCATCCCACTTCTTCCTTTTTTTTTAATTTTAATTTCTGCCCCTCCAATTCCATGTAAAAATAGTTTCCAACATCTTTCAAAGAATATTGAGTCTCGAACTCTCTCCCTTCCTCCCCTCAACCCCATATCCTCCTTGAGATGGTAAGCACTCTCATTTAGATTTTACACAGCAATCATGTAAGAATCATATTAATAATCCTTTTGCATAAGGAAACTCAAACAAACAAACAAAAGAACTTGAAAAAAGTTTGCTTTGTCTGGATTCCGACTTTGGATTCAGTCAGGAGGCAGATGGCCTTTCTGTCGTGTCCTTTGGGATCATTTGGGATCGTTGTATTGCTGAGAATTGCTGTTATTCACAGCTGTTCATTGCTCAGTATTCCTGCTACTGTGTACAATGTTCTGCTGGTTCTGCGTATTTCACTCTGCTTCAGTTCGTGGAAGCCTTTCCAGGTTTTTCTGAGCCGTTCATTCTCGTCATTTTTTATAGCACAACCATCTACTGTAACTCTCAGCCATTCCCAATTAATGGGTGCCCTCTCCTTTCCAGTGCTTCGAGGTGTCTCCTTTTTTCATTAATTCAGTAAATATCAAGGTCTAGATTGCTTTGCTTTGTAGAAGAATCTTGTCAGGTTCTTCACAAAATTTCCATTCTTGGTTCTGTGTGAAGGAAATTATTTAGGGGGCCTTGAACACAAAGACAGAGTCTAAGCTCAGGTGCCCCCCGGGTCAGTGACAAAGCCAGTAATTAAGGTGGGTAACAGGGAGGCAGAGTGAATGTCCCCTGGGCAGCCCTTGCAAAGGAAGACGAGCCAACAGAATGTCACCACACAGGCATGACAGGTGAAAGCTAGTGTAGCGGGCTGGGGAAGGCTTTTAAAACCCAGGTCCCGGGGAGCCCACTTTGCTCTCGGCTCTTCTGCAATAGAGCAATGACAGCCATGCTGCTGCTGCAGTGGATATAGGGCCTTAGCGGCCAAATGGAGATCAGTTCTACTGAGGCTGATCTTTCCTTATTTCTCTCATCTCTCACCTCTCACTCTCACATTTTATTAACAACTCTGGCCAGATCCCCTCTTACTCCTAACAGCTTCTCAAGAGAGACGTAAGCTCAGCCATCTTCATTGTGTATCCCTGCTTCTTCCTACCAAGAGCATCCCATGGATCAATATTTTTAGTGCCCTTGGGTGTGGACAACGGCACCAGCTCCACCAGCTTCCTAGTCGGCTTCTCCAAAGACCTTCCTTCTATTGATGGGTCTCTTTTGTCTCGTTGAGTGGGTTAGCATGGTAGGGATCATTTTCTCTACTCATGTTTCAAAATCTTAGACAAAGATTTCATGGTTAGAAAACCAAATAAATCTACATTTGTACAGTCAAAAAACATGGGTCTCACAGCCACAGATGGAGGCACAATTAATTAAAAAAAAATTTTTTTTATCTTCCATCTTAAAATCAATACTGGTTCCAAGGCAGAAGAGCGGTAAGGGCTAGATATTGGGGGTTAAGTGACTTGCCCAGGGTCACACACCTATTTGAACCCAGGATCTCACATCTCCAGGCCTCATTCTCCTTCTACTAAGCCAACTAGCTGCCCCCAAGTTCCTTTTTTAAATATAATTTTTTCAGCTATTTAGCCCTTATTTCCCTTTTCTTTGTTGTCTCCCCCACCCCAGCTAAGGAATAATAAAAAAGAAAACACTCCCAACAAATACTCATCATCAGGCAAAGCAAATTCCTAGATTGTCCAAAAAATTATGTGTCATTCTGCATCTGGAAAGTCCTTCACCTCCCTGCCCAAGGAGTCAAACAGAAGTCTTCATTTCTGCTCTGTGGGCATCATGGTTGGCCATGGCCCTGGCCAAAGACTCAAGTCCAACAGACTCACTCTTCGTGACAATGTCATTATTGGATAAATTACTCTCTTGTTTCTCCTTCTTTGAAGAAGCATCAGATGTTCCTGCCAGGCTTCCTCATTTTTCCGTTTCGTTATTTCTTTTGCTACAGTAATATTCCATTACATTCATATGCCATAATTTGTTTAGCCATTCCCCAACAGAGCCGTACTCACTCAGTTCCCATATTTTTTGCTACTTCAAAAAGATATTTTACATACATTTTTCTATATATGGGTTCTTTGCCCATTTCTTTCATCTCTTTTGGGGTTAGACCTAATAGTAGTACCATTGGACCAAAGGATTTACAAAGTTCAGTAACTTTGGGGGCATAATGCCAGATTGTTCTCCAGAATGGATGGACCAATTCATAGTTCCTTCATGCATCACTGTGCTACCAACAGGCATTTATTAAGCACCTGTTGCATATAAGGTAATCTTTTAGGTACTGCCAAGAGACAAAAATGTCAAATAACACAGACCTCATGGAACATTGAGGCACCAAAGAAAATGGAATCTTACCTAAAGCCTCACTGATTTTTACAGATTGGATTTTTCTAAATTGTATTTTATACACATTAGATCAAAAATGGAATCCCATCTGTTCTGATTTTTCTTATAAATCAATGGAAAGGGAACATTCTAGGGAATCCGTTGCTGCTAATATGCTCTTGGCTTATTCTTCCTTCTGCTACACCATGACCCCTTGGGACACAGATGATGTATTGAGATAAGATTGCTCTCCCCTGACTCAGTAGTGTCTCATTAGCAGAGGCAGGAGCTAATACATTTCTGTGCCTCATCGCTAGCCTCTCCCACTTCTCTTTTTCTAAGGCAGCGGTGTTGGTGGCAAGGTGGAGGGGTGGCCACAGCAGTCAGTGACTACCCCAAACAGAAATGCTGGGCAGGCCTGGGTTCTGCTGAGATTCCACCACTCTGCCAGACCTCCACAGTCCCTCTTGCTTGCTTCCCCTTGGAAGAAAAGGGATAGACAGGCTTGACCTGGAACATGACATATTTATAGATTCTGGGACTGTCATGGTAGGAAAAATCTAAGCTGTTTAAAACCTTTTTGTGGAGTCTGAACCTAGGATTTCCCTAGATAGAGGGATTCCCAGATCAGCTATTCCCCATCCAGGATATTCCATGCCTACGCCATCCTTCAGGCCTTCCTGAACTCTACCTCTGGCCTCCTTCCAGGCCCAGCTCAAAGGACACAAGGTCCTTCTTGCTCTTACCTCACCACATACACACATGTCCCTTGGTAGGACCTTGTCTGTTCATCCCAGCAACTAGCTTATATTTACTGCATGGGCACTTTGTACAGTACGAAGTAGTGAATGAATGAAGAAAATGAGTGTGAGGAGATCATGGCCCCTTTCTCCTCCTGCTAGGTTGAACCTTTGCTGTGATTTTCTATAAATTCTTCGCAGGAGATCCTCCCAGGGCCTGGGGGGCCTCCTCATTCTTTGACTGACCCACCCCTCAGACTGGCCATCCATGATCTCTCATTCTTGATCCTCGTATGACGTGGAAGAACACAGGTTAGATCTGAAACCTTAGGGCGTGCTGCTTCAGGTGACTTTTGACAAATCATTACCCTGCTCCAGACCTCAGTTTTTGCATCTGTAAAGTGGAACAGGAGTGGAAAATTGGATGAACTTTGTGGTCCCTTCTAGTTCCATGAGCTGTCACGGTTATGTGATACACCTTGCTTCTTCTCTGCTTTCTTTGTGTTACCCTCACCTGTGAGTCTTCAGAGGTCCTGCTCTCCTGTAAAGAGTGGCCAAAAAATATCCCTGGGAAATTATTAATGTTTCCGGGATGGGCACAGCTTGGCATCTTTGGAATCTCTGCACAGTTTTCCAAATGTAAGTTGGCCTGCTCTTGTCCTCTCTAGTCCTGAGCCTAGCTCATTGTCCAGCAGCAACCCCCTGAAGGGAACCAAACAGATGGGTCTAGTGAACTAACAAGAGGGTCTCCCATCTGACCATGTGCGAAGTCTTCCCCCATGGATGGCTGCTCTGGCCTTTTTGAATGACTTTGACTCACCTTACCTCCAGCTATAATCATCACGAGGCCTTTCCATCTGCAGATGAGAGTATGTGCACCCGCCACCCCCCATCTCCAACCAAACAGCCCCTCCTCTTTGGATTCACACAAGGCACCCTCTGCAAACTCCTGCATTTTCTAGTGCCTCCATATTAGCCCAGCATTTCTCTGATTCTGCAGTTGGAGGCTGGCCCAGGAATCAGGCACTTATTGAGTCCAGTTAGAAAGACAAATTGTTCCTTCTTTCTTAATATCATTAGCTCGTGCCACTCTTTGCTTATGAAATCCATCCTGCTATCTTTTCCGTGACAGTCATTGAAGCCAGATCATTTATTTTTCATGAGTATCAAAGGATAAATCACTTTGCTGAGGTGGTCAGTAATACCAAGACAGGAGATATAGGGTGCCCCCCCCACTCCTAGATCTGGGGCCTGGGTCTTCGTTCCCCCCACAGTCCATGGTGGGAGCCTGACTGCCAGGCAGATGGAGGCTAGCAAGCATCACCAACATCCTGTGTCTCATGTAAGTCTTTGAAGGACTCTTGTGGCCATTGTGAGGAAATACTGGCCACTGGCCATGCTACAAGAACAGCAGTAAAGCCAGGAGGGGACCCCTAGAAGCCATCAGGCCTAGATTTTAGCCTTAAAATAAGCCTATATCCAAGACCAATACAATTCCACAAACATTCATTAAATACCTACTGTGTGCCAGACCCTCAAGAGACAAAGACAGAACAGTCTTTGGCCTCAAAGATGAGGGACGTTCTGCTGGAAAAAGAGAACATGTGCAGAGATAAATATAAAAGATAAACATTGTTGATTTGGGGAAGGCCACATACAACTGAGAGGGAACAAGAAAGACCTCCCATAGAAGGTGGAGTCTGGACTGAGCTTTGAAACAACAGAGGGGCCTCCTCTCAACAAATACTTAGTACTTGGGCACTGTGCTAGCCACAGGAGATAAAAGGACCAACAGGCCCTGCCCTCAAGGAGCTGACATTCCACTGAGAAAAACAAGCATGATTATCAGCAAATATCAGGGAAGCCCCTGTATGGGGCCAGACAGAGAGTGGAAGACAAGGAGATGAGAAAACGTCCTCAGTGTGCGTTTGAAGTCCATCAGTGTGAATGGCAACAGAGCGGCCAAAGAAAAGGGAGCTTGGGAGGAAGGGCGCCAGGTGTCAGGGATGCCTTCGGGCACAAGGGAGGCCTGAGCTCTTTTTTTTTTTTTTAATTTTTTATTTTTTTAGAAAAATTTTCCACAGTTACATGATTCATGTTCTTACTTTCCCCGTCATACCCCCCCCCCCATAGCCAACACGCATTTCCACTGGTTTTAACATGTTTCATCTATCAAGATCTATTTCCATATTATTGAGTTGCATTGATGTGGTCTTTCGGGTCTACATCCCCAACCATGTCCACCTCAACCCATGCGTTCAAGCAGTTGTTTTTCCTCTGTGTTTCCTCTCCTGCAGTCCTTCCTCTGAATGTGGGTAGCATCTTTACCATAAGTCCCTCAGAATTGTTCTGGGTCATTGCATTGCTGCTGGTACAGAAGCCCATTACATTCTATTTTACCACAGTGTATCAGTCTCTGTGTACAATGTTCTTCTGGCTCTGCTCCTTTCACTCTGCATCAATTCCTAGAGGTCTTTCCAGTTCTTAAGAGAAGAGATGAACTTTGAAGCAGATCCTATTTCAGGCATCTGGGACAAAGGGACAGAGGAGACGAGAGATCTGTTGTGTGGGAGGAACCAAAGACTAGTTGGGCTAGATCAAAGCCTGGACCAGGGAGGGATGGCTGTTAAGGCTGAAAAGGCGAGTTTGGAGAAGGTTGGGTTGGACTAAATTGAATCAGTTGTATTTTATCCTCAAGGCAGTGAGCAGTTGGTAGGTAGGAGGGGTGGGGATGAGGGAGGAGGAGAGGTATGTGGTCAGATCTTGGTCAGAGGAGAGTCATTTGGACTACAACTTATAGGAGGGTCTGGAGCCTGAAGAACCATGAGGCAGGGAGGCCACAGAGGAGGACTATGGCACTAATTTAGGTGAGAGGGGAGGAGATCTGAACCAAAATGGGAGCCAGGCCCAGAGATGTGGGGTTCTGGATTAAAATCTGACCTTAGATGCTTCCTAGCTGTGTGACCCTGGGCAAGTCACTTAACCCCCATTGCCTTAAAAAAAATGGTAGCCATGTGAGTGCAGAGATGGAGTCTAAGGAAAGAAAGGTGAAAAGAGCCAAGTCTGGTACCTGATGAACTCTGTGAGAGAGGGACAGTGAGCACTTACAATGATGCCAAACCTGTGAGCCTGAGGCCTGGAAAAAAGTGATGCCTTCAGCCGACTTGGGCAAGTTTGAAAGAGGGAGGACCAGATTGGAGAGGGAAAGGAGAGAGTCTCTGGGACATCCAGCTCCATCCAGAGAATTGCAAATGTAAGAATGAAAGCTCTGGGGAATCTGGGCTGGGATCTATTGATCTGGGATTGCCGATGAGAGTACCGAGAGAGGGAGAAGGGAAGAAGGCCTTGGACCAGACCTCAAGGACTGTCCACATTTAGGGGGCATCATACAGGTGATCTAATGCAATGAGGCAGAGAGGGAGAGGTTAGACAGGCAGAAGAACCAGGAGAAAATAATGTCCTGAAAACATAGAGAGCAGAGAGTCCATAGAAGAGAGAGGGGTCCCCGGCGTCAGATGTGGGAACTAGTGTGAGAAGGTCTGAGAAAAGACCATCATGTTGATGACTATAGATGCAAAAATGGGTGACAAAATACTAGCTAGGAGACTACAGCAATATGTCCCTGAGGTGACCAGACAGGATTCATGCCAGGAGCGCAGCAACATCATTGATCATATCAATAACAAAAGTAATAAAAACCACAGGATTATCTCAATAGACACAGAAAAGGCCTCTGACAAAATCCAGCACCCATTCCTTTTAAAAACACTGGAAAGCATAGGGATGAATGGGGGTTTTCTTAAAATGATACAAAGCATCTCCCTAAAACCATCAGCAAATATTATTTGTAATAGGGAGAAACTAGAAGCCTTCCCGCTAAGTCACTTGACCCCCATTGTCCAGCCCTTACCACTCTTCTGCCTTGGAACCAGTGCATAATATTGAGTCTAAGCCAGAAGGTAAGAGTTTTTTAGAAATCAACCGTCAAAAATGGTTTCTACATGTAAGCAGAAAAAATAAAATTCAGTAAAAGAAAAGAGAGAGCGAGGCTACTGCAATGGGCAATTAAGAGATCCTCAGTAACTGCGAACAGAGCTTCGGTTGGACAATGAGGCCAGAAGCCGGCTTGCAAAGGGACAAAGAGTGAGCAGCGAGAGAAGTCGAGGTAGTCGGTGTAGACTGCTTTTCAGGAAGTTTGACCCAGAAAGGTATTACGGTCACACATTAAACAAGCTACTGCACACTTGCGAGGCCTCTGCCTTTGCTACTTACCACAATAATGTGTTTTTAAGCCATTATTGAGAGATTTAACCCAGTGCTGCTTGCTTTTTTTTAAATTAGCACAAGATTACAAGCCTTGTGGTAATGTTAACATGATTTTATGTAAAAAGCTAGAAAATCAGCTTATGGTTTTCATGAAGCTCTGAATTGCCAGAGCCCCTAGCAATTGGGTTTTTCCAGCTGAAATATCTACGTGGTTGGGTTTTTTTAAACCCTAGTCATACCACGTCTTTCTGTTTGTGCCATGAGTAATGTATTGGAGATCTGTCTGAGTAGTAAACTTAAAGAAGGGTCAGTCACTGTCCCTGCTGGCTTCAAGAACAGAATAGATGGGCCTGAGCCAAGCTTAGCCAAGCCACCCAAGAGAAGTCGGCCAGCAAAGAAGGGCTGGAAGTCCCTGAAACCAGGTGATCCAGGAAGGTGGTAAAATCCTTTTCCTCAGATGTCTTTGCTGAGGAGCTAAAGGCAGCAAAAAGGCAGCGAGGTACCCTTACCAATCTTCCACCTATAAGTCAATACACAGAAAGTTAAGGGTTTAAAAAAAAAAAAAGTAAAAAAAAAAAAAAAAAAAAAAAAAAGGCAGCGAGGTGCTTTGAGAAACCAGATCTGGACCCAGCTCCCATCCCCAGCACCGGGCCTACCTAACACATTCATAAATGCCTGTCAGTGGAGAGCTAGACCCTGATTCTGCCTGTTACGCTGCTGAGACTCTGCTCAAGTCCTATTCTTGCTGGGCCTCAGCTTCCCTATAAAATGAAGGGGTTGGAGCAGACAACTTCTGAAGTCCCTGTTTACATGTGGAAGGTTAAGAATCAGCAGGAAGGACCGCTGTATGTATCTCTGCTTTTGGCCTTTTAGCCAGCATCAGATTCATTTCTCCTGTAAAATGTTCCCAAATTGTTTGGGTATTTTATATGAGTATTCACTTCTAACAGTGACCGCTGTGGAAGTCTGTTTTCATGATAGCACATGTATAATACAGATCAAATTGCTTACCATCTCCAAGAGGAGGGAGAGAAGGACACGGGGAGATCGTTCGGATCTTATACTTTTGGGAAATGTCATGTTGAAAATTATTATTACATGTAATTGGGAAAACTTTAAAAACTCCCAAATTGAGATGTGAATTTTGACGTCTCTTGCTGCCCCTCTTCAAAACTGTCCGGGAGTCGCCCCTTTTCCAGGAAACGCCACACACAGAGGACTTTGTCTTGGAAGAGTAGTTCCTGCCATCAGGCACAAAGAGGGCTCCTGCCATCAGGGACTCTAGTCCACGACGACACTTCTTATAAAGGTAGTTAAGTGTGAAAGCTCTCCGGGAAGGTGCTCTTCTTACAGCCAGGCCTGCGATTCATGTGGAGATCGCCAGAGGAGTGGACGAGGAAGGCGTGAAATGCCTGAACGTATATGGTGAGAGGTGCCTCGGAGTTAGGGAGGCCCAAGCTCAAGGCCTATCTCTGTCCTCTGGCGAGCCCCCTCCCCGCCCAGGACCCCAGATATCTATCCGGCAAGTTGTCTGTCTGCACCAGGCATGGGGCGGAGGGCATCTTCTTCTCTCCAGCATAATTACAGGCCAAATAAAGAGCCAACCAATAGTCCAGCAGAGTATAGGGGAGAGGGGGAGGCTGATAGGGACAGCTTTAGGAAGCGAATTCAGCAAAGTGTCCTTGTGTCTGAGTCTGGCCGGGGCAGCCCAGATAGAAATCCAGAGGCTGCAGTTCCTTTGTTGAAATGCTGGAGATGATTTTGTCACAGACCATTGGCCAGCAGACTCAGCATTTCCCTCCCAAGGGAAGGCACTGAAATTCATTCATTTGCTTGGAGTGATGCGTATTCACTTCTGTTCTTGTCAGTAATTTTGTCAAAAATAAAGAAATTGAGGTCCTTAATTCATCAACAGGTTCTTGTGGCTAATTTCCATTTCCATGCTCTGCCTGGCATTCGTCAGATGCATCCAGAGTGACTTAACACTGGGACAGCTGGGTGTCTCAGTGGTAAGAGAGCCAGGTCTGAAGACAGGAGGTCTTGGATTCAAATCTTGCCTCAGGTGACCCTGGGCAAGTCTCTTAAACCCCACTCCTAGCCCTTACTGCCCTTCTGTCTTAGAACCTGGTATTGATTGATTCTAAGGTAAAGGTTGGAAAAGAAAGAAAAGCCTGGAAAGAGAGGAAGGTTTCACTTGAGCCATTCTAGGGATCTGTCTGCTTTTTCTTTACTCTTTTGGGAGGATTTTTACTAAGGAAGTCACAAGGTCCTTAGAGTCAGATAGTTCTTCCTGGTAAGTGGCCGTAGTCCCCTATGCTGTGATTAAAGCCTTTGTACGGGAACCGTCCGTCAGGATCTCTCTCTGTATGTCTGCAGTCAGCTCGTAGGGATCGCCTCTCCCGTGCCTGCCCTCTCCTTTCCCATCTCTCAGTGACTACTCCAAAGGTCTGACTCTCCAAGCTGTCCAGCATCACGACGCCTTTCTTCCGCCCCACTAATGTTAGCTTCACAGAGGGGCACCTCGGACCAGTTCCTGGTGGCCCCTGTGGCAGGTGGAGCAAGAAGATGATTTCTTGATTAGGAATCAGATCCTGGGACAGTCAGCAGTTGCTGGTATCAACCAAGTGACTCCATTCCTTGCTGGCCACAGGCCCATGGGCCAGGCACTAGCCTTCCCTGGACCTTGGTTTGCCCCTCTGTAAGTTAGAAAAAACAATAACACAGTCTGGCAAGCATTTATATGGTGCTTTAAGCTTTGCAACCCATTTTTAAAGATCATATCATTTGAGCCTCAAAACAACCGTGGGAGGGAATGCTATTATTATCCTCATTTTACAGGTGAGGAAACAGAGGCAAACAGGTCAAGTGACTTGCTCAAGGTCACACAGCTTGCAGGCATTGGTGGCTGGTTTCAAATTCAGGTCTTCTATGTCATGTGCCATCTACTTGCTAAATCATAGGTCTTTGGTTTTTAAAAGCCTGTCTTCTGGGGTAGTTGGGAAGAAATCACTTAGAAAAGGGTTAATTATGATACTTAAAAGACATGCCTTTGCATCAAACTGAGGCAGCCAAGACATCCTTATGGTTTCAAGAATCAGAAAAGGGATGTTAGCCACTCACACACTGCCTGGTCAGCTTCAGGCTCCTGGGTAACATTTAGCTTTTTCCATATGATCTCAGAACCTCCTGCTGTCCAATGCAGTGATCCTGTGGCTCTTCTCTTTTTCAGGGAAGGTGTTTCCATGAACCAAGAGTCGCCACAGGTAGCCCCTTGCATCACAGAGCAGTTCATCGAATTGTTGTGTCAATACAGCCCACACCAGGTGATCGACACCTTGCAAGTCCTCGAGTCCTACCGACTGGAAGAGACCATTCAGGTAAAACCCTGACTCTGAGCTGGGCGGACAAGAGTGACTCTTCCTGGGTTATTCCAGGGTGTTCTCACAACTCCCTGGAGGTAAAATGAGCCATTGACAGGCTCTTGTAGCAGAGAAGTCCAAAGCTGGCTTCCCTAAGTCTAGCTAGCAGCCTGGGAGAGAACATCAGAAAACAGCATTAGCTGTTAGAGATGGGAATCGACCCACTAGCTTTACAAGGGAGTTACAGATCTTTAAACCATAAAACTACCTAGATTTGGGCGAGATACAGTCTTTGGGTCAGGATCAAAACCTTGGTTTTATCCTGGGCTGAAAGCAGGACACATTACCAACATTGAGGCGATGCCATTGTTCTTGTATTCTGCCCTATATTCTGGCCACTGACCTAGAAGCCAGATATCCTTCACTTCTGGGATCGCTGTGGGACTTCTGTGGGACTAGCTGTCCATAATCCTCCCCTCGCTTTAGGTCTTTTAAGTAGAGATAATCTCATGACAGGGTATGAAAAAGAGATCCCATGCTGTAGAAATAGGTTACTAAGTAGGGAGAAAAAGCTTCCCCTTTCCAGTCTATTAACTTTATTCTCATTTTTTTTTTTGGTGGTAACAGGAAATCCTCAGCATAAAAAATTAAAAATGTAACTCTTCCCTTTTTAGATTACCCAGAAGTATCAGCTTCTCGAAGTGTGTGCCTACCTCTTAGAAAAGAAAGGAGATGTCCATGGTGCTTTCTTAATAATGCTTCAGGTAAGCTGACATCCTGAGAGGACAAATCATATTATTTTTTTTTTAATTTTTATTTTTTTAGAAAAATTTTCCATGGTTACATGATTCATGTTCTTACTTTCCCCTTCACCCCCCTTCGCCCCTCCCCTCATAGCCGACACACATTTCCATGGTTTTAACATGTGTCATCAATCAAGACTTATTTATATATTATTGATAGTTGCATTGGTGTGGTCCTTTCGGGTCTACATCCCCAATCATGTCTGCATTAACCCATGTGTTCAAGCAGTTGTTTTTCTTCTGTGTTTCCACTCCTGCAGTTCTTCCTCTGAATGTGGGTAGCATCTTTTCCATAAATCCCTCAGAATTGTCCTGGGTCATTGCATTGCTGCTAGAACAGAAGTCCATTACATTCGATTTTACCACAGTGTATCTGTCTCTGTGTACAATGTTCTTCTGGTTCTTCTCCTTTCACTCTGCATCAATTCCTGGAGGTTGTTCCAGTTTACATGGAATTCCTCCAGTTTATTATTCCTTTGAGCACAATAGTATTCCATCACCAGCATATACCACAATTTGTTCAGCCATTCCCCAATTGAAGGGCATACCCTCATTTTCCAGTTTTTTGCCACCACAAAAAGCACAGCTATAAATATTTTTGTACAAGTCTTTTTATCTATGATCTCTTTGGGGTACAAACCCAGCAATGGTATAGCTGGATCAAAGGGAAGGCATTCTTTTAGCGCTCTTTGGGCATAGTTCCAAATTGCCATCCAGAATGGTTGGATCAGTTCACAACTCCACCAACAATGCATTAATGTCCCAATTTTGCCACATCCCCTCCAGCATTCATTACTCTCCCCTTCTATCATTTCAGCCAATCTGCTAGGTGTGAGGTAATACCTCAGAGTTGTTTTGATTTGCATTTCTCTAATTATTAGAGATTTAGAACACTTTCTCATGTGCTTATTGATACTTTTGATTTCTTTATCTGAAAATTGCCTATTCATGTCCCTTGACCATTTATCAATTGGGGAATGGCTTGATTTTTTTATACAATTGATTTAGCTCCTTGTATATTTGAGTAATTAGACCTCTGTCAGAATTTTTTGTTAGAAAGGTTTTTTCCCAATTTGTTGCTTCCCTTCTGATTTTAGTTGCATTGTTTTTATTTGTACAAAACCTTTTTAATTCAATATAATCAAAATTATTTATTTTACATTTTGTAATTTTCTCTAACTCTTGCTTGGTTTTAAAATCTTTCCTTTCCCAGAGATCTGACAAGTATACTATTCTGTGTTCACTTAATTTACTTATAGTTTCCTTCTTTATATTCAAGTCATTCACCCATTCTGAATTTGTCTTAGTGTAGGGTGTGAGACGTGGATCTAAATCTAATCTCTCCCATATTGTTTTCCAATTTTCCCAGCAGTTTTTGTCAAATAGTGGATTTTTGTCCCAAAAGTTGGGCTCTTTGGGTTTATCATACACTGTTTTGCTGATGTCATTTACCCCAAGTCTATTCCACTGATCCTCCCTTCTGTCTCTTAGCCAGTACCGTATTGTTTTGATGACTGCTGCTTTATAGTATAGCTTGATATCTGGTACTGCTAGGCCCCCTTCCTTCACATTTTTTTTTCATTATTTCCCTTGATATTCTTGATCTTTTTTTGTTCTTCCAAATGAACTTTGTTATAGTTTTTTCTAATTCAGTAAAAAAGTTTTTTGGTAGTTTGATAGGTATGGCACTAAATAGGTAAATTAATTTGAGTAGAATGATCATTTTTATTATTATACCTAGCTCATCCTACCCATGAGCAATCAATGTTTTTCCAATTGTTTAGATCTAGTTTTAATTGTTTGGAAAGTGTTTTGTAGTTGTTTTTGTATAATTCCTGTGTTTGTTTTGGTAGATAGATTCCTAAGTAAGAATTAAATATTTCCTTTCTCCAACCTCTTTACCGTTCCATTGTATTGGTCTTCTCTCCTATTCACCCCCTGCACTTCTTTATGAAATATAAATTTTGTCTGTTTTCCTCTTTCTCTTAATATTATCTCCTTTTTTTTAACTCTAGTTTTATATATATTTATATATATACATACATATATCTTGACATTTCATCCTATACAGTTTGTCCTTGTTCCCTCTAATTATACTTCTTCTATATTCCCTGTTGGTAATAACAATTTTTAAGAGTTACCAATATCTTCTTTTCTTGGGGGGCAGCTAGGTAGCTCAGTGGATTGAGAACCAGGCCTAGAGATGGGAGGTCCTAGGTTCAAATCTGGCCTCAGGCACTTTTCCCAGCTGTGTGACCCTGGGCAAGTCACTTGACCCCATTGCCTACCCTTAACACTCTTCTGCCTTGGAACCAATACACAGTATTGACTCTAAGATGGAAGGTGAGGGTTTAAAAAAAAAATCTTCTTTTCTCATAGGGATATAAGTCAATTGAGTTTATTGGGTCCCTTAAAAAAAGGTTTTTGGTTTTTGGTTTTTTGTTCCTTCCCCCCACTCTCTTAATTACCCTATGGTGATTCTCTTGAGTTCTGTGTTTGAGCAACAAACTCTCTGCTTAAGTCTTTGCTTTTTTTTTTTTTATCAATGCTTGGAAGTCTTCAATTTTGTTGAATGACCATACTTTCCCCTGCAAGAATATAGTCAGCTTTGCTGGATAGTTAATTCTTGGTTGTAGACCTAGCTCTCTTGCTTTCCAGAGTATTATATTCCATGCCTTCCTGTCCTTCAATGTAGATGCAGCCATATCCTGTGTTATCCTAACTATGGTTCCTTGGTATCTGAATGACTTCTTCTTAGCAGCCTGTAATATTTTTTCCTAGGTCTGGTCATATTTTATATTAAAATGCATTTTGCAGGCTGTAAAGATTCTCTGCCTCTGGCAGTCTTCCATTGGAATTTATTCTTATCCCACTGGGGACTCTGTGTGGGCCTACTTGGATTAGGAAGAAGGTGGATTCCAAGATCCCTTCTAGCCCTGGAATTATCAAGCTAAGCAGAGAGCCCCATGGGCAGCCTTCCCAGGCTTTTCAAGGATCCAGGGTCTTGTCACCTTGGCTCCTCCATACCAGTAGGGATTAGATGCCTTTCTGTGCCCTACTAGTGACTGACTGGACCTTCCTCTCCCTGTGACCATTCTGAACTGTGCCCGCCTCCCATTGACTGCCAGGCTGACCCTAGACCCACAAAGGCTGACAGTGGTCACAGGGAGAATACTGTACTTTGGGTCTTCTTATAGCCTACTCTGTATCATCCTTCAGATGCCAAAATGATGGGCAACACTCAGATATTCATTTGAGTGTTCGTATGTTTGAGTAAATTCATACTCTTCTGCCCCCACACACTTGACTCTTAGCCAAGGTCATGGCTGTGGCTAGAGGCTTCATGGGTGACAATACACGAGCACTGTCTCCAGACCATGACCGGTATGTCTGTACAAATTTGTCTTGTGTACAAGAAATCTTCTCTTCTTATTTCTCAAGAATAAAAATTACACAGAGAAATCACCTCCATCATGTCACAGGGGAGGTACCTTAACCTCAGTACGATACTGAACCAGATCACTTAGGAAATTAGAAGGAAATGTTAGGAATTTACTATTAAATGAGACTAGCACTCATTTAATGCATATTTGTAGCAAACCTTTGCTGGTGCTAATGGGGACACAAAGATGAAGAAGGCACACTCCCTTCCCTCATACCCCCAAATCAAGGAGCATTCTTTAAATGTTTGCTGTGGGCCAGCCAATGAAGCAAGATTCACCCTTCTTTCCCCTCGTCTCATTCTCTACATTCTTCCTCCTGTAGGTTCTCTTCCTGAAAAAAGAGAATGACTTTTCCCTTCCTTCTTAGCCTTCGACATCATCAGGGTACATCACCTAAATTTTCCTGTCTTCATCTTCCTCTCCCCACTTTGATGCACCCTCCCACATTGTAATTTAGTCCCGTTAAAAAATGCAGTGATTCACCCCCGGGCAGGGTGTTACAAGATTTAGCGTGTGGTGCTTCAGGCCCAGCAATGTTTCTCCACCGTCACTTCTCTTTGATTTCTGTTTTTCATGGTCTCTCTGTTGTCATTTGTTATTATCTATGAATGCTATGCTTGTTTACCCTTCTCCTATTTCTTCTTTATGGCATGTTTGAAAAGCAAATAATCTCTTGAAATACAATTTTCTTTCCAGAAATGTTTTCAATGCCTCTTTTATTGAATTCTGTTTTCATTTATGATGAGGTTCAGATTTGAGGGAAGGTCACCTTGGAATGCATCTTGAGTTCCTTTGCTCTTTGGAACATTATTCCATTCCCTCTTACAGTGTCTGGTGGGTGCAGAGTAGTCTTGCGTTATTCACGTTTTCTTTCCTTTATATTTGAAGGTCTTTCTCCTGGTCACTTTGGAATTTCTTATTTGTCAATGGAATTGTTACATTTAACCACTAAGTGGCTTGGCATTTTTTTTTTTGAGAGACAATGTGTGGATTCTTTTGATCAGCATTTTTGTCTTCTGTGTTCCAAAGTCTGGGGCAGTTTTCTTGTATTGTTTGTTATGGTGTTTTTTGACTTGTCTTGTTCTTCTGGGGGACCTATAACCCTTAAGCAGCCTCTATGCATCTTGTCCTCAAGACCAATGCATTTTGCTTAAATGGAAACCATGCATTCTTCTAACATTGTTTTTCACCTCTCTTCTTCCAGATTCTCCTTCACATCCATTTTATTGTAGTCCCAATCAGATTTTCTTGTTTTTATTTCTTGGATTTGCCACCTTAGAGTCAAGTTTTTCCTCTTCTGCTAATTATTTCTGCTGTACTGGCCATAAATTCTGCTTTCACCATTTTGATTTCTCTTTTAAACCCGTCAGGAATACCTTCCTCAGGTTCCATGCTTCCTAGAGAGTCCTCAGGGTCCTAGGTCTTATTGAGTGTTTATTCATTTCCCTTCATCTTGAAATATTTATTCATAGACGCCTTAACTCTTTGCCTTGATCTGGAGGCCATGTTCCCTTTTGCTGTTAGTATCTTCCCTGTTAGTTTAGCTGTTTATGCTCGAGGTCTTTAATTGAGTTTTCTTCCTCCTGAGATTTTTTTGTAATTTCAGTCTTTTTACCTTATCATGGCCTCCCCCCCCCCCCCCCGATCCATCACTTTCTGATAACTTCTTTATTTTTTTTAGATTTTGATTTTGATTTTGAATATTTTCCCATAGTTACATGTTTCATGTTCTTTCCCTCTCCCCAAACCCCCCTTAATTGATGCACAATTCCACTGGGTTTTACATGTATCATTGATTAAGACCTAATTCCATATTAGTTGGACTAGAGTTATTGTTTAGTGTTTACATCCCCAATAATATCCCCATCAGCCCATATGTTCAAGCAGTTGTTTTTCCTGTGTTTCTCCTCCCACAGTTCTTCCCCTGAATGTGGCTCGTTTTCTTTCTCATAAGTCCCTCACAAGTTCTTCTTTAGAGACTAGGCGGTACAATAAATAAAACAGTGGGCCCGGAGCCAGGAAGATCTGAGTTTGAATCTTGCCTTAGGCATTAAGTGTGACCCTGGGTAAGTCATTTAGCCACTACCTGCCTCAGTTTTCTTCTCTGTAAAATGGGGATAATAATATCCTTCCTCCCAGGATTGTCTTGAGGATTAAGTGAGATAGTATTTGTAAAGTGCTTAGCACAGCGCCTGGCACACTTGTCATTGTTGAGTCATTTCAATCATGTCTGACTCCTTATGACCCCTTCTGGGATTTTCATGGCAAAGATACTACAGTTTGTCATTTCTTTCTCCTGTTTATTTTACAAATGAGGAAACGGAGGCAAACAGCATTAAGTGACTTGCCCAGGGTCACACAGTTAGTAAGTGTCTGAACCTGGATTTGAACTCGGGTCTTCCTGACTTTAGGCCGAGGCTTTATTGCTGTTCCCTCTTGCTTCCCTCCTGGTGCTCTTCCCTGGGCAGTAGGTCTCTACCTTCTCCCAGGCTGGCTCGTTTCACAGTTTAGCCTCAGTTTCTGGGACAAGAGACATCTGGGGGATAGAACTAGCCGCAGACAGCCATGGGGCTCCTTCCCTCGAGCAGGCGTGTGCCCTGCCCCCCCTCTGCTCTGCCGCGGCCTGAAAGCTTTCCTGTGATTGGGGGGTCTTGGGAGGAAGCCGGCTCTGACAGCCCCCTGCTTGGCGGGGTTGGGTGTGAAGGAAGGGCCCCAGGTCAGGGGTCAGGGGTCAGGGGTCAGCCTTCTCTACTCTTAGTGCAGCCACTTTTCTCCTTGCTTTGCGGGCTCTGCTTTATTGCAGTTCCTCTTTTGGTGGTTTGGGAGGGTCCAGGCCATCTTGTGAGTCCTGGGACCTGGAAGTCTTGGTCTCATCAACGTCCATGGCTTTATGGGGCCCATCACATTCAGTGTCCGTTTGAGCCCCCAGGTTTGGGGTGCGCCCCTCAGGCCTCAGCTTCCTCATCTTGGGCTATTGTGAATCCGAGTGTAGCCCTTTTCATTATTCCTGGGGAACTTTTCTTGGGCAGATTTCCCCCAAGCTGCTGTCTGACAAGATCTTCTGGCATCTTGACTTGTTCTCCCAGCTGTGACACTAAAAACTTGGCAGCTGTGCCCAACGTGCCCGCCATGCCCTTCTCTGAGTCACTGATGAAAACCTTAATGAACAGAAGCGCCCCCGGCCTGGTGGGTCAGAGACTTTCTTCCATCACTCTCGGGGCAGCCATTCAGCCAAGCCTGAGCCCTGTCACGGCACTGCCATTAAGCCCACATCTGACTGCCTTTTCCACCAGAGCAGCATGAGAGACTTTGTCTGAGGCCTTCCTGCAGGCAAAGTAAATCCCACCTGCATCATGCCCCATCCTGGCGTTCAGCAGCTGTGCTGGTGCTTTGGGATCCCCACTAGCCCTCCCTTTAATAGGTGTTCCAGAGGCTCCCCATCGAACAGGCCTACTTGCTGACACCCTCTGCTTGGCAGCCTGCATTCCCTTCCTTTTCCAGAATGCTACACAGGTCACCATTTTCCCTCCTCTCTAAGAGTCATCTTCATTCTTCTGTGCTCTGCCTTTTTAGAGAGAGAGAGAGAGAAGGAGGGAGGGAGTGGGGTAGGGGAGAGAGAGAAGAAGAAGGAGGAGGAGGAGGAGGAGAGGGAGGGAGGGAGAGAGAGTTTCCTATTATAAAGATTTTTTTTTTTTTTTACCAATTACACATAATAACAAACTTTCACATAAATTTTCCCAAGTTATATGACCCAAATTGTCTCTCTTCCTTTCTTCCCACTCCCCAGGCTGGCAAGCAATTTGATCTGAATCATACATGTATTATCATGCAAAACATATTTCTATAGTGATCATTTTTGTAAGAGAACAATCCTACAAGACCAAAACTTCAAAACAGAAATTCAAATAAACTTCATTGAAAAAGCACCTGCTTTGACCTGCATTCCAAACCCAACTGTTCTTTCTTTCTGTGGAGGTGGGGGCCCCCTTTGCCGTAGGTCCCTCAGAATTGTCCTGGATTGCTGGATTGTCTTTCACAGTGGATCATTCCTGTCCTACCAAGTCTAGGATACCTCCGAGTAGTCTTGCAAAACAACCCACAAATATGGGGTTCCTGGCCCTTGTGCCCTCACGGTTCATCGGTTCTTTCTCTGGGGGTAGATGGCATCTTTCATCATGAGTCCTTTGGAATTGTCTTTTTTTTTTAACCCTTGCCTTATGTCTTAGGATCAATACTGTGTATTGATTGGTTCCAAGGCAAAAGAGCAGTAAGGGCTAGGCAATAGGGGTTAAGTGACTTACCCAGGGTCATGCAGGAAGTATGTAAGGCCAGATTTGAACCCAGGAGCTCCTATCTCTGAGCCTGGCTCTCTATATGCCAAGCCACCAAGCTTCCTCCCAGAATTCCCTTATATCCTTATACCGATCAGACTACTAAACCTTCCACATTGCTCATCATACAATATGGCTGTTACTGTGTACAATGATCACTCAGCATCAGTTCACGTAGATCTTCCCAGGTTTTCCTGAACCCATCCTGCTCACCATGTTGGATAACACAGTAGGATTCCATTACAATCATATACAGCAACTCACTGGCTCCTTTTTAAAGGGCTGGACCATGCTTGGTTTTTTGGTTTGTTTTAAAATAATCCTCCCCTGCCATCTTAGAATCAATACCATGTATTGGTTCCAAGGCAGAAGAGCCGCAGGGGCTAGGCAATGGGGGTTAAGTGACTTGCCCAGGGTCACCCAACTCACACTTGGGTTTTACAAAGATACAGAGAAGATAGAAACAGAGGCAGGCAGCCAAGGATGCACAGCAGAGTTTGCTGACCTGTTTCTTCTTCCTCCTCAGTCTCTTTAAACAGCTCTTTTTCCTCCTCCTCACGGTTGTTTCTCTTTGTACCTTCAGAATTTCCTTCTTGAGGGTCTTACCTCTCTCTCTCCTAAATCAAAATTTAGATTAGAATATCCTACTTGAACCTTTTGAAATACGGTCTCCCCAAATCTATCCGTCAGATAAAGAGGTGGTGTTGAGTGCCTGTAGTCAGAAGGATTGGGGTTCAAATCCCATCTCTGATACTGTGGTATAGTCACTTGGCAACTCTGAGCCTCAGATAAGCTTTCTGTATTATCTACCATTAAATCACCGCCAAGCTATAATGAGGAAGCTTTCACACTGATGAAGTCCTTGATGCTCTGTGTCACACGGGACCTGGCCATCTTTTCCTTCTCTGCCATAAATCTGGTGATGGCACAGTCACTTTCCCCCAAGGTTCCCATCCTTTCTACCCAGGCAGCCAGCTCTTCCATGCTAGGGAGATTCAGATCCAGACGAGGAGGCCCCACTCTGGTGCTTCCACCTTTTGAAGGATGAAATGCTCATTAAGGCAAGTCACCGGGGTGGCAGTCGAGCTACCTTTGGCTGGAAGAGAACGCAAGCAGATGTCTGGCTAATGAGCCTCTGCATCACTGCCGAATCATTTACCCACGCCAGGCTCGTGATCTGTTTCCCAAAGCCAGGCTCTTGCTTTGTTCCGTGCCCATGATCTGGGGATGGCCACTCAGTACAGCACCCCCTCTGAGCATGTTCCACTCTGCTTCAGCCCTTTGCTTCTTCAGGACACTCCCGCCCCCTCCCCAGTGTAGAGCCCTGCTCTGGCCCATCTTCCTCCTTTTGAAGAAGAGGCACCCTTCCAGGAGCTACACACCAGGCATAGGCCTCATCCCACTAAGTCCAGAATGCCCCTGAGTACATTTGTCAAACAGCCTGCAAATCGGGGCTTCCTGGCCCTTGTGTACTCCATCTCTGGTCAGAAGCCCTTCATCCCTCTATTTTAAGCCACGTCCCAGAAATCCCAGCCCCATCTTTTCAAGGCCACTTACTTCTCCAGAGGACCTTCCTTTTCTCAAGCCCTGGCCTTCTTTCTGCTGTCAGCAATGATGAAAATATCACTGTGCCCCAGAGGTCATTGGTTTCATCTGGAGCAGCGCTTTCTGGATTCCTCTGGGCCGTATTTTCTTTGCTGACATGAATTAGCAGCCATCAGACTTGGCAGGTCTCTTCTGGCTGCATGCCCTGGGAGAGTAGTGGACCTCCCTCGTTATCAGGTCAGCAAATACCTATTTCAGTGCCTCTTAGAACAGAGGCTCCAGCTTCCACTTCCCCTTCCTCTGACCTTTCTCACTTAGTGGACCTTGTGGTTTTCTGCCATCATTTTTTAAAAATATATATTATTTATTTATAACATTCGGGGTTTTTTTTGTTGTTTGTTTTTGTATTTTGAGTTCTGAATTCTTTCTCCGTGCTCCATCAAGGGAGCTGATTTCAGAAAAACCTGGGAAAACTTTAATGACTGATGTGAAGTGAAGTGCGCAGAACCAGGCCATTCTACATGGTAACTGCAATATTGTAGTAACAATCAATGGCGACTGACATGGCTACTCTGATCAGACCAGTGATCCAAGGCAGTTCCAAAGGACTCAGGATGAACAGTGCTCTCCACCTCCAGAAAAGAACTGAAGGACTCTGAGAACACATCAAAGCCTTTTTTAAACTTACTTTTTTGCAACATGGCTAATGTGGAAATAATGTTTTGCATGACTTCATGTTTCACTTTGCTTGCCTTCTCAGTAGGTGGGGATGGGGGTGACGGGAGGGAGAGAATTTGGAATTCAAAATAAAAAAGGTTTTTAAATCCTTCACTTCTATATTAGTATCAGTTCTAAGAAAGAAGCATGACAAGGGCTAGGCAATTGGAGTTAATGACTTGCCCAAGGTCATGCAGATCAGAAATATCTGAGCCCAGATTTGAACCCAGACCCTCAATTTTTTTTAAATTTCTTTTCAAAAAAGAAGTGGCATGTTTGAGAGACAAGAAATGTGAAATATTTCCTCTATCCCCTAGAGACTACAAAGCAAGCTCCAGGAGTTTACAAAGGAAAGCGAAGGTAAGTTCTTGATCTTTCCTCATTCTCTGCACATCCTGGAAGCTTAGCTGCCAGTCTGGTCTCAGATTCTGCCAGCCACCTACCCACATGCCCTCTGTGTCTCCACCCCCACCCCCCAGGCACCTTGGGAATCTTGGATGATTCCACTCTTGGCCCTCTCTGATCTTTGACATATCAGGTAATGTTTCCTAAGGACGGGCACCATATTGTTTCCTGGAGCACAGGAGACACTTACGAAGGCAGTCTAGCCCTGCTGTCCCCCTGAGATCACATCTGCCACATGGATGAACATCTTTTTAGTAATTGGGGCACAAGCTTTGCAAAGAGCAAACCTGGTAGATTTGAGGGAAATCCTGCAAGAGCTATTTCCCCAGTCAGTCACCCCCAAGAGTCCTGAGATAACTTTTTTTTTAAACCCTTACTTTCTGTCTTAGAATCAGTACTATGTATTGGTTCTAAAGCAAAAGAGTGGTAAGGGCTCAGCAATGGGGGTTAAGTGACTTGCCCAGCTAAGAAGTGTCTAAAGCCAGATTTGATCCCAGGGCCTCCCTTCTTCTAGGCTTGGTTCTGCAACCACTGAGCCACAGAGCCACCCCCTAAAGCCATGCATTTTGAGAAGTCCAGCCATGAGCCAGTTGTCCCATAAACATCATATGTTTGCAACCTCCTCCCGAGTTCATGGTGGGAGAATGGACAGGCAGAATCTGCAGTGGCCCCAGAGGAAGATGTAGATTGCATTGTTCTCTGCTGGCCTCTTACATCAGGGCACGCTGGCATCCCCCCCACCCCACCCCCCAGGACCCACCAGGGAGCTTGTGGTGGGGAAAGGTCTGTGGTGGCTTCATTCGATTCGCCATTCTCAGGCTGTTTTCTTAGAAGAGCAGAGTTGTCTTCCCTGGACACAGTAGAGTCGGGCCCCAGAAGCCTGGCCAAGGCCATGGGGGAAGCCTGCGACCAAAGGCCTGTTTGCTGATGGATTATCCAGCCCTAGATAATGAGGGCCTGCTGTCTCCAAGCTGGAGACCCAAGCAGTGGCTTTCCTTCTCCTAAGTGACATGGTTGATTTTACCTGGAATACCATTGAGCTGCTTTCTTTTATTTGGAAATTCCGTATTATTCCATGGAATTTCCTGTGATTCACGTGGGCATCGTGACTGGGGTCCCTGCAAAGAATACGAATGGCATTTCTTCTAGTGGTGTAGAATGGAGAAGGGTGATCTTCCCTGGAGATGTTCAGCCTTTTTTTTTTTTCAATTTAGATGCAAAAGAAGACCCCTCATTAAAGGATGTTGAAGTGATCTTAGTGGAGACAATCGCCCTCTGCCAGAGGAATTCACATAGTTTAAACCAGCAACAGCGAGAGGTAAGAGGGTCTCCAAGGCTGGAGCCGGCTTTTCGGGCTGGGGAAAAGGAATTAATTCTTTGTACATTGCCCTCTCAGCCACCTGAGTCTAATTAAATTGGATTTTAATCACTGTTGAGTGCTCCCAGAGGAACGGATTCCTGACATTATTAGCAGGAGTGCTTGGCCTCTCTGTTCACACCGAAGGCTTCACAGCCCTCCAGTCGTTCGTGCTGACTTGGAAAAGCAGGCCCAGTTGGCCCGGCCTGAATTTCTCATAATTTCCTATATGGGGAGCATGGAAGCAAGGCCCTCCAAAGGAGCCCCTAGGCATTGGGGGGAAGCGGAGGTCAAGGGGGGCTGCAGCCAGTAACTGCCTCCCAGGACCAAGTGGGGATGAATAAGGCACTGCTCAGAGCAGGGATGGCCAAAGGGCAGCTTGTCAGGGGCCCAGGAGGTGTTTGTCTTCTCTCTCCTGCCAGATGCTCTGGCTGCCCATGATGGGCCAGACCAGGGGGCAGCAGATGACAGCTCCAGTGCCAAATATGGCCCACCTTCACTGATTAAATAAAATCTGAAGGGGAACAGTGAGATAGCACAGTGGATAGAGCACCAGGCCCAGAAACAGGGGGGCTTGGGTTCAGATCTGGCCTCAGACACTTCCTAGCTGGACGACCCTGAGTGAGTCACTTAACCCCCACTGCCTAGCTCTTACTCCTCTTCTGTCCCAGAACCAATACACAGAATTGACCCCAAGACTGAAGGTAACTATTTAAAAAAACAAACGTGAAGGGTTCTCATATGGAACCATACAAAAAGAAGGGGGACTGCATGTGACAGGGCAAGGACTAAATGTGGCAAGCTGCAAATTTAGAAGAGAAAATGGGCAAAATGTAGTGCAGAAAGGTGCATATCAACCCTGAAATGTCTTACTGCAGAGTTTCTGACAGTTGAAAAAGGGTTTAGAATCCTGAGGTTAGTCAGTTGACCTGGAGGACTCGATGAAAGTAGAAGGGTCAACTGAGCTCTGTTCTTTAGACTGAAAACCTGGCCTGTATTCTGCAGCTTTTCTCTTAAAATCTGTTAGCTTAACTATTTCCTTTAGATCTCCACCCTTATTTCCAATCATCATTTTCCCTTCCTAAATTTCTTGGGGTTTTGAAAGGAGGGTGGATCTTGGAGTTTTAGCTTTCAAACTTGGTAAACATAGTTTCCCTGTAGTCAGATAAGGCTTACCCTTGTTACAAATTATCTCTTGAATCATTGTATCCAACTTTCCTAGTCCTATAGGCTACAAAACCCTTTGGGGGTGAGTTAGGCAGGTCCTATCTCAGTCTCACACTCCTGTCTCCCTCCTCCACCTGAAGCTTTCCCTAGGCAGCTGTTAGAGTTACCTTGTACCCCTCCATCCCTTCTAATCATCCTTAAAATCAATAAACCCAGTTTGTCAAGTAATCAAACCTTTGGCTAGTTCATTAGTTGATTGATAAGAGAGAGGGAGAAGGGGAAAAAGGAATAACATTGTTCCTGGGTCGTGAAGGGAGTTGGAGGTGTCCATTTTGGAGGAAGTGCAATCTCAATACTTCCTCTGAGCTATTCCTTTGTGAACCTGAGAAACTGACTAGAAGCCCTCTAGTCAGTTTCAAGCCATTCTTGGCTGGCCCCAACCTTGGTCTGTAGAGGTGCCCTTCCTGCCTGGAGGGCTCAGTCTGTTTCCCTTCAGTGTCTGTCTCGAACCTGTGTTCCAGTCTGTGTCTCTCAGGCTGTAGCTGTCTGCCCTTACAACTCTTTATACCTCTGTGTTTATATTCCCTAAACTCAGTATTCCCTTACTTCTCCTACCTCCTCAATCTACCACCTTCACCACTGTATCTTTGTTATCTATTTACTGCCTTAGGGATCCACAAACCCCTATCCACAGTGCCTTATCCCTATTCATATTACCTTTAGTCCTTTACCTGCCTTATCCCTATTGCAACCTTACCTTGCCTTAATCTCCCTATTACCTCTAGCCTGTTCCCATATTACAACCACCTTATTACCCCACTAGCTTAATCCCCTTATTACATCCCTGCCTTAAATTCCCTTATTACAGAGGGCATTGGCACCCTAAGCCTGGCATCATGTTGGCTTCCATCCTAGCCTCCTGCCAGTGAGGAGGAAGAGGAGGATCATAGGCAGCATTTATCTTGTTCGTCAGGGTTGGCAAAGGGCTTTCTAATGATTATTTCATTTGGCCCTCCTTACAACCCTGTGAGGAAGAAGCCGCGTCTCCTCATTTTACAACTGAGGAAACTGAGAGTCAGGTTAAGTGACTTGCCACAAGTCATACAGCTGCTGTCTGCAGCTAGATTTGAACTTGGGTCTTTTCCATTCATGCTCCAGCCCTCCTTTCCTTTTCCTCTTGCTCCTACCAACTGCCTAGAGGCCAAAGAAAAGGAGAGGCTCTGAGACAGACCTCCTTCCCTCAGAATTACCCCTTGGGTAGGGTGGGGGTACACCTCTCAGTGTGAAGTTGTGATTTTTCCAAAATGGACCAAAGCTCTTTGAAGTGGGGCCTAAGGCCTGAGGTGTCTCTGGGTGCCAAGGGACCAAAAGCTGTCTTCTTTTTCCCTTCTCTGATGTTAGATTTAGGTGTGCAACTAGACCTCAAATAAGACCAACATTTGCCCAGTGATACCGAAAGTCTGGCCTGTCAAGATACCTGTCCTGTGTCATCCCTGGCCTCCCAGTCTTCACAGATAATAGCTGGCATTTATGTAGCACTTAAGGTTTGCAGAGTACTATGTGAATGTCTCATTTGATCCTCACAGTGATTCTGCAAGGCAGATGCTTTAATTTTCCCCATTTTACAAAGAAACTGAGGCAGACAGAGGTTAAGTGACTTGCCAGGATCATAGAGCTAGTAAAGGTCTGAAGCAGAATTTGAACTCAGTCCCTCTTGACTACTACCTTGTCCACTGAGCCACTAATTGTCTCTAAAGATCCAGAAAGCTTGGCAACAACGCCCCGTCCGTCATAATTAATCAGGAAACAAGTATAGTAACGAGGCCACAATGAAAACCTCAGATCCTCACCCTGTTTCTTCATTTCAACACAATTTAGGGGTTAAAAGGCTTGAAAATAAATGAATGTTCTTGGCCCAGGCCAAATCCTGGTTCATGAGGGGCTGTTTGGAAAGGTGGCTTGATTGAGCCCCAGAGAGCACACTGGGCCAGGGATGCCAGGAAGCAGCAGCTTAGTGAGAGCCCATCATCTCCCAAACCCAGAAGGCCTCTCTCCCTCCCTCCCTCTGTCCCTTGAAGAGAAGGCTTGAAGCCATCCATACCCTCCATTATCATCTCTTCCCCTTTGGCCCATTCCCTCCTCATTCATCATGTCCTTTAAACCAGGGGAATAAACGCCACCAAAAGTACCTTATTTCATCTTTGTGTTCTCTCTGAAAGATGTAATCGTGAAGCTGCTAACGTTGGCTCAACATGCCTCTGGGGAGGAGGCAGGAAACCCGGCCTGGTGATCTGTCATTGAGCCGAGGAGCCTTTCCAGGCCGAGCTATCGCTTGTTAACACAAGAGCGATGGCCCCCTTTGTAAAAATCCAAATGGGTTTTTTAAACTCCTCTGAAGATGCACAACTTGAAGCCCCAGGAAAGGCCCATCACTTTGTCTTCCTCCTGTAATGACAAGAAGAAGGATGGATGTGGGAGGGGGATGAGGGTCTCACAGACTATCTATCTCATCCTCTTCCCAAATTCTTCCCTCCTTTCTCCCTGCTGGAAGGGAACAAGACTGTCTCCCTAGGAGAGGCTGTGTCTCAAACTGGGGAATAAAAAGATCCTGCCACACATCAGGAATGAAGTTTAAACCTGGGGGAGAAAACTTTCTGTATATGTTGCCCTTCTACATCTGTCCATCATCTCCATTAGACATCCCCATCATATCTCTGAAGGGGGCAGAGGCAGGAACTGTTAAACCCAGACTTCCTGCCCAGTGACTGGGAGCTGTCCAGGTGGCACAAATCAGTGCAGAAGCTGGGCACAAACCCCTTGTCTTGGGGTATCCAGGCAGCTGCCTTCCTTTTTTAAATTGTCCTCCTGGTTTCTTGATCTGAGGCACGAATAAAGGCCTCCTTTGGCCTTTAGTTCATGTTCTTATTCTTTATTCTATTTTAACCTTTATCTTCTGTCTTGGAGTCAATACTGAGTTTTGGTTCCAAGGCAGAAGAGAGGTATGGGTTAGGTAGTTGGGGGTTAAGTGACTTGCCCAGGGTCACCCAGTTAGGCAGTGTCTGAGGCCAGATTTGGACTCAGATCTTCTCATCTACAGGCCTAGTTCTCTATCCACTGAGCCACCTCGCTGCCCCTTTGTAATACTTAAAATTACGAGGCTGGTTATAGCTTAATAACTGTATTCAATCCAAAGCAGTAGTAGTAGTAATAAAGAGAGGAAAACGTAGGAGAGAGGGAGAGAGGTACTTAACCTTTCTAATCTGCAGGCACCATTAGGGACCTCCAGCTATACTCCATGAAGGGTCCCCTCTGCTCCTCCATGCGCATGCCAAAAGACCCAGATTTGCTCCTGGTCTGAACTTATAAACTTGTTTCTCCACCCACTAACTCACATGTCACATCTCAGGAACCAATCATAGTTTCTTAATTTGCCTGGGCCACCCAGGGGGCAGTGGCTGTGGAATCCTTGTTTCCTGTCTCCTTAGTTTGTTGGTTCTTTAACTTCCTTTTCCTGAGGCTCGTCTATACCTGAATCTACTCAGTAATATTTGACCTCCTGGTCACTGAGGGATGACATCAAACAAAGCAACACTGAAGAGAGAGAAATTCACTTCCATCACCTTGTTCTTGTTCTGCTAGGAAGAGTGTGATATGGCAGAAGGGGTGATTATCCATGTAATTATAAAAGGAATACCTTTGATTTTTAAAAGTTAGCTAAAAAATCCACATTTCGTCATCCTCCCAGACGTTTCCTGGCCTTTCATGGCATTTAGTGTTTTCTTTTTTGGGGTCTCAGCTTCACGTACTCCAGACTTTCAGCATGCAGGATTTGTTTGTAGGCTCGTTGTTTGTAGTACAGAGAGGGGGGACATTGCAGTTTTGCAGGCTTTGGCTGAGTTCTTATGTCAGTTAGGAGTTTAGAATCTTGGGGAAAAGTTTCAGTTGGACCTGGGAACTCGTGGAGGGAACCAGGGTCCAGCTGAGCTCCTTCTTCTCCTTCTTGAGATTGAAAACCTAGCCTAGCTTTGGAGTGTTTTTTGAGATTTGTTAATTTAGGTAAAACCTTTGAATCTTCATACCGTACCTCATTTCCTACCTTAATTTCCCTTATCTAAATGTCTGATAGGAGTGAATAAGGAGAGTGAATCAGAGAGCTAGTTCAAATCTGTGAGAGTTTAGCCTTACCCTTGCAGTAATTTATCTAGAGAGGTTTTGTAGCCATCATCCTAATCCCTTTTGATTTCAAAATCACCTTGAGAGCTGAGTAAAGGCAGAACCTTTCTCAGACTCCATTCCTGCTTCCCTTCCCCCACCTGAGGTTTCTCTAAGCAGCTGTTAGGGCTTCCTTAATCCTTTTACCCTGACAATCTAACCAGAGAAGACAATAAACCCCTTTTGTGTTTAAAACAGACCTTTTAGTTACTTTGTTAGTTAATTAGTAAGAAAGGGAAGAAGAGGAATAGAATCAACATACTCTGGGTTTGAGGGAAGGGGGGGGGGTATCCATCTTGAAGGAAGTGTAACTTCAAAACAAGTCCCTTCCTCTGAAATTAACTAAAGCCTGTAGTTCATTTCAATCAGTCTATTTCCCTTCAGTGTGTCTTTAGTCTAAGTCCTAGTCTGTATGCCCTGCTGCTATTTGCCTGTTAGATTAGTTCATCCTCTCCCTGGCAATCCTTGTTACCTCAGTGTTTACTCCCTGAACTCAGACATTCCCTTGTTTCTCCAACCTCCTAAGCTGCCATCCTTCATCTTTGAACCTTCCTCATCCACTATATTGCCTTAACTTCCCTACTACCTAGTCTGTTCACTTGATTACCTCCAGCCTTGGCTCCCTTGTCTTGTTTTATTCCCTGATCCTACCAGTTATTACCCCTAGCTTCTGCCTCATATTATATCCTGCATCTCCCTATTACATTCTACCTAATCCCATATTACCTCCCCAACAAGTCCCTTATAACACCCCTTCAAATCCCCTATAACATATTCCACCCTGTTTGGTGCTTTATGTGGGTTCAAGTTTGTTTCAAAAGCAAGAACTGTTGTCATTAGAAAACATGCTTTCTGTTTTAATCCCAGCATTCTGCCTGCCCTCTCTGAGCCTCCTCCTCTTATGGTGGAGAGTTGGAGAGATGAATTCTAAATCTTCTGTAGTCTGTGGCTCTTATAGGCCATGAGCATGCAGGCATTCAGGATCTAGGCTTGTCTGAAGAGAGCGCTACCAGCATGGCAGCGTGGCATTGGGAGCTCTCCTGGAGGAGGGGGGAGGCCGGGCCCTCGGGGGCCCCTTCCGGAGCCCAAGGCTCATCAGTTTGCGGTGACATTGCAGGCCCTCTGGTTCCCGCTGTTGGAGGCGATGATGGCCCCGCAGAAGCTGTCCGGTTCATCGGCTCCACACCGACATGCAGAATGTAAGCCATGGGGATTGCAGTGCCTGGGGCCCCCCATTCACGGGCCCTCCGTTCCCGGGAAGTCATCCCTGAGCATGTTGGGCCTCTCCCGTCCTCCCTCCCTCTGCTGGGTAACGCAGGACCTTCGCTCCCAATGTCACTGCCCAGACGTTGCTGTCTCCTGAGCGAAACTCCAGCCAGCTGTGTAGCCGGGCCGGCCTTCCCAGGCCCCTCTCTAATCCCAGCCCTCCCTCTTGCAGCTCTCAAGTCTCTGACCATGCAAGTGCTGAACAGCATGGCGGCCTTCATCGCCCTCCCGTCCATCCTGCAGCGAATCCTACAGGTGAGTATTTGAGGTGGTGGGGGAAGCCGGGGAGGGGCCCTGGGGGCCCCCTCGCCAAGGCTGGTGTCCCTCTGAGCGGCCCCCTGGCCTTCAGCACTCATGGTTGTCTTTGCTTGCATTCTGACCCCAGTACGCAGGCAACCCCCCCCCCCCCCG
>NC_058133.1:508139472-508196223 GCF_016433145.1 Gracilinanus agilis | reverse complement strand
AACCCCCCCCCCCCCCCGAAGGCCCCCTCCACCCTGGAGTCTCAGTCTTGGCCTTTTGACACCAATAACTCCTTTCCACGGATGCCACTAAATAAGAAAAGTCTCTCGTTGGGACTTCCCACTGAATCGCGCTCTTTTATTTTAAAAAAAACTAAAGCCATTTTTTAAACCCTTCCCTTCCTTCTTAGAATCAACACTGTGTTGAACCATGTAAGGATTAGGCAGTGAGTGAAGTGACTTGCCCAGGGTCATGCAGATTAAAAGTTTCTGAGGCCATATTTGAACTTCCCATCTCTAGGTCTGGTTTGCGTTCCACTGAGCCACCCAGCTGCCCCCCAACAAAAAGTATTAAAATGGGGGCAGCTGGGTAGCTCAGTGGATGGAGAGCCAGGCCCAGAGAGTGGAGATCCTGGGTTCAAATCTGGCCTCAGACACTTCCCAGCTGTGTGAAGTTGGGCAAGTCACTTGACTCCCCCATTGCCTCGCTCTGACCACTCTTCTGCCTTGGAACTAATACATAGTATTGATTCAGACAGAAGGTATATTAAAACAAGGACGCATAAACATTAAACTTAACCATAAGGAAGTCATCCGTTGCCTTTGAGAGATGGAGATCGAAGCTATGTGGCAAGAGATTTAGATATTGGGGGTCTCCTGCCTCGGCAGAGCCAAGCACACGTGGAGGCAGGAGGCTCATGAGAAGGCAGAGGCTGAAGACCATGGAGAAGGAGGCTGTGTGTGAGAGTTAGGAAAAGGCCGGAACACTGAGAAGGGAAGGGGGGCTGAGCCCATGTCCCCATAGCAGCCACAGCGCGGGTTGGAGCCTCGAAGATTGGGCCTGGTGGAGGGGGATCCAATGAATCTGAAGCCGACCCAAGTGATTCAAAGTCCTGCTTGTCCTTCCAGCTGGGTGAGCGAGCTTAGGGATTGGCCTAGCAGGAGGTCAAGTCAGAGTGCAGACCCCGGGAAAGTGGGAGAGTCACTGAAGAGGTGAAGGAGCTGAAGAGCGGCCCCAGGAAAGGGGGAGGGAAGGCAACAGTAAGGAAGGAGGTCCGGGGGCAGCCTCAAGTGAGGTGGAGCTGTGAGGGCCTCACTGAAGAGGAGGTGGAGGTGGGGAACCCTCAGAGCCAAAGCTGAAGACAGGGATCCTGGATTCAAATCTGGCCTCACACTCTTCTTAGCCCAAACTACCTAGCCCTCACTGCTCTTCTGCCTTGGAACTGCTCCTTCATATTGATTCTAAGACAGAAGGTGAGGATTTTTTAAAAAAAGAAAAGAAAAGAAATGCTGCCTATAAAGTGACGAGATTTTCCTTTTCCTGCTCACTTTAGAGATGAGGAAGGGAGGCCAACAGGATTCAGTAACTTGCCCAAAGATTTGGGGTGGGATGTATAAAAATTGTTGTTGTTCAGTTATGTCCAACTCTCTGTGACCCCATCCGGGGTTTTCTTGGCAGAGGTACCGGAATGGTTTGCCATTCCCTTCTCCCACTCACTTTACAGATGAGGAAACTGAGGCAAGCAGGGTTCAGTGACTGGCCCAGGGTCACATAGCTAGTGAGTGGCTGGGCCCAGATTTGATTTCAGAAAGATGAGTCGTCCTAACTGCAGACCCAGCGCTGTACCCACCGAGCCTTCTTGGAAGATGCCTTCTCCAAAGGCCCTCTTCTGTGCTTGGGGGAGGCACTTTCTGTAGTTGACAGACATGCTTGGGAGAACCCTCCGGAGTTTTGTCCCCCGCTCAGGATTCTCTCTGACATCTTGGAGCAAGAACATGGTGTGGTTTGAGCACCCGCTGAGCTGGAAGGCCCAAGCGCCCTGCCGCCGTCCATAATTTATACGTCGTCCCCACGGGAGGCACTTTTCCTGATGTTGCCTTTTGCCAATGTCTACCGAAGCAGAATGTTCTGACAAATATAGAAATGACCTACAAAAACATCTTCTCCTTTCCAGAATTTAACCTTTGAAATACTCCCTTTTTCTATCATCTCCAACTGCCCAGCTTCTAAATGTGCTAGAGAGAGGCAGCCTCGTTGGTGAGCTGTCGATGGGTTTCTGAGATCCTGGGCTCGTTGCCGATGCTTTGCCAAAAGACCAGATTTATTTGTCAAGACATTCATTTGACAGACAAAACTGTGCTTGGCTCCTAGCTCTCTACATCAGTGGTCTCCAAAGTGGGGGCCGTTCTTGGCCCTGAGCAGTCACTGAGTCGTCTCATCCTCTGCCTTTAGGAGCCAGTCGTGGGGCTTGTCCCCATTACATCTGCTCAGACTCCCCCAGTTTGGCCATTTCCTCCTTTCTACAAGCTTCCACTTCCCCTCCTGAGCTAGAATCAGCTGGTCAGGACAGTTAAAACTTGTAGCTGCCCAAATGCCATCAGGAGGATCCTCCCTTCTCCCTGATCCTGGCTTCCTGATGCCCAGATGCCCCTTGGAGGGCAGATCACATGCACTGGGGCAGTGATCAATGAGGAAGATCCCTCCCTGCCCCCCTTTTTTCATTTGAGTTGGGACAGAGTACGTCACACACAGGCAACAGAAATCGGTTGTGGAAGCATTACAGAGTTCATTGGATTATCTTACCCAAAAAAAAACAAACTCCCCTTCTTCCAGACCCCCTTTTCTGTGTCCTAAGCATTACAGGCCTTCCTGTCACCCAGTGTGTGTCCTTTCTCTCCTTCACTCCTCATAGCCAGTCTGAGAGTGCCAAAGCCTGGCCACATTGGGCCGTTCTTCATTCACGAGCCACCTTATCTATTCTCTTCTCCGTAACCCAACTCAGGCCTCAGCTCAGGCCTCATCCCCACTCACCTGGACCATTGCCACAACCTCCTCTTTGGCCTCCCTGCCTCTAGTGTCTCTTCCAACCACCCTCCCCACAAAAGCATCATCTGGCCAGGCTGTCCCACAGCCACTTGCTAAAGGCTACGGGTTCCCTTATGCCTGTAGGATGAAATATGATGCCATCTTTAGCTCATCTTTTTGGAGATAATTTTTTCGGTACAAGCTTGATAATGTCCACTAATTATTAGACCAGTTGTACCTGGGGGTAATTTATAAGGAAGTAAATGAGCCCAGATTGGAAAGGAAGCTTGCAGCAGGTTTTACTGGCAGTTTGGAGACATTGCTCTGGAGTCCTGCTTGCTGCAAAGCTTCCCACCGTACCCAGCAGATGCTCCGTGAGTCCTCCCTCCTCAGGAAAACGAGTCTCATTCCCCTCCTGCATGGCGCTGCTCACTCCACCACCTGCCACAGGTTTTCTCTCTTCCAAAATAGGCCTCCCCAGTTCCTTTGGGCCCTCTCAGAGTGGCTCCATGACCTGGGCATCTCCTTGTGGATAACTTCTCTGTGTCCTTCCCGACATGCCGAGGCAGCTGCCTGCCCCCTCGTCCTGGATGCTACTTCTTCTCTTTTTTCTCTTTCTTGAAACCCTCGCCTTCCATCTTAAAGTTGATACTAATTATTGGTTCCAAGGCTGAAGAGCAATAAGGGATAGGCATTTGAGGTTAATTGACTTGTCCAGGATCACATGGAGAGGAAGTGCCTGAGGCCACATTTGAACCTGGGTCCTTCTGTCTGTAGGCCTGACTCTCTATCCACTGAGCCACCTTACTGTCCCTATTTGTCTGCTTCTCTTTTTTTTTTTTTTAAACCTTTAACTTCTGTGTATTGACTTATAGGTGGAAGAGTGGTAAGGGTGGGCAATGGGGGTCAAGTGACTTGCCCAGGGTCACACAGCTGGGAAGTGTCTGAGGCTGGATTTGAACCCAGGACCTCCCATCTCTAGGCCTGACTGAATCCACTGATCTCCCAGCGCCCCTGTCTGCTTCTCTTGATACAACCCAAGGTCCTATTAGATATGTAAGCTGCCAGTGCATACACTATTGGGTTGCAGTCTTTTATTTATGCATACATTAGATATTTATCAGGCACCTTGTCTGTGTGCTTGGCACAAGAATCCAAGAGGGAAAAGGACTGTCTCTTCCCTCAGGAAGCTCCCATTCTGTGGAGGGAGAAGAGTGTGAAATTAATATAGAGAAGTATGATAAAGGATGGGTGTGATGGGGGCAAAGGTCAGACCAGGGAAGACCCACGAACCTTGAAGGAAAATAGGAATTTGGAAAGGCAGAGACGAGCAGGGAGGGCCTCCCCTTTAGATATGATGTGGGGTAGATCCCGGCAGCAGCCTCACAACTTCATTCAGTGTCTCAGCAGTAGGAGCAAAGAAGTTGGACGTTGGGAATAAACAGAGGGAAGCCCTAAAGAGTGGAGTTTCAGGAAGGAGCCTGCTTAAGCCGTCAGCAGCGACCTCCTTTCCAGAACCTCGCACTGGGCCCCACAAACGTCAGTGTGAGCCCAGCCCGCAGGAATCCGGGTTCCTAGACGCATAGGAGGTATCTAACCAGTGTTTGAATGAAGTGGTTTGAGAGAGTGGGCTGAACAGGGCCAAGGACAGTGAGTGCACCAAAGCCACACTGCTGTGGGTCAGGACATTCATCCAGCCCTAAATCTACCTGACTTGACTATTAACTCTCTTGGATCTTTCCATCTTCTCTGTCGGGAATGATGGCATCAGAGAGGGCACGATATATAGCGAGAGGAACGTTAGTGAAATCTCGACTCTGTCCCATGCCTAGATGACTCTGGGAGAGTCATTTAACCTATAAGATCCTCTGTTTCTTCATCTGTAAAATAGGAAAGTTAGATTAAATGATCTCAAAGGTCCCTCCCAGCTCTGAACACTAGGATTCGGTAGTTTTGCCAAATACTTTGCTGAAATCCCAGGACACGGCGGCCTTCTCCTATTCTACGAGTCTGCAGCAGTTGGAAGATAAATGGAGAGGAAACCAGGGCACAAACCCACTATCAGTGGGAGTAGCCTAGGAAGACTTCAAAGACAAGAATTCCATATTCCTCAGCCTTCTTCGATAGTGTTTTGTGCTAGAAGGGATAGAAATGCCAAAAGATATATTTGCTTCCCTCACAGACCTTAAAATATGCTAGAGATCTGGGCGGAAGTAGTATGGGGCAGCCCGGGGAGAGGGAACTATCAGGACGGCATCACTAAGACAACCAGAAAGGTTATAACTGGGGGGCGGGAGGGGGGGAATCACATACACAGCCTGCAGAAGAGAAGGAAACCTAGAGGCGTCTTCCCTGTCCCTCTTACAAGGTCAGTTTTTCATCAAGTATTGGAAATGCTCAAACTAACTTTGCTTCTTTCTTTGGTCTTTTGTTTTCCTGTAGGATCCGGTTTATGGAAGGGGACAACTCGGAGAGATCCAGGGGCTCATCCTGGGAATGCTGGATACCTTCAGCTATGAACAGGTAACGCCGCCCGAGGCTCCCGAGGCTGTCCGGTGACCCTAGGAACAGACCTCAGCTGGGCTGTTTTTTAATACAGACTTGGCTGCTGAGTCTTTATTGTGTGGAATGAAAATGAGTGTGAAGGAGGGCAATCGTTCTCATTAAACCGTCTGCATTTGGGTTTTCCTATGGTTTATATACAGTGACTGGCCTGAGAAACCCCCAGTGACAGAGGAAAACCTGATGAAAGGTTCTTTTTTCAAACTCTTACCTTCTGTCTTAGTATCAATTCTAAGGCAGAAGAACGGTAAGGGCCAGGCGGTGGAGGTTAAGTGACTTGTCCAGGGTCACACAGCCCAATTTGAACCCAGGTCCTCCTGACTCTAGGCCTAGCTCTCTATCCATTGTGCTCCATTTAGCTGCACCCAACAAATAAATTTTTTACATTCAAAAATTCAAAATGACATCTTTTCAAAACATAAAGGCAGCCTGAGCCTGGCAAGTCCATGCTCTGCCCACAGTGACTCCTCCTCGATTTTGGTCATCACAGGAGCCCCTCCCTCAGCTCGGTCATATGAGGCCGGTTTCTCAGGAAGTCCCAGACTTGGCAGTCAAGGCCCAAAGGAGAGCATTGTCCTTAGTGCCTGGATGGAGGCCTTTGCTAGTGTTCTTTGGTGGGTGGCAGCTTTTAGATGCTTCATTCACACCCAATCTGAAGAGAAACTCCAGGGCCGGCCCTCTCCGCAGTCCTGGGCTCCTCGCCCTTGATCCACTGTTTGAGCTGTGAGACCCTGGGCAAGTTGCTTGTCCTCTCTGGGGCTGAGACCCTCAGCTACCAAGCGGCCACTGGTGGAGTGTTTCCTCCCCAGCAATCCCCCAGTGCCCCGGGTGGTGGTTGTTCAGTCATTTGTCATGTCCCCACTTGGGATCACCAGCTGTGTGATCCTGGGAGAGGCTCTTCACGCCATTTGCCTCAGTTTCCTCATCTGTTAAGTGAAGAGTCCAGCTATGCATCAGAATGATGTTGTTTGGCTACTTCCCGGCCATAGAGAGCCCTGAGGGATAGACGGGATCTCCGTGGATTTGACTTTTGTTGCTTCATGGAAAAGGCCCGGGGGAAACGGAGTCGGTGACTCCTTGGGAGGGAGGAAAGCGGGGAGCCGAAGGTGGGAGCGAGCCTCCCTCCACCAGGGGATGCTCCATCGCAGACATCTTGTTCCCAAGGTCATTTTTCCAGCTTAGAGGGGTGGAGTCAGACCCTCCTCCTGTTTCCATAGTCACTGGGAGAGGCCAAGGGGGCAGCCCTAGGACGAGGGCCGGCACCCAGCCAGCCCCCCACACATACCCACCATCTTCTCCCTCATCCTCTCGGGCCTGGTACTCGTTGGCCCCCGCGGGCTTCCTCCCAGTGACTCCTCCTTGGGGAGTTCCCTGGTGTTTAAGGCAGGAGACTGTTGGCTTTCCTTGTGTTTTCTGCCATCCCTTAGCGACCTGGTGGGCACATTTCCTTTCTTGCTCTTCCCAGACTCTCCTGGAAACAACGACCAGCCTCCTAAACCATGACCTGCACTGGTCACTCTGTAATCTGAGAGCATCGGTCACCAGGGGCTTGAACCCAAAGCAGGATTACTGCTGCATCTGCCTGCAGCAGTACAAGAGGCGCCAGGAGGTGGCCGATGACATCATCGTCTTCAGGTACCCCCGTGCCCCGCGACACCCCCCGGGGCTTCGACCCAGGCCAGAGACGTCTGGGGAGCTGGCGAGGCCACACCAAGGAGGACGGGGGCACAGCGTGTCTCACGAGCTGCCACCCTCCCTAGTGGGCAGTGTGGGACCATGGGAGGAGCCCCGGGGGCAGTGATGGGGGAAGGAGAGAGCCCAAAGCCCCTCAGTAAGAGTGTCCTGGCCCCACGTCCAGCCCTTGGGCCCTGGCACCATCTGAGCTCAGGGCCAGAAACGGGCCCCCGGCCCCAGAGGGGGATCCCTTTGGGCAGCAGTGTAGAGGTGGGGGTGCCCGTGAAGGCTCCGCTGCTCAGGGCCCGCTTTCCTCCCAGTCGTCTGACATTGCTTCAGGCCTGCACCCATCTCTTCAGATTTCCCGGGCTGTGCCATCCGAGGGAACCTCTCTTCCAGGACCATGGCAGGGCTGCCTGGTGCCTCCCTGCCAAGCCTCACTGGGGGAGGGCAGGCACATTCCTGCCCAGGAGATCTCATAGCCATTTCCCTAAATACGTTGCTGTGAAATGACTCGGGGCCGGGGGGTGTCATTGTCTAGGCCTCCCTGCCTTGAGGAAGGCCGGTGGTCTTTAGGTCAGGGAGCAAGTGGGGGGGGGGGCAAGGAGGGCAGACAGTTATGGTGAGACTCCCCCCAGGGTGGGCCATCAGTGGGACCTTCCAGGGTGGCTTCTGGCGGGTCTGAGGGGCGGAGTGTGTCCCAAGTGGCTGACCACAGGCCTTTGCCCCGCAGCTGTGGCCACCTCTATCACTCCTTGTGCCTGCTCAACAAGGAGTGCTCCGTGGGGACGGGGGGCCAGGCCCGGTGGACGTGCTACAGGTGCAATTCCAGCAACAAGGTGGGGAAGCTCAGTGAAAGCGCCTCTGAGAGGAAGAAAGGACAGCTGGCCCAGGCCCAGGTGAGACCCCGTGACGTGCCTTGCTGGGAGGGCAGGAATGCCTTGTCCCTGCTGTTGGGGACTGTGCCCGAAGGACTGCCCTGGGACCCGGCAGTGCCTCTTCTAGGACCCATCTGTACAGGCGGACATAGAGCAGCTCTTTCTGGGGAGCCGAGGGGGCTCAGCAGAGTTTCACATGTACGTAGCCCTGCCAGGCTTGCCCAATGCTTTACCATCACAACTACCCGGGGGGGGGAGGGGGGCCTTTATTGTCCCCATTTCACAGACGAGGAACCCGAGCCAGACAGAAGTTCAGTGACTTTCCCAGGGTCATACCTACAGGGTCAGAGAAAGTGTCGGAGCTCAAACCTGAGCTTGGGTCTTTGTGCAGCCCCAGGGCCTACCCGCTGCCCCACTAGCCTCCTGCCCACGGCTGCCCCTTGGAACTTGGGAGATGATCACAAAAGGCTGAGGACCAGGATGGAGGCGTTTTCCAACATTAAAAATCCCAGCAATTTCATCACCGCCTCCAGGCTTTACCTGCCTGGCCCGGCCTCAGCCTCGGCCTGCTTTGCAAATGTCACGGAGGCGGGCGGCCCCTCCACTGTTGTGTGAGGTGTGCCAGGGGCCAGCCGGGCGCTAACGCCGCTCCGTGCAGGGGAGCCATTGCCATTGCCCAGTCACAAGCCGGTCACCGTCCTCTGCACTGTAAACATTTCCACAGCTAGCTACGCCCCGAGTGAGTCCTTCTCCCTCTCCTGGGCTCAAGCCTACAAAATGGCAGCTTTGCTCTTGCCTTTCCCCTTCCTCTCGCTGTCCTTCTTATTGACCCCTGCCTGGGGACAGCTTCCTCCGCAGCCTCGGAGCCCAGGGCTCCTCCGGCTGGCCCCAGCCAGGGCCACTCTGACTGGTACATACAGCGGCCAGAGACAATGGAAGAAGCCCAGCCTGGCAGCAGACTCCTCCACCTCATCTCGTGGGACTTGAATGCTAGGCCTGATTCAGAGAGGATAAAAGAAGCATCCTCGCCCTCAAGCAGCTCCCCTCCTCCCCGCGCCCTTCCCTGCCTGCCCAGCAGGAGGCTAGAGCCGGCAGTTATGTAGGAAAATGATGCCCTTCCCTCATGTGACCAGCTGGCAGCCACTGGCGATCTCATTCAATGCCAGGCCTAGAAGTGTGCACAGAGTGACCAGCAGCCAAGGAAGAAGCCTCACATGGCCCTCCAGCAGGACCATTGCCCAGAGGACGGACGCTGCAGCTCTGGGGCTTCAGGAGCCGAGCGTCTCTGCTCAGACCTAACCGAGGGCATCCTGTGCTTGTCTCCCTGGCCCACCCCAAGGCCCCTCTCCACAGGTGGACAGCTTACACCCAGCCATCAGCAAGTCAGATTCAACTGGAAAGGCTCAATGAATTGGTTATTTCTTTCTGCCTGTTTTCTTCCAGCATTCCCAATTCTATTCACAAAGCTTCTTGCTCTACTGTCAAGCCTGGCATGGGCTGGCACACTTATATTGGGGGCAGTTGGAGGACATAGATCTAGGCCTGGGAGAAAACTTCTGAGTCATTTAGTCAATTGAGTAATCAATTATTGATCCAACCCCCTCCTTAGAGGGGAAGTGACTTGCCCAAGGTCACACCAGAAGGAAGTGATTGGACTGGGATTTGAAAACAGGGCATCAGTCTCCAAATGCCAGATTAGCATTCCTCTTTTAGGAATGTTTATTTGAGCCATATTAACAGCAGTAGCTGCCATTTGTAGATGGTTTGCTAATTCTGTCGCTTATCATGGACACGATTTCATTTAATCCTCATGACACTCTCCTTACCTACATTGGAGCATTTTCCCTATTTTACAAATATTTGCAAATTGCCATCCTTGATGGCCTTCCCTTTAAGAAGAAATCAGTTCTCTGTACAATAAAAATAAAATTAATTTATATCACGCACGCAGTGCCTCCTGCATTGTCACGTGCCAGAAACACCCACGCTGTTCATCTCTTTGCTCTTTGACAAAGTAATTGAGTCGAGTGTCTCAGTAAAAAACTGTCTACTTTGATGATGAGGGAGTCGACCGGATGATCTTCAGAGTCCCTCCTGGCTCAAAATGCAATCGTCCTAAAGGACTGAGCAGTAATGATATCGCCTCGGCATCTGGCAGACCAGCCCGGATCACAAGGTGGCTTAACAGCCCAAGTCCCACTCCATCAGGCCCATAAAAAAAACTGCCTTCTCCCCCAAAGGCAGCATGAGAGCCAGTGAGGGAGGACAGCTCTGGGGAGGAAACAGCCCTGGGCAGCCGCCGGCAGGCTAGTTTATTATTCCTTTAGCAGCTGCAAGAGAAACTAATAGAGAAATGGAGGGAGGGTTTTTTTTCCCTCTGGTGGTAAAGGTTGCTTTTGTTTTCCCATTTTGCCCAAGGTTTTCCAACTGAAAAAAAAAATCACATTTTTCTTGGTGAATATTTTTTGAAAATCTTATTCACTGGGAACGATTGAGCTCCTCAAAGTAATTATTTATTCAGTAGATGATCTTTTATTTATACCCACCAGTCATCATTTTCTGCTAACGATCCGTTGTACATTGCTTGTTTGGTTTGGTTTTGTTTTATTTCCTGTTCTGGCTAATTTATGGTTTTACTTTACATTTATGTAGCCAAGTAGGAATGCTAGTGCAGTGCCTGGATTGGGGGGGGAGGATATTTCTGCTTTAAAAATAGATACTCCCCATTATAAATACATTGGCTGGAAAGTTATATGGTGAGAAGTGAGGCTTCAGTGCCTGGTAGCAGCAAAATTTCTTTAAAAAAAAAAAAAATACAGAGCAGCCAAAGATTGATGGACTTTGCATGGGCTCTGTCTCCGGACTCAGAAGAGCTAAGAGGCCAGCGTTTTTTATTGATGTCAGAGAAAGTGCTTTGGGATTACCTCGTCCATCTCCGGGGGCTTTAGCACCACTTGAAGGCCAAAGGCATGCCACCTGGAGCCACCTGGTTGCAGACGGGTTGGTGATTAGGGAGTCAGCAGATGGAGGCCAGGTTGCCAAAGAACACCAGGCTGAAGCAGCCTACCCACCTGGAGCTTCTTGCCTGGGGACGGTAGAAAATCCCATTCATCATGAGCTCTGCTCTCAGGGTCAAGGGGAAGGACTATTAAAACTTTTTGGAAACAGGACTGAGGGGCTTATCTGTTTCACCCTGAGCACTGAGGAAATGCCACGATGGTTATTTAGCTGATCATTTAATCACTTCTGGCCCCACTTACAAAACAAAGATTTGCATTTGATCAGACAAGTCAAGTTCTAGCCAAATCTTCTATAGAAGATTTCTCATCTATAAAATAAGAGTTCAGCCTGGTCCCTTCTTGCTTCCAAATTCTAGGATTCTTTATGGTGTCTCCACTCAAACACAACTAGGAGACGATGAACTGGACTCAGAACTGGATAGGAGAGCAGATTGGGCTGCCTTTGGAAAATGACACCAGCCGCCTGGCCCAGTGGAAAGAGCTCTATAGAGAACCAGCTCTATATTTCTGGGGGTACTGAGTGGCGTTTAGTGGCGTCAGATTGAATGAGAACAGTCAGACTAAATGCTTAGCTCATAACTGCTCCAACTTACCGTGGAGTCTTGAGTTTAATATATACTGGTTTCACACAAAGAACACAGAGAAAGAATCACAGCTGTGAAAGGGTTACAAATTATACAAAAACCCATTAAAGGCTAAAAAGTAGAGAGATAGGTCCAGGGTCAAAGGCCAAATTCCAACCAATTAGTAGGAGGTTAATTCTGGGAGCAGAAATATATTTCATAGAGATCCTAAATAACTGAATCCTGTACTCTTGATTTACAGGATTGCATCTGGTCAGATAAAGTCTTGTCTAGCTTTGTCCAGTTCTGACCTTGATTGTCTAAGTAATATATTTTTTGGAGTTCAGGCTTCTTAATTATCAAGGAGAGAAATTGTTAACTCGGTAACTGCTGATTTGCTAGGAACTTAAAGCGTTTCAAGAAGGCTATAATGTTTTTCCAATAAGAAAAGATATGGATCATAAAAGGGATCAAAAGAGGAGTCTCAGATTTTTATCTATTTGAGACTCTGATGCTCTTATTGACCTCCCACAGAGTTCGAGCTCTGTGGCCACAGGACCTGGTTCAAAATCCCCTGCTGGTGCATGCTACCTTGCAGGACATGTCACTGAAGCCTCCCTGGGCCTCCTCATTTCCTTCTGCTAAAAAATGAGGGGTTTGGACTTGAAAACCTTGGAAGTCTTCCAGCTCTCAAAAGAGTCTAAGCCACTCTGATCAACACAGCCACAGTTCCTGAAGACCACTGATGACCAGTGCTGCCCACCCTGTTGCCTAATGCAACCACCTACCATATAAACTATTCGTTCTTAGTTCTTGGAGATAATTGGTTGGCTCTATGATGCTGTCAGTGCGGGTACTTCCCCTGACTACCAAAACTCATTCATGGCTTCTCTCCACATGCAACTCCTCTCCACTGAATGAACTCTTTTTCATTCCCCAAATGCTCCCCTCTCCTACCATCCCTATTACCAAAGATGGTCCTGTTCTCTTCTCAGCCCCTCGGGCTCACAGCCTACGAGTCATCCTGGATCCTTAATGGCTCCCCCACCCGCTCCCACCCCACTCCCTGCCATATCCAATATGGTGCCAAGGCCTGTCAATTTCACCTCTGCAACATCTCTCCAAAGTCCGCCCCCTTCTGTCCTCTGACATTGCCTCAACTCTGGTGTCGGCTCTCATCATCTCATGCCTGGATGCAGTAGCTGCTGGGAGGATTGGAAGGGGTTGCCCTACCTGCCTTGAATCTCTCCCCAGTCAAATCTATCATTCATTCTGCCACTAAAGAACCCTGGGCCTGGAATTAGGAGGATCTAAATTCAAATCCAGCCTCACACGTACTGTCTTTGTTGATTATCTTTTCCTTTATTGTATATAAGTCAGACAATCCACTTAACCTATCTGCCTCAGCATCCTCGACTATAAAATGGGGCTAATAATAGGGTTGATGGTGAGGATCGCTTAGGATAATGCTGTAAGGTGATTAGCTCAGTCCCTAGCACATAATAAGAACTATAAAGCTTCTTGCTGTCATTTTTATTCAAATTATCCAGAGGTGTTTCCTAGATAAATCCCATTAAGTGAAAATTGAGCCTTTTTGAGGATACCCAAGCACCTCTGTGGCTGCTTCAGCCTTCAGACAAGAGCTCTCCCTGACAGTTACCTGGGACCTTCGCTGTCCAGCCTCATATCTGACTCTTGACTCATTGGTGTTAAAGGGCTACAGATTTCACATTCATTAGGCTTTAAACTGAGCTTTCTGTTTGGGTTGGAGCATGCCAGAAGACTCAGAGCTCTAGTACTAAGCTCCTTCAAACATCTGCAGACTCTGATCTCAGGGAACATCTGGGTAAACAGTGGTTTGAGTCCCATGCTCTAGAGGTCTTCCTTAAAAAATAAATTATGATAATTATTCTCAAAATTCCACACAATTAAGTGGAGTAATTCAACTGTACATGAATGATGTACAGTATTTTAGTTACGGCACATAAGGAGGTAACCGGGAACCTGGAGCAGGGCAAAGAGTGCTAAATTCATTCAGGGGATTTAAATTCAAATTCTGACTCTACCCTTTTCACATTGTTTGATCTTGGTTAGGTCATTAAACCTTCCCCAGTTTTCAATTTTCTTGTCTCTGAAAGGAGCAGATAGGACTAGCGACCCCTTCCAGCTCTAAATCAATGATCCTCTATTTCATGAACCCCATATGTTTACAATCTCTTAGCTCTCCACCTTCTGTCTCTTTTCCATAAAAGCCTTCATGCCCCTCTGCCTTCACAAAAACATGTATCTCAAAAAGACCAAAGAAAGAAAAAGGTCCTATCCTAAGGACCAGAGTCTTCGGAGTAGCCCATTTTGTGATAGCAAAGAACTGATAACAACTGATGCCTATTGCTTGGCAGAATGACTAAAAGAAACCAGGTTATGTGACTGTAATGAAATAGTATGACTAGAAAAAATCTGAGGAGTCCAGAGATGTGCAGGAAGATTTACACGAACTGATGCTAAATGCAGTGAGCAGAACTGGGAGAACAAGTGTCCCCAGTAACCAGAACACAGAAGTTGTTAGGAGGAAATTAGAAAATTATATATTTAATGTAGGATAACACTCTACTTTCCTCCTAACAAAGTGAAAAGAACAATAAAAAGAAATGAAATGCTAGCAGTCATGAAGACTGATCCTGGCCCTGGAGAAAGATGAGAAAGTGCAAGGAGATCTGAGTCAATTAGAAAGCAGATCATGATGCTTTGTCGCATGTTCAAGTAGATATGATGACCACACGGGCCTTATTCAACTGGTTGGGTTTTTCCTTTGTTATAAAGGAGGTTCCCCTTGAAGAAGTAAAGCTAACCAGACATGAGTGTATGTCAAAGACAGGCAGATCATTAAAACTTTTTAAAAGAAAATATGAGAGAAGAGCAAACCAGCGTCTCTCTCTCTCTCTCTCTCTCTCTCTCTCTCTCTCTCTCTCTCTCCCTCCTTCCCTCCCTCTCTTTCTCTCCCTCCCTCTCTCCTTCCTTCCTTCTCTTCCTCTTTTTCTCTCTCTCCCTCTCCTCTCCCTCCTTCCCTCCCTCTCTTTCTCTCCCTCCCTCTCTCCTTCCTTCTTTCCCTTCCTCTCTCTCCCTCCCTCTCTCCTTCCTTCCTTCTCTTCCTCTTTTTCTCTCTCTCCCTCTCCTCTCCCTCCTTCTCTCCCTCTCCCGCTCCCTCCCCCTTCCCTTTCTCACTTCCCCTCTCTCCTTCCCTCTCTCCCTCTTTCTCTCTCCCCCTTTCTCTCCTTCCCTCCCTCTCTCCCTCCTTCTTTCTCCCTCTCCCCCCACCCTTCCCTCTCTTTCTCTTCCCCTCTCACTCCTTCCCTCCTCTGGGTATGTGTATCTATAACTTAACAGGCCTTGTCTATATATACATATTTTACATGATATGTATATAGTTTATAAAATAAAAAATTTCCAGACAGCAAACCATTTCCTCCCTTTCTAGCAGACCCCATCTTCTGAGTAGCTGAAAGGTTTGGAGCAAACAGCCTCCTGCTAGGGGCTTGTTCACTAGAAGTTTGTGGACATGCAGCCATTGTGAGTACCAGCCCCCTCCCTTCACGAGGCCGAGGCACATGCTTTGCCTTGACATCTCTGTGGACGCGTTTCTGTTGCGCAGGGAAATGTAAGCTACTTGAGGGTAGAGACAGTTTTGTTTTTGTGTTCTTGCCCCCAATATCTGGCACATCATTTTTGTTGTCGTTCGGTCATGTCAGTTGTGTCTGACTCTTCGGGACCCCATTTGGAGTTTTCTTGGCAAGGACCCTGGGGTGGTTTGCCGTTTCTTTCTCCTCATTTTACAAATGAGAAAGTTGAGACTAACAAGGTAAAGCGGCTTGCCCGGGTCTCATAGCTAGCAAGTGTCTGAGGCCAGGTTTGAACTCCCAATCTTCCTGACTCCAGGCCCAGCACTCTCTCCGCTTCACCATCTAGCTGTCCTCACATCATACCCACTCAATAAATGTTTGTTGATTGAACTGAAGATTAAGCTCATCTTCTTGTTTGAGGCAGTTACGTAGATGATTTTGTTCGGGAATCTGTTACTAACCAATACCAGTTGAGGCCTAAAACTTAGACCAGTACCTCCCAAAGAGAAATCCCAACAGAAAAGAGCTTCCCTCTAGACAGAAGGTCATCCAGATGTCTCAGAAGACTCTGAAGACTCCTCAAAAGCGATTCTGCAAGCACATCTTACAAGAATCCCGGCCAGGAAAAGTATACACTGGCTCGATGAAGAAGCAATGCGATGGGTCCCCCACTGCGTTCACACTTTGGGGCACGGTCTTGGCACTGGTTCTGCTGATAAGCAACGATCTGACATCCCTGAGGTCACATGCTGGAATAAGAAGAGAATGGGGCCAGATGGCTTTTGGGAAGGCGCAGAGTGATCCCCAACTGCTCCTTTACACACAAACCCATTTCTGAAACACCAGCAGTCTCCCAGGTGGGCTCTCTCGCTCCACATCATGGACCTGAAGGATCAGAATTGTGAGTAATAGAAAAGGCAGTGAATAGATACATGGATGGGAGAGCACAGCTCTTAGTAAGTGCTCCATATGTGCCAGCCACCTCGCTTGCCCAGTTCTGGAATAAAAATGCAAGCACTCAGGAATCTTCTATTGGAGCGAAGGACAAGGAACAGGCAGACCGTCTCTGATGCAGAGTTTAGGGAGTGTACATTTGAGTCCTATTCCCAGAGCTTGAATAGCCAAGGGAGAAGGTGTGCTTAGGATGTGGTGGGCTTGGGGATGGGCGCTCCGGATTTCTGCTTCTCCAGCTGATGAGTGGTGGCTTTGTAGCAATCTGGGGCCTCCTGGAAACAAAGGCCTTGGTCATTTGAACTATTGCCAAGCCATTTCCCTTCCCCTCTCTTCTCCCAGCCTGCATTTATGAGATTTATCTTTTTAATTTAAGTACCAGATGTTTATATTTATCCCTGAGAACTGTCTGGCTTTTTCATCTGAGCTCAGCGGTCCAACCTGACAAGGTCATTTTCAATCCTGATTTCCACACACATTTATGAAGCACCTTTCCTGCTCCAGGCAGGCCCTGGGGATACGAAGAGAGAACCAAATCAGTCCTTGCCCTCCAGGAGCTTCCATTCTCCTGAATGGATAAGTATGGGAAGAGGCAAGCAAACAGAGAGCATTGATTTCATGAGGGAAGGGGCTAGAGCAGCATCTGCAGAAAAGAAGGCTTGGCCAGAAGGCAGAGGTGAGAAGGAGGAGATACTGTGCATTCATGGCTGCCGTCAGACAGTGTGGATGGATGATGGGCGGCCACTTGGACTAGAATGGACAGTGAGTCCTAGGAAAAAAATACTAAAAGGGAGGTGGGACCACATCGTGGGAAGCTTCCGAGTGACTTAAAATCCTTTAGATTATGAATTCTTTGAAGGCAGACTTGTTTTTTCAAACCCTTTCCATCTTAGAATCATTACTATATATTAGTTTCAAGACAGAAATGTGGTACAGGCTAGGTAATGGGGGTTAAGTGACTTGCTTTATCTAATAAGTGTTGGAGGCCAAATTTGAACCCAGGACTTCACATCTCTAGGCCTGGCTCTCAATCCACTGAACTACCCAGCTGCCCCGTCTTTTTTATATTAATTGTATATCCCCACCCCCCAAGGGTTAGCATAATGCCTGGCAGTACTGTAGGGGCATGTTTATTGGATTGGATCAGTTATACTAGCTAACATTTCTTTTTTGTTTGTTTGTTTTTGTTTTGTTTTGTTTTGCTTTGTTTTGTTTTTGGTTTTTTTTTTAGATTTTTTTTTAAACCCTTGTACTTCAGTGTATTGTCTCATAGGTGGAAGATTGGTAAGGGTGGGCAATGGGGGTCAAGTGACCTGCCCAGGGTCACACAGCTGGGAAGTGGCTGAGGCCGGATTTGAACCTAGGACCTCCTGTCTCTAGGCCTGGCTCTCAATCCACTGAGCTACCCAGCTGCCCCCTTGTTTTGTTTTTAATTAATTTTTTTATTTTTAGAAAATTTTTCCATGGTTGCATGATTCATGTTTTTACTTTCCCCTTCACCCCCTCAAACTCCTCCCCCCAATAGCTAACATTTCTACAGAGCTTTGAGTTCCTAAGCTCTGTTCACATAACATCTCACTTATCCTCACAACTCTGTGAAGCAGATGCGGCTATTATCCCCATTTTACAGATGAGAAAACTAACATAGGAAGGACTGGTATTCTGAGAATTTTAATTCACATCTTCCTGTCTCCAAGGCCATCACTGAGAAGTTTGATTTTGTCCTCAAGACATATAGGGAGCCATGGGTTTGGGGAGCAAAGGGAAATGACACGGGCAGGCAGCCAGGGAAGACAAATCAGAGAAAGGACTGACTGCAGGCAAAGAAAAATTAGGAGGTGACTGGGGCCTCAGCTAGGGTGGTAACTGCGAGTAGAAAGATGCTATGAAATGGAGAGCAGAATAATCGTGGTTGTCCTTTATGGCATTAATTAGCCCTTTCAGTGCCATGCTATCTGAAAATTTGGTAAGCATCTTCTAAATTCCTCCGGGTAGCCAATAAAAGGTCATGCCAAGAATGAAAAGAACCGTCTTAGTCCCGGAGAAGAGGTAAAGACATGTGCCTCCCTCCTTCCTCTGGACAGGTAGGGGACCAAGTATACAATACATTTCACATGCTGTCAGCCATGGTCCTCGTGTCTTGATTTTGCAGAACTCTTTTTCTTTGTTATAGGAGAAGGCTCCCTGGGCGGGTTGGGTAGGAAAGTGGATATATCTAGAAAAGAGACTCTGATTGTAAAAACAAAAGGTATCAATAAAGAGTCTTTATTTTTTGAAAGCCGAGGCCACCACGTATGGGGGCCACTGTCCTTTCTGTTGGTCCGTAAAGTAAAAGTTCAAACCAGCTCAAACCTACAGCCCCTTCACTGAAACCTTTCTGAGTCTCACACTCCAAGGTTTCCTCCTTTGCTGATATCTGATCTCTCGAGCTCCACGGGGCATGCTATGGGCATTGACCCATTTGTGTTTTACACAAAATGTGTAAACTGCTTTATGGGGAAGGTTTTTTTCATCTCATTTACTCAAGTTCACACCAAATTCCTTAAGTTTTAGTTACAGAAAACTGAAACATAACAAAAGCATCCTTCATTTTTACAGATGAAAGTGTCTCCCTCTTGTCCTTCACCCCGAGGAGATTCTGCTAAGAAGGTAAGCTTACTGTCTTTTTCAAGCCATAAAACAAATAGCTGTAGTTCCTTGTGCTTTGGGGCCATCCAGTCACCTCCGTCTCCATCTATTTGTTTTGTCTTTTTCATTAAATCTTTGCATTGCAGTAACAAATTGCCCACGTCCTACCAAAAGTACCCAAGTAGATGCTTCAGTAGGTAAATGTTTCCTTGTGTAATCCTGGAAACCAGAGCCTGAGGGTGGTTTGGGGCCAGTCTTCTCTTTGGTGTCTTTAGACTTCTTTTTTTTTTTAACCCTTAAGTTCTGTGTATTGGCTCCTTGGTGGAAGAGTGGTAAGGGTGGTCAATGGGGGTCAAGTGACTTGCCCAGGGTCACCCAGCTGGGAAGTGTCTGAGGCCAGATTTGAGCCTAGGACCTCAAGTCTCTAGGCCTGACTCTCAATCCACTGAGCTACCCAGCTGCCCCCGTGTCTTTAGACTTCTAAGAAAAAGTTCATCTTTGGGAATGATCAGATGGCCAGTTTAATCCATTGATCATCAATTGCCCTTTATTCCCTTGTCATTTAATCTTATCTTGAGTCATCCCTTTCTAAACTCAAACCCTGGGTCATTCCCACCATCTGCCTTCTCCTGCCAGTACTACCATGGAAGTTGGTATCTGAGCTGGGCTTTGTATGTGAGGGAGAGGGAAGGAGGGAACACATGTGACCAAGTGATTGAACATTCGGGAGATCACGAATGGGGCCCAAGTAGCCAGCCAGTTGAACTAGAAGGAAGAAGGCAGAAAGGTGGGAAAGAATATGAAATGAGACCGGCCAGGGTAGGACAGATTAGAAAGGGCTGAGACTAGAGGGAGAGACCCCTTAAGAGCTCTGCAGTCACTGAAACAAAACATGATGTAGGCCTGAGCTAAGATAGCGTTTGTGTGAGCAGAGACACCAGGGTAAATGTGTGACTCGGGTTGGACATAGAATCAATAAGACATGACAACTGGTGGGATATGGGGATGAAGGAGAGAGTGGGGGAGAGGTGAAAACAAGAGAAGGAGAAGGGAAGGAGGGACAGAGACAAAGGGCAGGAAGGATTCCAGGATTGAGATGTTGAAGTGGAAGGAGGATTACAAATTTAATTTGAGCTCTTCTGAGTTTGAAAGCCTGCAAGACAAGAGATGTCTGGTAGCAGAACCTCAAGGGAAAAGCAAGAGCACCAAGTGAAGATTTTGAATTTTTCAAGGCAGAGGGATGCCATGAGTAAGGAAAGATTAAAGATAAAAGAAATACAGAAAATGAGTGAGCTGGCGTTCTCTTGAGGAGAAGGAATCGCGAGCTCCAGGGGCACTTCCTCGGTGATGAAGCAAAGGAAGAAAGGTTGGGGATGACAGAAAGTGGCTTTGAACTATGGAAAGGGGAAGCTCCCAACAGAAGGCCTCTGTTTTCTCCCTTCAAATAGAAGGTGAAGGCCTCTCAGAGAGGGAGGGGTCAGGAGGCCTGAGGAGAGACTTGGAACGGCTGATGCAAAGAGTGCCAGAGATGGTCAGTCCAGAAAGAACAAAGGGATCGGCAAATTCAGGACCCATCTGAGACTTAGTGACCTAAATTTGTAGAGAACCCAGGCTGGGTGACTTTCTCCAGCAATGTTTAGTAGCATGTGAAGAGAAACAGGAGAAGGCAGATGGTGGAGATGACCCAGGGCTTGGGTTTAGAAAGGGAAGATTAAGGAGAAGAGAATAAAGAGTAACCAATGATGAGTGGATTAAACTGGTTAACTCAGAGGTCAGAAGAGAAGGGAACCCAGAGTTGGAGAACAGGGAGAGGTGGAGGATCTTGAAGTTATGGTGAAAACAAAGAGTTGGTATAGGGCAGTGATTCCCAAAGTGGGCGCCACCGCCCCCTGGTGGGTGCTGCAGCGATCCAGGGTGCATTTATCTTTCCTATTAATTGCTATTAACTTTTTTTAAAAATTAATTTCTAGGGGGCTAAGGAATATTTTTTCTAGAAAGGGGGCGGGAAGTCAAAAAAGTTTGGGAACCGCTGGTCTAGGGGATATGGGAGGGGAGGTGCTGATCAAAAGAAGTCATGACCATCTGTGTGTGACTGATAAGGAGTGAAGAGGACTCAAAGGGCTTCGGAGTTTGTAGGGACCTCAGTGGGCTTCTAATCCGAGCTTAAAAAGAATCCCTTCTCAGCTCATCGTTGAGCCTTCACTTCACAATAGTCAACGAGGGAGATGCCCCCTTCTGTGCCCCAGTGGCTCTTTCCACTTTGGGAAACTAATTTTAGGAAGTTCTTCTTGGCGTCAAGCCTAAACTTGCCTCTTTGTTTCCCAGAGTTCTGCCCCTATAGCCATACCCAACAATGTGAATACCTCTTTAATATGGCAGCTTCATCTATATGGCTGGCACTCTTCCCCCCAGATTTCTTTTCCAGGACATACACCCGTGGCTCTTTCACATGGTCAGTTCAGCTGAACATTCACCAAGTTCCCACCCTGTGCAGGCCACTGTGCTAGAAGTCATGATCCTCAGATACCACGACCGCATTTCACTTTCCACATAACCCTCTTCTGAACAGCTACCAGTGTCCTTCCAAAACTATAGGTTTTCCAGGACTGACCAGAGTGCTCTAGATCTCTCGGGCAGAGGGCAAGCATGCCTGGCCTCAGCTCTGTGCTGAGAGCTATGCCTTTCTTCATTAGCAACCCACGATACAGTTAACTTCCTTGGCTCCATACCTCATCATTGGCTTGGGCTTGTGGTCCATTAGAGCCACCAGATCTCATTTAACAAATCTTTATCCAGCCCCAGGGCCGCCATCTTTGGCTGACAAAGTTAATTTTTAGATCCCTTGTCAGACTATATTTATTCCTAAATGTCTTCATTCATTTCAACCCAGTGATCTTTCCATGTCATTTTTAATCCCAACTGTCATCCAGTGTGTTAGCAGTCCTTCCCAGCTACTCCAGAGCCAACTCAAGGCAAAAACATGAGTAAGAGGGACCCCCTGATCTGCCAGTCTCTCTGACTTCTCTCTGACTGCCCAGTCGCATAGCTTTGTGAAGAGTAAAGCCTTCTCTAAGTGTAAAGTGCTTGTGGGCCTGTCCAAACCCTGCCTTCCTTGAAGGGTTGAAAGGAAAAGGCTTTGTGAGGTGCTGTTCTCTGGCCCACTGCTCCCCTTCATGAGCTCAGCAATCAAGCTAGGCTGACATATTCTCCATCCCTCACACAAGGCAATCTAGCCCCCTCTTTTTGCCTTTGAAGTGGCTCTGCCCAGGACTGGAATGTTCTCCTCACCTCTGCCTCTTAGAAAGCCTTACTTCCATCAGAGATGAAGCTCAGGTACCCTCCAGGAGATCTTCCTTTCCCCTCAGTTGCCCTAGAGTGCCCTCCCATCTAATTCTACCATCCACCCATCTCTGCCTGTGTCTCATATGAATCATTTATGTACATGGTGTCTTCTTCATTAGAATGTGAGCTCCTGGACAAAATATGAACAGAATTCATAGGGAGGAAGAGAAGCTCTGGAATACAAAGGGAGATCATGGGGAAAAAAGCAGGAATGAAGGGCAGTTAGCACTTGTGAACCTTGTACTGCAGCATGAAGCAGACATTCTTAAAATCATTTGGGATTGGCTCAGAAATAGAAAAAACAATCCGTGGAACAGACTAGACCAGTGATGGGCAAACTACGGGCCAAGGGCCAGATGCGGCCTCCTGAAATGTTCTATCTGACCATGTGACATTACTCCTAATCTGACAAATACGAGTAGGATACAATACAATGAAATTTAGAATGAGTTACCTTAGAAACAGACTGACAGGTGAGCATTTCCTTTCCTTTGGCCCCCTCTTTAGAAAGTTTGCCCATCACTGCACTCGACAAAGAAAACTTAGAAATGATTGATCTCAGTAACCCGGTATTTGATAAACCCCAAAACATATATTACATAGGAAAGAACTCCCTAGTAGGGAAGAATTACTGGGAAAACTACTGGAAAAGCAATCTGGCAGAAATTAAGTTGAACCAACATCTTACACCATACACCACAGCAAATTTACAATGTTACACGACCAAAATGTTAAAGATTATGCCATTAAAAAAAAATTATAAAGAGGCCAAGCATATCCCCTTCACTACAGGCAGAGGATACATTCTGAGTTTTTTTTTAACCTCACCTTCCATCTTAGAATCAATACTAAGTATTGGTTCCAAAGCAGAAGGGTGCTGGGCAATGGGGATTAAATAATTAGCCCAGGGTCACACAGCTAAGCAGAGTTTGAGGCCAGATTTGAACCCACGTCCTTCTGACTCCAGTCCTGGCTATCTATCCATGGAGCCACCTAGCTGCCCCCAGAGGATAAATTCTTAAGAAACCAGGGGATGGTGACAAATGCCAAAGATTAAGAAGATCATTTGATTACATGGAATGAAACCTTTGGGGTAGAGAGAATTAACACAATTAGGGCAAGAAAGAGAATGGTCAGCTGGGGGCATCTGCCAGCTGTGCTGGTGAAAGGAGGGCAAATCAGTATCTCAAAAGTCACTACAGACAACTCAGCTCTGGGGGGCCATGGTAGTAGCTGGAGGTGTAGGAAGGGCAAGTATTGTCGTCTTCATATTAGGGCCTATCAGTATGAAATGACTTTTCCAGGCACTCCCAGCTACCTTATGGTTCAGAGAATTTGGGAGGTTGATGAACTGGAAGAGGCTGGGCCATTTGGACAAGGCAGTGTGGCCTAATGTAGAGAGTCAGCAAGACCTGAGCATGTCATCTTCCATCTTTCCCTTCTGCTAACTCTTCAGCAAAGATCACTGAAATTCCCTCAGCCTCAGCTTCCTCATCTGAAAAAACAGGGATAATAGCAACAGCACTGAGGGTCTCTGCAAACTTTAATGTGCTTGGAATGTGAGCTGCAGCTACTATTTCAAGGGACATGGATGAACATGCATATTGAAGACCCCTAGTGTGAAGACAGTTTGAGGTGGGCAAGATTACGGGGCAGGTAGTGAGCTGCCAAAGAAGAAGAATAACTCATCTGGATGAGTGCAGTGAAGAGTTAGCCTGGGCTGGGGTGAGCTTCCAAGGACGAAGGCAGAGGGAATCTGGAGGTGGAAAAGGGAACATGTCTGCTGTTTCTGGTCCAGTACTTCTGGGACATTAAGGAATCCCCGAGTCTAGCGAGGGGAGCTAGGAATGCACAAGAAAATGGAGAATTCAAAGTGGGAAAGCCTAAGATGAAGGAGAATTTGTTAATAGAACAAGAACGCCAGAGAGCACAGTGGAAAAGGAAAAGGAAGGCAGACAATGGTGGGACCCATGCAAGGCCAGAGAAATCAAAGGAAAGGATTTTTGCCTATATCCAAAGGAGAGTGGGTGCTGGTACTTTGTCTGCCTTAGGTTGGGGAATGTCCACTTGATAAAGGTCACCCACCATCTGGGGTGCAAAGCACTCTCTATGACTCTGTTAGCCAAGATCTCCTAGACTTCTGAGAGCCTCGTGGCTGAGGAAGAATGAGGTGGACAGTAGATCCTGTATTCTAGGCTGAACCCATCTGGAACTTCCTCCCAACATGGCAGAGTTGGGCTGCTCAACCATCCCCAAGTCCCCAGAAATGAAGGCCCTTCAATACTTTAGGTACACCAAGGTTCAGGATCCATGATGACTTCAAGTCCTTCTCTCATGCCATAAACATGGACATACCCCAAGACTCCACCCCTGGCCCTATTCTCTCTCTACAATCTCTTTTGGGCATATTCTGTCCATTCCCATGACTTGGCCTCACTTCTGGGTTTGTGGCTCCCTTACCTATAGCTGCACCCCTTACACTTCCCTAGACGTTGCAGTCTTGATAATGGTTTTATCTTCATGCCACATCCTTGCATTTGCCCAGGCTCTGAACCTTAACCCTCTTTGATTCTCTCCTCCCTCTCCCATGTTCTCTCAGGTGCCAAGTCTTGTTGACTCTGCCTTGGCATCACAATTTGTATCATCCCCTTACAATTTCCCTTGGTCAGTGCTCCCTTCTCCCCCAGCCTGTGGAGGTAGACTGGTCCCGTGTCTTTCTTTCCCCAGGCCGTCCTCTTCACAGCTCTGTATCCAATCAGCCCATTTTCTCACTGTGGTCATATTACTCTGTCCAGACATTCCCTGGCTGAGTCACCGTCACCTACTGAATAATGTCCAAAGTCCTGATCCTGCCATTTGGGTCTATTCCAGTCAATTTTGAGGACTTCCAAAGTGTTTGAAAGAGTCAGACCAGCCAACAAGGTTAAAGCAAGAGGCCTAAAGGCCCTTATCAGACTTATTTTAACTTCCAAACCAGAAAGACTGGAGGCTGAAGGGAGACCAGGGAATGGGAGTATAAAGGGGGGGAGACACCTCATCATCTTACTCATCTCTCTCTTCTGATTGCATGGTTGGAGGGCAAAACAATGAACTCCTCATGAGGCCTCCCTTTAGAGAGCTCAGGCTTTCCAGCTAACTTTATTTACCTTCAGCTGCTCTGTCCAGTGTAGACTCCTGGAACATCGTGCCTCTGCTCTGTACCGCCTGGCACTGCACCAGCCTTCCTTTGGGGTTGTAGATTGTAAGCTCCTCAAGGGCAGGGACTGCCTTTCTTTTCCTTATTTGTATCAGCACTTAGACCGTACCTGACACATCATGGATGCTTAATAAATATTTGTTAATTGACTGACCGAGGAGGGAAGAGTATGACTAGAGTGATCCTGGGGCTTCTTCCAACCATGGCACTAAGAGGAAGGAGAGTTCAGTGGTAGATCTATGGAGAGGCAACTGCTGTCCAATCCTGGTGCCCCCAGCCTCAGCTCCAATCTGACCTTCCTCCTAATTTCCCTGGAAGATGGCTGGGTTTTTTTTTTGTTTGTTTGTTTTTAAACCCTTGTACTTCGGTGTATTGTCTCATAGGTGGAAGAGTGGTAAGGGTGGGCAATGGGGGTCAAGTGACTTGCCCAGGGCCACACAGCTGGGAAGTGGCTGAGGCCGGGTTTGAACCTAGGACCTCCTGTCTCTAGGCCTGACTCTCACTCCACTGAGCTACCCAGCTGCCCCTGGGTTTTGTCTTATCTTCCAGAACACTGGGCCAGGCCACCCCATCCAGGATGAGAGCAGATACCTCCAAACCCAGGACCATGAGTCAGCCTTCCCCCACCCCAGTTCAAGCACAGCCCATCTCCTAGACTGGCTGTGGGGAAAGTAGGAAGAGGAGGGCCTTACAGAGGATAGATCCAGGACCCCCTCTGGCATCACAGGCAGAACAAGGCCCATGAGCAAAATCATGGGGGAGCAAGCTTAGCACACTTTGGATTCTTCAGATACTAGATCTCTCAACCTCAGTTTCTTCATCTGTGTATTGGGCATAAAAATAACTCCTACCTCACCAGGCTTTTTGAGGATAAACTGAGAGAAGGTATGGAAAGTATTTTCTTATATAAACATTAGCAACAAGGAGTGAAAGTTCCCAGGTTGGGAGATTGGGAGCACAGAAGATTCCAAAAAGGAAAGGAAAGGGCAGGCCAAAAACATGCCACCTATTGCAGAAGCCTTCACAGGGTGGGTTGATCTGTTCTCAGGCCACACGGAAGCAAATTTACCTTTTATCCTTATCGCCCATTACTTACCTTAATGTATTCCCAATTCTGGCCAGACTTGACTCCATTTCCTCTCCCCTTCTTTTCCTGCCCTCTCCTGACTCCTTGCCTTTGCTCAGACTCTTCCCCCTGTGCCTGAAACATATCCGCACAGATCTGTCCCTGGATGGGCCCAGTTGGGATGCCATCCTCTTCTTGGGGTTTCCCCTGAGTAGCCTCTCCCACTTCAGATGTCTCCAGTCTCTTCCTTGGTTTCTTCACCCTCACCTCCCTCCGCTCTCCTTTGTATCCCCGGTGCCTAGCTTGATGCTTAGCACATAGTAGGTTCTCAGTAAATATCTCTTGCCTCCAGCCATGCTTGGCCGTCACATAGGCACTCGTGCCACGTGGGTCCTTTATGGCAAACTTGATGGTCCAGATTAGGATGATACCAGCCGGGGGCCCATTTATTTACAGTTGCCGTTTTAAAAGGTTTTGGCTTATGTGTCTTTCCACACCGACAAGAACAGAATCGAACAACTAGCAGAGAGACCTGCAGCTCCTGGTGTATTTTCTCTGATAATTGGAGTGTTGGGGGGAATGGAGGTGCTCTCTCCTTGGCCCCTTTACAGTTTCATCCTGCATCCATGTTAAACAAAGAATTGTAGAACAGAAATAACAACTTGCTAGTTTTGTTGGCTAACAGCAGGCTTCTCCTTCAAAGGCACCGTGCCAAAAATGTGGTCCCTTTTCTCTGCCTTGGATACTGTCTCCACTGAGACTCTTCCAAAAGGAAAAAATAAAAGAACAAAACTAAATCATGTTGACAGAGAGAAGAAGCCCATGTTCAAACTGATATTGACTCCGCAGAGATCACAAGGACGTTCTGGGGCCGAGACAGCTCTGGGCTCTTTCTTGCCTCTGGATCCTAGTAAAATAGCATCGCCTGAAACCCCAGGCTGCCCCACTCTCCATCACGAAGCCGCCCTGTCTTAAAGCTGGCGGAAAGGATCCGCTGGAACCCATTGCTGTCTCCCTACCTGGCCACCAATCTGCAATGAGATCATGCCCCAAGCTGTGAGGGACTCACTGCCTTTTGACCCAGACGGCTCCTCCTGGTCATGTACCCCAAGTAAGACAGAGACACCCAGGAAAAGGGCCCCTTCCTGCTGAAACATCCCTCACGGCACTTATTGTGCCTACCAAGAAATCAGTGGGGGAATGGCCATACCAGGTATGGTCCGGGAATGGAATGGAAGCTATTCGCATCAGAAGAAACAGCCAAGAGGATGAATGCCGAGAAACCTAGGAAGAAACTCCATGATCTCCTGGAGAACTGACAGCAGTCCAGAAAATCATCTCCCCTCTCTCTGCAGTCATGTCAACAAAAGGATGTTGGAATGATCACAGTGTAGAATAGAATAGTAGGAATTTACATAACTTTCAAGCAGGCAAAGTGCTTTACACGCATTCTTTCATCTGATCTTGACAGCCCTGAGAAAAACTGTTATCCCCACTTTACAGATGAGGAAGCTCACACAGGGTTTAGGCACTTGCCCAGGGTTGCTCAGCTAGTCGCTGTCAGAAGCAAGATTGGAACCCACGTAGCACCCAGAATTCCATTTAGACAGCAATCAAGTCCCCCACCTGCCTCAGAAGCAAACGCTGTAACTGTAATCATCTTTCTTGACCCCAGAGAGGAGCTAAGAAAAAGCATTTCCCTCCCGCCCTGGAGGATGCTGGTAGGCTCGGCCTCACTCTTTTCTCTGTTACTTAGAGAAGGCTTCCAGGGTGGAGAGGAGGCATGGAGCTATGATTAATGTCAGAACCAGAGGCTTAAAAAGACTAAAGAAAAGACTCCTCTTGAGCCCTAGAATATCTCTCATCTCCCTCCCCCTGGTTGCACTGACAGCCCGTGTCAAGGAACCATCTTTGCTCCATGGCTGCCAACATCAACTAACAGGATGAATCTCCCTCCTGCCACACAAAGCCAGAACCTCCGTAGCATCAACAAACCCAGAAGAAGAAAAAACCTGGAGACTCTGCCTCCAGCATCAGTTTAGTCAAGTGCAGCAAATGATGAGCAGAGAGCAAGAGGCAGCCTTCTTTAGGGTGCCGCTGTGTGTGTGTGTGTGTGTGTCTGTTCTCTGAGATTGTGGTGGGATCTCAGTGTACAAGTCAGCTCCTAGGACAGCAGACCCTTAAGGATGTGTCTAGGGCTTTTGTGGCTCTAGAATCGGGTGATCAAACGGGACTTGAAACAAGTGAGACTACAGCTCTGTCTCAACTGGCACTGTCTAGCCCCGTGGGCGTCTTCACCATAGGATCCAGCCCATCTTTTGGTTCTCTTCGGGCCCAGGTCATTGCCCATGTAAAGCACTTGCCCGAGGTCCCCGTGCTGATGACCAGCTTAGTTGTCTTCCCTCCCTCCATATGTCCTCATCTGCACAGTCTGCTTTTTTCTCATAGTTCAAGGCTCCGTGGCTTGGTCAGGTGAATACTCACCACTTCTTAGATATTCATTAGAGTCTTCCCATGGCCACAGGTTCATTACTCTGTAGCCAGCCTGGAGAGGAGCCTTTAGACTAGCCCTTAGACAACAAACATGCAGGCTCTACATCATACATAGCCTTCCCACTGTAGAAGGACCTCCCAGAACTTGTTCTCCACTGGCACAGCCCCAGAAAACTCACTGCCACCTCAGGCTGACGGGTTGGGGTGGGTCTTTGAGTGGAGAACGCTTTCTTTATCAACATTATTCTTTTTGTATGACTAGACCAGTCCATGGCATGACCGTGGATCTCAGAAAGGAAACTAGAGGGTTCTGGGGTTTGGGGCCCTCAGCAATGTCATCTACAAGTTTTGTGGACTTTGCAGTTTTGTGTATGGACGAGAGACCTTGTTAGAGGAGACCCTTCAACATGGTATTGGGCTCTACCAAGTGGAAGGCATTTTGTAGTCAACATATCTTTTGGGCATCTTTCATTCAATTCTATAACAATCAAGATATAACCTTTGCGTAAGCCTCTCTGCTCCCTTCAGATTCCCTCATTAAGAATGTCATTAGGGGCAGCTGGGTAGCTCAGTGGATGGAGAGTCAGGCCTAGAGATGGGAAGTCCTGGGTTCAAATCTGACCTCAGGCACTTCCCAGCTGTGTGACCCTGGGCAAGTCACTTGACCCCCATGGCCTAGCCTTTACCACTCTTCTGCCTTGGAGCCAATACACAGTATTGACTCAAAGATGGAAGGTGAGGGTTTAAGAAAAAAAAAAATTTTTTTAAAGAATGCCATTGCGGGGTCTATAGATTAGTCGTCTCATTAAAATGTCATATATATGAGAAAGTAGCCAGGCAGATGTGTGGTGCTTCTTAATGTCCTCGTTTCTATGGTTGTTAGTAATAAGGCCAAAGATTTCTCCCGAGCCTCTTTCATATACTGGAAGAACTGATCCCGCCGTCCTCAGAATTGCGTTACTTTTGGTATAGAAGTGATCCAGACCAGCTCCTTTCTCACCTTTGTTTTGTTTGTTGCCTTTCTTACTAAATTGTCATTTCCTCTAGAAATGCATCCGGGACCATGTTGTTAGAGTCCAGTAACCTTGGTGAAGGAAAGAGCTGATTAAAAATGTCTTTGCAGGGGGCAGCTGGGTAGCTCAGTGGATTGAGAGCCAGGCCTAGAGATGGGAGGAACTAGGTTCAAATCTGGCCTCAGACACTTCCCAGCTGGGTGACCCTGGGCAAGTCACTTGATCCCCATTGCCTACCCTTACCACTCTTCCACCTATAAGTCAATACACAGAAGTTAAGGGTTTTTAAAAAAAATATATCTTTGCAGAGTTTCTGTAGCTTTCCTCTGCTTGTTGTCTACCCTCCAGGGACATCCTTAAGCGCCCTGGGGATGAACAGCTTTGCCCTCCTAGGCCTCCCCCCATGTGTTACTGAAGCCAGCTATTTCTTTTTCCTCTTCTCTCTGTTTTATGAGGGGATGCTGCTCCTAATCTTCCTCTCTACTTCTTTATATGTCTTCAAAAATTTGTATTTAAACCTCTGGGACTTGGAAAAGCCTCCTGCAAGGGATCAAGGGAAAGGGGTAGGTAGGCTGCCACTTAAAGGAAACCAGGGAAGCCGACTCATGAAATGCCCAGAGTGGGGAGATGGAGGGTCACGTGCAGTGGACATCAGAAAGGTCAGTGTCACTGGAAGAGGTGATGAGGGCCTGCACTAAGGTGCTGGATGTACTAGCAGAAATGACGGGATATAGACAAGAGATGCTGCGAAGGTGGAAACAACAAGACTTGGCAATAGATTGGTTACAGGAAGAGTGAGACTGGAACTCAAGGAGGCTAGAGGAGAAAGAAAGTATATATATATATATATATATATATAGTATACATACAGCTGCCTAGACATCCATTGTCACTGAGCTCAGGGGAGATAGTATGAAGGAAAAGAGAAAGAAGGTACAGTACAGAATGGAGCCTTAGGAGACTAAGAAAAGTTAGTCATTGCCTTTCTGTTAAAATACAGTCAGTGTCATTTTGAGAATGTTTTTGGTGTGCACCGTGTTTCCCATCTTTTTTTTTTTTTTAATCCTTACATTCTGTCTTAGAATCAGTACTAAGTATCTGTTCTAAGGCAAAAGAGTGGCAAGTGTTAGGCAGTTAGAGTTAAGTGACTTGTCCAAGATCACTCAACTAGGCAATGTCTAAAGCCACATTTGAACCTCAGGTCTTCCCATCTCCAGGCCTGGCTCTTTACCCTCTGAGCCACCTACCTTCTCTTTCTTACTCTTTTCTAGGAGAAGCTCTTGGCAATCCAGAGATGCGAGTTTTCTGTGTGGTCCCTTAATCTCTGGCCTCTTTCCTTGTGAGCCCTATTTTCCAGGATTCTTCACTGACCCCATCGACTTCCACCTCCTGCCTTGAAATCTCTGAGTAGCAAGTGTGGTGGTTAAATCTAGCAGCTCTTAACAGATTCTTTGTGGGATTTTTCTGCCTCTTCATCCACTACAACAGATTCTTTGCATGGGGATCTGTCCTGAGCCCTCTAAAGAGAAGATGAGCAAATGTTCCAGGAAATGGTGCTTCTTGTTGCCTTTGGAAACATGATAAAAACAAATTCCATCAATGCCTCTGTTTGCCTCTCAGGGAGGAAGGGGGATGCTGTGAGCCATCTTCCATTTAGCTGCAATTTCCTTTGGGCTTCTGGCTTTATACAGCAAAAACATCACAAGTGAGATGACTCAGCAGCACATTTCCTCATTGGTCATTGAGCAAGGCTCTCATCTGGGGAGTACTAACAGCTAAGTTAATGTTTCTAGATTATCTGGAAGTCCTACGATTCCAAACATCCTCTTCCCCCGTGGATCCACTCTGCCTCCATCAATGCAGAGCACCATCCTTTTTTTTTTTTTTTAAACTCTTACCTTCCATCTTAGAATCAATACTGAGTTATTGGTTTCAAGGCAGAAAAACAGTAAGGGCTGGGCAAGGTGGTTTAGTGACTAGTCCAAGGTCACACAGCTAGGAAGTGTCTATGGAAGATTTAAGCTCAGGACCTTCCATCTGTAGGTAGGCCTGACTCTATCCACTCTATCCACTGAGCCACCTAACTGCCTCCGGAGCGCCATCTTGTATTGATCTATGTTGCGTGGGTGGCTGCGGCCAGAGAACGCCCCAGCCGTCGTACCGGTGCCGTGCCTCTCTGCACTTATTTAGTGGGTCCAGTCCTTGGAAAGCAGGCACAGTCTGCTGCAGGGACAATTCTCAGAGGCTTCCAGCCTGGCAGACCCTGCTGGTCTGAGCTGACAGCACCAGGATCCCCTTCCTACCAGTCTCTCTTAGCCCCGTGAGGCCCAGAGAGAGGCAGAGGCAGAATTGCTCACAGCAAGCCAGGATAAAGGCACAGAGGTGGGAGATGGCACGTCCAGTGCAAGGAACAGAGACAGACAGTCCATGGTCTTGACAAGCTTTAGCCCTATCACACGCAGGTGCTGGTGCTGTTTTTGTTGGCTTTTTAGAAGAAAGGAAAAGGCCTCACAGCCTTGTGTTTCCATAACAACAGGAAAAAACTGCTTGCAGTGACCTTGGCCAGCCAGGCCCGAGACCAGGAGACATGGCCGGGGAGGAGAGAGGAGGGCGCTTCTGGCTTGGCCTTCCCTCTGGGCTGAGGAGGTCCAGCCGTGGGGTTGCAGGCAGGGGCCGCCAGATAGCTCTGACCCCTCCGACCCCCGGCTGCTTGGGGCAGGGATGGGACGGGCAGCTGCACAGGCCCCTCCGGCTCGAGATGGATACAGAAGCCCATTCTGGCAGCAGAAGGCAGAGATCAGCCTCGAGGCCTCCTTCGTCCTCCCCTGCAGGCACCTGGGACTCCCCAGACACGCACAGGGAAGGGCAGCTTCTGGATGGGAGGCACCATCTTTTCTTGGACTCTCTCGCCTTCTTGGGATGCTTTGCCCAAAGGGAAACTCCTGCCCTGTCACAGGCTCGCAGTGGGGAGGGCCAGGGGGGCGCTCCAGCTCCTGGTGGAGGAACAGCTGTGAAATGAGGAACAAAGCCGTCATTTCCAACAGGGGAAGCACAGAATTAAGGGCTCTTCTTTGGGGCCACAGCGTGCAAGGCTGGGACCAAGAAGTTGGAGTTTAAAGGAGCTGCCTTTACATCAAATGGTCAGGGCAGCCAAAAGACTCAGGCCTGCAAATGGGAGGTCCTGGGTTCAAATGTGAATGTAGGTGCTTCCTAGCTATGTGACCCTGGCCAAGTCAGTTAACCCTCATTGCCTAGCCCTTACCACTCTTCTGCCTTGGAACCAGTAATTAATTGCTATTAATTCCAATACAGAAGGTAAAGGACTTTTAAGAAATCATTCAGTCAAGCAAATGGTCCCAGAACATGGGCTGCCCATTTAGGTGGTGAGTCTCCTGTCCTTGAAGATATGCAAACAGAAACTAAATGACTGCTTGTCATACCGGAGATGAAGGGGAGGAAAGAGGGAAGGGAAGGGGAGGGGAAGGGGAGGGGAGGAAAGAAGGAGGAGAGGGGAGGAAGGAAGGAGGTGAGAGGAGGAAGGAAAGGAAGGAAAGAGGGAGGACGGAAGGAAGGAAGGAAGGAAGGAAGGAAGGAAGGAAGGAAGGAAGGAAGGAAGGAAGGAAGGCAGGAAGGAAGGGAGAGTGAGCATTTATATAGCACTTACTACATGCTAGGCACTGTGCAAAGGACTCATTTGAGATTTGAGTGAGAGTTCAGACCAGCTCCGAGAGCTCCTGGGATTCTCTGAAAAACAACTCAAATACAGGACGTGGGGGTGGCCTGTGGCCGGTACTGCGGGGCTGCTTTCTCCGCTGGGTTCAGTGCTTCGAGGCTGCTATCGAGCTTGAGTCAAGGTGTCGGTGGAAGCTCTGTCCCCTCCACCCTGGGCCGTGATGAGGTTTGACGTCCCTCCCTTCCACGACGGGCTCGTGGGCCACTTACTTAGCACAGTCCCCTGAAGGAAGAGTAGCTTCTCTGAACTGAAAGAGCAAATGGAAGGAGGCCGCTGGCGAGGGCCTCTTGTTGCTTCTTGATGGCGGCACTAACGGTTCTTTTCATCTGTAATTGGGCTCTCGCCTCCTGGCTTGACGTATTTGACACTCAGAGGCATCGAACACATTTAGCTGTTGGGCGCTGAAGAGGCCTGTGACAGCCCAGGGTAGAAGTGGGCTATTTTCTCCCACTTAGAGGGTGGCTGCTCAGCCTGGATGCTCCGGCTTTTGTGAGGGAGGTCACGTGGGTGTTGATTTTCTCCTGGGCTTTGGGGGGGCCGTGGCTGAACCTCTTTTGGCCTGTGGCTCCATTATTCTGCAACACGGCCTTTGGACCACCCCGAGACCCGCCTGTGCTGCTGCAGACTGACGGTGGGGAGGAAGCCCGGGCGAACACCGCCCTCTCGGGCCATTCTGCCCTGGTGTTTGGAACAACCTGCGCCAAGCTCTGGGGTCCGAGCCCGTGGGGGGCTCTTGCTGATGGAGCTTAGCCAGCAGTCAGGCTGTTTTTTCCTTCCAGCAGAGTCGGGGATAGACAAAGTAGCTAAAGCCCTTTATCCTGCCTCGGCACCGTGTCGAGTGGGCGACGGCTGAAATCTGATTGTGTTGAGCGTCCAGTAGCAGCTTGAGCTGCTCTGGCCGGGCCTGTGGATGGACCTTGCCAGGGAAGCCCTGCAGGAGCCCCGCCGGTTTCCCGTTTAGCTCTCCTCTGGCCCCTTATTCAGCTTCCATCCTTGGAGAAGGGAGTGTTGGCCACGGCCATGACCTTCTTTAGACTTGATCATGTCCCACAAGTGAGTCTCACTGACTGCCGCGGCCTCCTGTTCACGGCATTTATTCCTGAAGATCCGTCCCAGCGGCAGGCAGGAGGGCCCCACTCACTGCTCCAGTCTTGGCCCGACACACTTGGTTCTCTTCGTTCATTGAACGCTCCCCTCCCGGGTGCCTCTGCACCTCTGTTTCCCCAGCTAATAACTGGAACGATTCCCAAACTAGATCTAGACCTGCAAGGGACCTCAGGAGCCAACTAGTCTACCCCCATCGTTTTACAAATGAGGAAACTGATATCTAAGGTTAAGGATGCACTAGTTATTGACTGTCAGAAACAGGATTCGAATCCATGACCTAGGGAGATGTTTTAGCCTCGAGAAGACACAGGAACAGACAGGCCAGCTGTCCTCATTCTCCAAAGACTCCCAGGTGGAAGGGGAGAAGGCAGACATAGGAACAATGAGGAGGCCTTACAGAACGGCAAATACAGACTTTCCAGAAGGAGAAAAGGCTTTCAAGGCCCTGGTTGGGGAGGGACTTCCCTTGTCAGAGCTGGGTCTCCGGTGGCTGAAGGACCACTTTCCAGGTGGGTTAGGGCTGCCCCCCGCCAGGCCCCTCAGATCCAGAGGAAAGGGAGAGCCCCCCTCTGTCTAGCACTGTCTCAGAGGAGCCCCGCACTGGCTGGGAGGGAGCTTGTTCCTTCTGTGCCTCCCCAAACCCAGCAGACAGCTGGCTTAGTAGCCTGGTTAGGGTCTCCTCTCTCAGGATTCTGCCACGCTTCCTCCATCACCCTCCTAGGAGAAGCTCTGCACAGACACATCATTCCCTGACATGGTCCCAGACTTCCTGACTGAGCGGGCCAGCACTGTGTCTCCTGCGGCTCTCTCTGGTGCTGAAACCCAGGTTCTGAGCGACTGGTCCGTCCCTTCTGGGTCTGCGCCATTATCGTGTGTTTCACCATCATCTCCCTGATGGAAGAATCGTTCCAGGCCCAGAACTCTGCGGGCTCTTTGTCATAATTGCTCTATGGAAGCCGCATCCATCAAGATAATCGGTTGACATTTTCTTCTTAAGTAGGCAACAGTTGGATAATCAGAGTGGCGAGCCTCCGTCACACCTACCGGCAGACGCTTTCAGGCTGACATTCGTTTCCCCAAGGCCAGCCTTTGGCCGGCAACCAGGCAGACCCCCTCCCCCCCCCCCCCTGCACCTGGGGGTCTTCCAGCGCTGCCTCCCCTGGCTCTGGGGCTGCCGTGGGAGGCCACGACTCCTCTCGGTATTCTTCGGCTGGGCCTTTGCTTTCAGCCTTCGTTTCTTGGTTCGAAAGTCCTCCTTCTAGCAGTGCAGACAGACATCCGTCTGTAGCTTCTCATCTGAGAGCATTTTCTGGGTCTTCAGAGTTTAGGTGACAACTTGGTGCCCGTCAGGAGCGGCACTGGAACTCGGGGCCTCCTGACTCCGAGGCCGGCCCTCTTGCCGCTCCGTTCCATGCTGCTCCTCCGCCATCCGGTGCCGAACTTAAGGAGCCCATGAAGGCCCCGGGAGGCCACTTACTCCAGCGCAGGCCGGCGTTTTCTGTCTGGCCCTAAAGCAGCCGCCTTTATTCTTCTCCCTGTGACTTCCTGCGCTGTCCCAGCATCGCCCGCTGGAGTGGGAGCAGCGAGGCCGCAGCCACCAATTAGTTCTTGGTCCGTTTGTCAGGTTGGGGTTTCTCTGCCCACAAGGCAGCTGGGCTGCACCGGCATGACCGAGATGTCCCAATTAGAGACCCGACGAGACAACAGGCCAGACTTAATGAGTTCGACCCGGAGCAGCGTTCATCCGAAAGTGGGGGCTGCGCCAGCACTCGCCTGATCTGTTCCAGGAAGAAGCCTCCCTCCCTCTTGAGCACAAGAAAATTAACTTTTAGTATCCTTCACTCCCCAAGTGGTCTAAGGCAGGGCCCTCCTCGGTGAGCCAGGGCAGCCCCAGACGCCGCCGAGCACCATTTTAATGCAACTTGGGGGCAGGATTTTATTTGCAAATAGTGAACTGAACCTCTTCTTCGAATCCTCGGGCAAATAACGGCCGCTTGGGAAGTGCTTTGGCCACTGTAAAGCTCTCGTTATTGTTATGGCTTTGCTGCGCCCTCCTCGGCTACCTACCAGGAGGACCCGTGGGCCAGTCTCAGGAACCAAGTGCAGAGCAGCAATAAGGAGCAGCTAGGAGGCTCGGTGGATAGAGAAGCGGGCCTGGCGACGGGAGGTCCTGGGTTCCAGTCTGGCCTCACATGCTTCCTAGCTCTGTGACTCTGGGCAAGTCACTTAACCCCAGTTGCCTGCTTTTCTTCCTTGGAACATCCATAGGGAGTCCCCTACAGGGTAGATGGAGTGGTGCTCCTTGGCGAAGCCCCCACTCGTGTCCCTCGGGCCCTTGGACATGTACCACCTTCTCCCCCAGGAGCTGCCTTAGCCCCATGAACCTCAGAGCCTGGCCTCGCTGTCAGGTCACTGAGCTTCCCTTCCTCCTTCCAGCAGCCAAGACTCTCCCTCAGTCGGCCACAGAGGCTGCCACGGAGTCACAGAAAGAGCCCCTCCTTCAGGGAGTGGGGCGAAGGAGAGGCAGCCGTGTCTGCCGAGTCTTCTTTTTCCTCATCCCCCTGGGCAGAGCTACACCTCCAGTTCCCAACATCCTTCGGCCCATTTCTCCGTTAAGCACGGGCGGCTTCTTTCAGGCGGGTGCCTGCTCCCGAGGCCGAGGTTAATCATGACCTTCGCACCTTGCTAGACAGTTTTCAAGAGAGCCTGAAGCCAAAAGCCTCATCCCCAGACTCAGCCAGGCCAGGCCTGGGCCAGTCAGCACACAAGCCTCCTGTCGGGGCCGTGCTAGAGTGCAATGGAAGGAGGTCAGGGCTGAGAATCAGGATCAGAATGAAAATGGCAGCTCTGGGCTGCACCACCCTGGGCAGCCGGCCTAACAAGGCAACAGGCCATTGCTGTTATGTGCCAGGAACTGGGCTAAGCTCTGTTTTCTAGTCTGCAGATGAGGAGGTTGGAGTCGATGGGCTCTGAAGGCCCTCCTGGCTCTAGGACTGAGATCTGTGACCCTGGGGTCCCCTTCAGGCCAGTGAGGCACCCTCATCTTCTTAGATGGCAGAGTCCATATGAACAACACACAGTGCCCTTTAAGGACTGTAAGCCCTGATTCTCGGCCTTCAGGCACCACGAGGCCACCCGTGTATTGTTTCATGACTTGAATTGCCGTTGTGTGGATTCTTGGGATGGGAAGGCCTGTTCTTCTAGGAAGCCAGACCCCTCTGTCCCTGACTTGGTTTGACCCTCTCAGGATGAGAGTACACAGGAAAAGATATTGCCAGGGAAGATGACTTCTAGAGACCAGCTCAGGGAAATGGGCCGTCCCAACACAGCCTTTTGTCCCTGGCCTCGCCTGCTCACACAACACAGAAGCCCCAGGATCCAGCTTGGCCTTCCAGCCAGTGCTGGCCAGTTGGGCTTCTCAGAAGGGGCTGGACACATGGCACAAAAGGGCTGATGGATCCAGAAAGAGAGAATTTGTTTTCTCTTCCTTCTGGCTGATGTAATTACAGCTTCCACTTCCACCACATCCGTGAGTCACTGGGCTTTGAAATGCGCTCAGAGCTCGCTGTTAGCCCTCCAGCCTCTCTCCCTTGGGCTCATGATGATCATCGAGACCTCATTTTCCACCGGATTTGCTCTCACGCAATGTGTGGCAAGGTCATTTGCCGGGCTGTCACTGTTTCTGCCCGTGATGCTCAGCTCCAGTTTAATTTTAAACTCCTATCGGTGGACTTAATTACAGAGGAAGAAAGAAAGAGAGATTTGCTTGAGCAGATAGTGTCACATGGCTTTTTCTTCCCTTCCAATTGGGAAATTGCCTCTAATCCAACCCCAGGCTCGGGGTCTGGGGATAATCTCAAAGTACTACGAGACACATTCTCTATGTATTGATTTGCCAAATGGAGATTTAGCTTGAATCCTGCTGCTTCCTGCTTCCCTGTCAACGTATGATTCTTATTTGGCAAATCAATTATTCTGGGCTGCATTCGTGGACCGAATCTCTGATTTCCCTTTTTTTAGCTTCATGAGTCACCATGGCCAGGGTGCAAGGGTGCAAGGGTGCTGCCCTCATTTGCTCCCAGTTTTACAGTGTAATCCATGGTTAGCTTTTAATTACAATAATACCTTGTTCAGAATTTGATTCCCTTCTATTTTCTTGTGGTTTCCTTCCAGTATCCCTTGGAAATAAGATGAGGTAGGTGGTGTCCCCTTTAAAGCTAGGAACACTGACCCACTAAAGACAAGTGACCAGCCCGGAGAGCAATCTCTGGATCTTTGGCTCCTTCTTCTTCTTCATCATCATCATCATCATCATCATTCTTTTATTTTTATTGTTGCTATTAACAAATGTCCAGCAGCAGACATTTTAAAATACAAAGAACAGGGAAGAGGATTGTGAGAAAACTGGGACTTTATACTGTTTTCCTTTTTATTTTTTTTTTTTTAAATAAATCTTTAGGGTGGCTCAGTGGATAGAGAGCCCAACCTGGAGACTGGGAGATCTTGGGTTCAAATCCGGCCTCAGATACTTGTAGCTGTGTGACTTTGGGCAAGTCAGTTAACTCCCATGCCCTGCAACCATTACATAGTACCGATCGTAAAATGGAAGATGGGGGTACATATACATACATATACATACAGAGACACACACAAAGTAGTAGCAAAATCGCTTACTTATGCCATCCTGCACTACTAGTGTGAATTCTTTAAAATGTTTTATTAATGCCCCTTTTTCCATATCTGTCTACTAACGCACCTCATCCTGCCCCAAGTAAAAACCCTCGCTTATAATGGATAGGTAGAGTCCAGTGAAACAACCCTCCTTCGGCCCTGGCTGGGAAGAGATCTCTCGTTCTGTCCTGTCCCCCTCCACCAAGGACGAGCTCAGAGCTTTGTCGCACCGGCAGCCTCTCGATGAGGTGTGCCTGGTCAGTAAGCTCTGGGGGCTTTCCAAGTTGTTTCCTCTTTCCTTATTATCATTATTGTTGTTGTTATTGTGGTCATTGGGTCCATCTTCTCCTGGTTCTTGCTTATCTCACTCTGGATTAGTGCCTGCAAGTCTTTGCCTATTTCTGTATCCATCATTTCCGATGATGCCATAAAATTCCCTCCCAGCCCCAGTGGGTCATTCGTTATCGGATGAGAAGCTATTTTTGTCCTTCCCGTCCTGTGGGCTGTTATTGTCATTGTTGTGATCACTCCGTAGCCCCACTACCAGAGGCTGTGACAGACATAGTGATGGATTTCCGGCTCTTCCACTCTACCCTGAACCAGGTTGTTTGGCCTCAGCATCAAGCAGCCAATCACCAGCATTTGGGCCCGTGTGTCAGGAACCCCACAAAAGAGACAGAAAAGAATGTTGCTGGGGGGCAGCTGTGTAGCTCAGTGGATGGAGAGTCAGGCCTAGAGATGGGAGGTCCTGGGTTCAAATCCGGCCTCAGACACTTCCCAGCTGGGTGACCCTGGGCAAGTCACTTGACCCCCATTGCCCACCCTTGCCACTCTTCCACCAAGGAGCCAATACACAGAAGTTAAGGTTGAAGAAAAAGAAAAGAAAAGAATGTTGCTGTTCTTGAGGAGCTCCCAGTGTGATATTTCATTTCTGGATAAGCATGAAGTGATACGAGGTCCATCCTCCTCCCCACAACTGCTGTGATTGCCCACACCTGCTAGCCCCCATGGGTGCTCACACTGTAGGCAGCCGCTAGGCTGGGGGGCTGGTATTTCAAAGGCACTTGCTCTTCGATACACTCAGTCTTCTGTGCTTCTGTTTTTAAGAAACCAAAAGGCTCCTAGCTACCAATTAAGAACCTTCTCATTAGCTTAATTGTGATAAGCAGACTCTGCTCAGTATTGGCTCCTTTTGCTTTTTCCCCTCCCCAGCCCTAAGCTGCCCGGGGTCTGTCTGTGGCTCCTGGCCCTCTCCTTTCCTCAGCTGCTATGTAGACTTCAGGTGAGTGTGAGATCATTGCTTTGAATGCCAGCTGCCCCCAGCCAACTGGAGCTGCCATCTCTCCTGCTCTCCTCTAGAGCTAAAGCCTCCACATTTCTCTTTCCCTTTTTGCAGACTCTGGAATGTTCTCAGAGGCATCTAGCCCACTCCAAGCCTGAATGGGAATCCCCACTCCTATTTCCCTAATGACTATTCCCTGGCCTCTGCTGAAAGGTCTCTAGTGCCGACGATGCCCACCACTGTTGAGGCAGTTAGGTCTAAGTCTGCCCTCTGGGGCCCTTTCACATGCCAGCCCTTTGATGGCCCAAAGACAGTTCTCTTCCCCGTCCCCAGAATCTTCCTTTCTTCGATCTCAAGTCCCCAGATTCCCTCTCTGGCAGAGTGTCCATCTTCCCACCATCCTGGCCACATTCCACCATGAGGTACAGCTTCTCTTTGCCCTTCCTAAATGTGGCACCCACCACTGAGCCCAGAGAGCTCCAAATGGGGCCCACTCCTATCAGCAGCGAAGAAAAGGATTCCTGCCTGCCTTTCTGGTACTGGACACTACCCCGGGCAGTCAACAAGCATTTATTCATCTCTTCCCGCGTGCCAGGCACCATGCTAAGTGCCAGGGATATAAAGAAAGACCAATAAAGTCCCTGCCCTCAAGGAAGATTACACTGGATGACTTCTAAGCCCCCTCTAACCCTGAAATTCTGCCACCACCATCGCTCTTCCTTTTCTTCATGCCGTCAGCGGCATGTCGAACTTGCTGCCCACTAAAGGCCCCAGACCGTTTGGGGACTTTTGTTTTTTAATACAAACTGTTGTTTAGCCCTGGGCTGCCCCAGTTCTGTGCAAAGGGAAGGAGGTTTAACCCTGGGAGGCCTTGATGTTCATTCCTGTTCATCTGGCCCTGAGTCTTAGCCCCATCCAGGCCTTTAGAATCCTGCCTCACTTCTCCAGGGCCCATCCGCTGCGTTGTTTGGGACACCCACACGGGTCCCAGACTCGACTTCTGACCCTGAAGTGCAGGCCTGGCGTGTGGCAGGCCCCCCGCGAGGGGCCAGGCTGAGCGAGGCTCAGTCCAGCCGCGTCTGCCTGTCAGGCGGGGGTTCCCGGGGGCTCAGGAAGCCTCTGAGGGCCGGGAAATGAGGGCTTCTGCCGTGCCTCTCACTTGGCTCGTCCGGGCAACGTGGCAGGCCTGGCTCTTAGGCCTGCAGCTGTCGGGGTGCGTCTTCTGGGGCCGCCCCCGCCTGCCTCGCCCTGGCTTCCTCTGGAGAATCCCCGGGCCTGTGGGGAGCAGTGGGGGGCCCCCGTGTGAATGGGGCTCAGGGAGCGTCGGCTAATGCTTCTCCCCTTTGGATTCTCAGACCCCGTCGGAGCCCGGACTGGACCCCCAGCAAACACAAGCTTTTGACCATCTCTGCCGCCTCTACCGGGGAACCTCCAGGGTAACGAGCTGCTTCCTTTGATGTCCGCCCTTCTGCTAGAGGGTTCGAGTCCTGTCTCTGGCCTCCTTCCCGGCTCAGCTTCCCGCCCCGGCTGGGCCTTCGCTTGGCCAGGGCTGGGCTGGCCGAAAGGAAGCCCCAGACGCACCCCCGGCTGCTCCTTCGTGGCCTCATCTGCCCAACGAGGGGGCTGGACGTAGATGGCCTCAGGGGTGCCTCCCAGCCCTAACCCCGATCTCTGATGGGGGCCTGAGCTCGGCCAGGCTTACCACAGGACAGAGAAGAAAGGGCAGGCCGATGGAGGGCCCTAACCTGCCCCGGGTCTCATACCGAGCAGGTGTATGAAGATTTGAACCCAGGACCTCCCGTCTCTGGGCCTAACTTTTCATCCAAGGAGCCGTGGGGCTGCCTCCAGACTGCTTCTCCCTGGGGGGAGGGAGGGAGCCCGGCCAGGGCGGCATGAAAGAAAGGCAGACTGTGGACCCTGAGAGGGTTAAAGCCATCCTGGCGGGGGGCAGGGGGAGGGAGTGGTCCCTCTGCTTTATCTGGCTTCCTGTGGTCCCCCTCCGAGGTCAGCCCGGGGGGCCTCCTCCTCCTCCCTAAAGAAGGCCCGTGGCAGGCCAGCCTCCACCCCCACCCCCGGCCCCGCAGCCTCTGTTCCGAGGCGCTGCCTTCATCCCGGGCATCTGCCACGCGCTCGCTGCGGAGGAGACCAGGGTCCGAGCAGCATGGTCCAGGGAGCTCAGGGTGACCGGCGGCAGGCAGGACGTGGGCGCAGCTGGGCCCGAGGAGGAAGGCCGAGGAAGCGTTCCCTCCCCGGCCTCCTGTCCCTGACCTGCCTCCTTCCTGCCGCCTCCCCTGCGGAAGCCTCCCATGTGTCTTTGTGCCCTTATTGGTGGAAAGTTCCACAAGCCAGTGTTTGTTCTTCCTGGGGCTGGGCCAGGGGAGAAGGCCGCCCTCGCACGAGAGCCGGATCCGAATCCTGCACCTCCGGCACAGGGAGCGAGGGCTTCCCGTGTGCCAAGGCCCGTGCTCAGAGCAGGGCCTCAGGCAGCCTCGACTCTTCAGTGAGTCCTTTCTAGGCCCAGCGATGCAGCACACCCCAGGCTGCCCGCGCCACCGCCCATCTCATGCTGTCTTTTGGGTGTCTTTCAGCTGGCGCTGCTCACGGAGCTCTCTCAGACCCAGAGCGGCGAGAGCCACAGGCTGCTGGGCGTCTCCAAGAGCAGCCCCGCCCTCAACAGCATCTTCCAGAACGAGAACTTCCAGCTGCACCTGACCCCTCCTCCCCTGACCGCCGAGGACTGACCACCCAGGACACTGCCCTGAGGAGCCCTCGGCCTCCACGGAGATCCTGAGGCCCTGCGTCCCCTGGTGGCCGGAGGCCCGGGCCCTTCTGCCCCACCGATTCTGTCTGCCATTGGCTTACTCGCCGTCCTGGTTCTCCTTCTCTCTGGATTCTTCGGGAATCGATGGAGCGGCACAGACGCCCCAGCTCTGCCCGGAGTTCTCCTTCTCTTCTCTGAGGGCCAGAGCAAGGGGCCTGTGGAGGCCCCCAAGTCCCCATTGAAGGTCTCCTGCCCCGAGGCCAGGCTGGAGCTTTCGGGTGTCCTCAGGGCCGCTCCCGGACCGGAGCCTTCATGGGCGGCCTACAAGGGAGCACCCGAGCCATTAAGTAATAACTCTGAATGGGGTCCCGAGAATAATGAAGAGGGGAGCGCAGCTAGTGCAGCCCCAGAGGTCGAGAGACCCTCAGATGAGTCTGAACTGCTTTGACCCCGTCACAATAAAGGCCCCTTGAATTCTCTGCAGCCCCGTGTCTTTCTGTGTAACGCAGGAGGGGCCCCCCAGGATGCTTCAAGCACCAGAAATCCCGATCCATACAATCAGACAGGAAGTGGGCCAAGAGGAAGCCACAGTGAGAGCCCCTCCCCCCGGGGCAGGAGTCCCCTCTCCCACCCGGGGGGGGGGGGGGGGAGGGTCACCATGTAACACCTGGACCACCACAAGAAGCCGCTGCCTTCTTGAGCTCTGAACATATCAGTCACTGCTGGAACCAGAGCCTGTGGAGAGGGCATGGGATGGGGGCTGGAGACTCTTGCTATGGGGCCTGGGCCAAGGCGTGTTCCCCTCCCAGGCCCCGCTTCTCCTTTCATGATAACAAGAACCCGATACCTTCCTACCAGGGGTAGATGTCATGGGATACAGCCACGTAAGCAATATAGAAGAGAGAAATATGTCGAGTCCCTGTCAGGAACGGCAAAAAGGAAATGTTGCAGTGGCAGCGATGTGGGGGGGCATCCTCAGAACCGATGTGGACAGCCCTTGTGGGAGGCTCCCGCCATCAGAGGACTGCGAGGACGACCCCCAACAGGCCAGGCGGGACCCCTGGTGGCGAACCAGTGGGGAGGTGAGAGCAGTACAGGATGAGTGGCCAAGTGTGGCATCGGAGGGAACCCCTGACCCATGGAAGCACTTATGTGGCAATGGTAGCAGCATCAAAGATGGCCACCTTGGAGCTAACACTTGTGGGGAGACTGGACCCGCCCATTCTTAGCCGCCCCCTACCCACCCTGCACCCATCCAGGTTTTCAGGGAATGTGAAAAAATGCCCACTTTTTCAGCGATGGCAGGGAAGTCAGGGCCTACCTGAATAAAGACCCTCCTCCCCCTTCCATATACCCAATATGGCGCCCCCTTTTCTTGTGACAGAAGCCCGGCCTGGCGCTCTTCTGGGGGGTGATGCCCATTGTCAGGAAGGCCTTGGCTGACGTCAAGCCCAGATTCTCCTCGTGGCCTCTGTGGAGGGAACCTCGCCCCACGCTCGGGCTTTTTCGCAGCTTTCTCCCCACAAACCCCAGGTTTTTCCCTTCATTGCACTTCATAACTGGGACAGAGCCATCGGCAGGGTGAGGACTAGTGAATTCTGTTTCTCAAGAAAGTGTGAAAATTGGTGTTTGTGGCAGTTGTTGCATTTTGCTACTTTACAGGGTTAGAGCTAAAATCAGAAGAGCCGGAAGGTGCCTTCGAGGCCATCTAGTCCAACCCCCTCATCTGGCAGAGGAGAAAACCAAGGCCCAGAGAGTTTAAGTGACTGACCCACAGTCACACAGCGATTAAGTACCAGAGGCAAGATTCAAACCCAAGTCTCCCGACACTCTACCTACCGGCCCCCGTGCAGCCGAACCAGATTCAATGCCGTTGGAAAATAGTTTACAGTGTAGAAGTTAACTCGTCGTTTTCTAAGTCAACGTGCGGCCGGCAGGCATCCTTTTCTATGTGAGCTTGATGCTCCCTTGCTCTGTAGCGGTGGGTGGAGGAGGGGAGGGCCCAGACTGCCCCTCAGCCCAGCCAGCCACCTCGCAGGACTTGGTTTTAGTCAGAGAGACCAAGGCTGAGTGTGGATGGCGGAGCAGGGCATGAGGGCCACCACATCCTGGCTAGGGCAGCAGGTACCAAAGGCCTCTGGGAGCAGCCCAGGATGTGACGGGGCCTGGGAGGGCACCCACGCCTCACACTCCTGGTGGTCGAGGGCCCGACTATCGACCCAGAAGGGGAAACAAATGCCCATTTGATGGTAGCTCATAGGCTGAGCTGTGCGCCCCACTCTCTTCCCCCACCTTTGGCATTGTGGGATTTGCTGAGGGCCTCATTGGGTTCTCACTGTGTATGTCCCCGGTCCCACGGGGGCAACCCTGTGGAAGTGTCCAGGCCCGTCTCGCCGTCCCTTCTGTCCATCCCCAAAAGGTTCTGTTTTCTCTAGACCCCATCATTCACCGCTCTGGGGTAATGGGAGCCATTCCTCCCCCTCGCTGCCACGGGCTCCAGCCCCCGGGCCTCGGACACGGAGCTGAGAAATGAGTGATAATGGATTATTGAGCAAAGTCCTCCACTTGTGAAATGAGGCCCATCCATCCAACGGAGCCCAGATCCAAGGCTGCCCCTCAGGAAAGGGAACGTGCCCCGTTAGGCCTTCCAAGCGGACCCCCTCGCCCGGGAAGGATAAGCATTCTTGGTTCTCCCAGTCTCTGGATCTGCTCCATGGCTGCTCCCTCTGTCATTCACAAGACTCCTCGCTCCAAGGTTTACAGACATAATCCATTTGCCCATATGCTACATAGCCGGTTCACTAACTGTTTCTCTGCTGTGTAAACAAGATAGCTGTTCCTACAAAGGAGTGTCAGAAGGAAGCCACATTTCCCCTCCAGGGGTGGGCCTTACTGTGAAGGGCAGAGGGCAGTCTTGTGAATGCCTCCCACCAAACTAAGACTTACAGGCAATGGGGGAACATGGTTCAGCTTCGCTGTGCTGATTTGTGGAAACAAAGGTGGCCTTAGCATTGTAAAGACCTCGCTTCAAGTCCCACCTCTGATAGCCTGGCTGTGTGACCCTGCTCAGGTCCTCAACATCTCGGTGCCCCCAAGCAACTGTAAGAAAGAAGCGTTTAAATGTTTTTGTGGCATGGACTCTGTGGGCAGCAGCCTGGGGGAGCCTCTGGACCCCTTCTCACAATCATGCTTGTAAGCTCCTAAAATAAACTGCAGAGCCCTTGAGACATCTCCTCTTGGAGGCCATCTGGCCTTAGCAGGAGAAGCAATCACTGCTATGGGGATGGGTTAGACCAGCCCTGGAGAAGATCAGTGTCACAGGCCGGGACCTCCAGACCCCACCAGTGAAGGTGTCCAGGGGCTCTGCTGCGTTGGAGCCATCCCCAGCCTGATGGGAGCTCCCAGAGAGCCATATGCCACCAGGGAGCTGGCAGCCAGCCTGGGAAACACTGCCCGCCCATCCACGCTTTGGGTTCAGAAGCTCTCATGGAAGGAGTCTCTCCTCAGAGACTCGTGTCGACCCCAGCATGCCCAGAGCATCCCCAGACTCTCCACGTTCAGGGAAGATTGAGACCCAAGAGCTCTGAGCCTTTTTTGGGGCATGGACTCCGGTGAGAAGCCTGCGGTGCCCCTCGCCACATAATCCATGTATTTAAATGCATGAAACCAAATATGTAGGATTCTAAAGGAAGCCAATTCTGTTGAATCCATTTTTAAAAAAACAACCCAACATCAAAGATCTCCGGTTAACCTGATCCAGGAGCATTTGATTTCAGAGCCTCTGACCCCTGAGGAAGAAACAGCTCCAAGACTGGGGTGATCTCACTGCTCAAGTAGGACAAAGCATGTGTTGGGAAAGTCCCGTGCTCCGCTGTCCCTGGTAGTGTTGGAGTTAACCCTTGACACCCTCTAGCTGTGTGAATGAAGATGCAAAAGGGCTGATTATTCCTTCCCATTGAGCTCCTGCCATTATAAGAACGTTCCCCCAAATGGGTCACTCTCCATTGGAAAATGGGACGATCCCCTTTAGAAACAATGTCATGGTTCCCAGTGAGCCGGACACCCAGCATTGATAAATGTGTCCAAAGCTGAATTTGCGTATCTCTCCCACCACCTGCCCTGTAACCCCTCCTCTTCCAAATGCCTCGATTTCTCTTGAGGGTGAAATCATCTCTTCAGTCATCTAGATTCCCAACCTTGGCATCGTCTTTCTCTCATTCCCCCAATCTAGCCAATCTGTTGCTTAATCTTGGCTCTCTCGATACTCTAACTTCTTTCATATTGCATAAGTGGAAATTTTATATCCTTTAGACTTCATCTCCCAGAATTCTTCCCTCGTCCCAAAATTCCCTTTTCCTTTGTGTTTATGTGCATCTTTTACGTTATTGTATCTAAGTTTTGGGGAATGCCTCTCTTGCTATCTCCTCCACGTGAGTGGCTGGGTTGAGCGCTCCCTGTGTTCTCTAGCTCTCTCGTTAAATATTAATAAATCTTTATAAATATGATACTTTGGAGATATTGAATATTAATTTTTAAATCTACACTATCTAAACCCTTCTCTCCACTCGTGACCGCAGCACTAATTGTTTTTTACTCTAACATTGCTTATTTATTGAATGGAAGTGATCCTGTGAGCTACCAAACATGGCACTTCACTCGAGATAAGTGGCCACCGTACAGATGGAGTCCAATTGTATCCTGCCAATGGCTGTGCACATCCCAAATGGCCTCGTAGAAGCTTCAATTCCTGCGGTGGCTGTCACATTTCTTTTACGTTCCATTTCCTGTTTGGAAGTTAACTTTTGGGTTTTACTCCAATAGTGCCATCTTTAATTCACTTGTTTCTTCCCCTGGACTTTCCAGATAAGACAGCTTCAGTAAGATCTCCTTCTTGGATGTCACCGGCTGTCTTGGCTAGTTGAAGAATGTTTTCAGAGGTAGAGTCATGATTGAAAACCAGGCTTTTATCACACATCCCACAGAAACCACATTCAAGAAACGGAACCATCTAAGCAGCACTTTTTCCAGTCATAAAAATTCCCCTCACAGCAGCCCCCAGGCCTGGTCGCTTTGATCTGTGGCGCTCCTTCGGCCTTTTTCTTGTCTATAAGGCATCCATTTTGCCTATTGGACCCTTGACCAACAGTGTGGATAGCCTGGCTATTGTTACTATCTTAGCAATGAATGAGTAAATGCTTCTCGGCTGGACTATTAGGATGACTTCCTGACAGACCTCCCTTCTTCAAGTCCTTCCTCACTCCAAACCAACCCATCCTCATCTCTACTGCCAAAGGGATTCTCCTTACGTTCAGATCCAACCATCAACCAAGTGCCTACTCTGTGCTAGGCACTGGCCCAACTACCAAGGATACAAAAAGATTCAGACAGACCCTGTTCTCTAGGATTTTAACTTCTGCTGGGGAAGACAATATGCAAACAAATATGAGCAAAGCAAGCTTTATGCAGGACAATGAGAACTAATTAACACTGGAAGGCACTGGAGTTAAAAGGAGCTGGGGGCCTGACCATGTCAGTCTCCTACCCAATAAACTCCAATAGGTCCTCATTGATTCCAGAATAAAATATGTGTCCCTATTTGGCCAATAAGACCTTGTATGGCCCACCTTCCCAGCTTTGTTATTTCCCTTAACATCCTACTTATCTGTTATTTTGGTTAATATTAAAATGAGTTTGCCTGTTCCAAGTGCATGCCCACTAAGAGTCAGAGAAGGGGCTTTGAGCATGTTGGGGAATAGAGTGGGAGCTGTTCGGGGATTCCTTGATGGCCCCAAATCACCCATAAAGTGAATGATCTACACATGAGATTATATTTTATAAACAAGGTGAAATGTGTCACGTGCATACCAAATAGCAAAGGGGTCAGGAAACTGGCCAACTCGTTCAATCAACAAGCAATTATTAATGCACCAAGCACTGTGCTGGGCACTGAGGACACAGACAAGAGGGAACAGCCTCTTTGCTCCAGGAATAAACATTTTACCAGGGGAAATATGTACACAGATAAACACAAAATATATGAATGAATGAATGAATGAATGAATGAATGAATGAATGAATGCCGAACCAAGTTGAAAACAATTTTATCAGCCCTGTTGGAAAAAATATTCTTCACCTGGTCCCTTTGCACCAGTGAAGGTTGCCAGGAAATGCTCAAGTAGTATCTGGCGGCTCGTCTGGGGGGTTTTTATGAAGAAAAAGAAAACAAACAAGGAAGAGCCTTGATAATTTATGTCTTGCTCAACTTTCTCCCCCACCCCAAAAAGGTAAAACCCTCTCTGTAGAGAGAGCCCTTCACCATCTGCCTCTGGCCCATCTTTCCAGGATTCTTATACAGCGCTCCCCAAACTGGCCCACTTACTTTGCATCTCCTCTCTCTGTGCCTTTGCCCCAAATGTCCCCGAAGTCTGGAATGCCACCACCTCCTCCCTTCCATCTTTTAGGATCCTCGATTTCTTTCCAAGCTCAGCCCCGGTATCGACCTTGTGTGTGACTTGCTTCTATGGGCGTGTATTATCTCTCTCAGTACAATGAAGCAGCCACCATTCTTTTTTATCTTTGTCTCCAGGGTCTTGGCAGATGAGAACATTGGGCTGACTCTAATAAGGTGGAATTCAGTAAGGATAAATGTAAAATCTTACAACTGGGTACAAGAAATCCACTTCGCATGTACAGGATAGAAAAAAAGTATACTTAGGAAGAAGCTGCTCTGATAATGATTTGAAAGGTTTAGTGGGCTACAAGCTCAGTGTGCCATAACCTCCTGAACAGCCACCATAATTCTGGACTGCGGTAAGAAGCCTGCATTCACTTCCAGCAACAGGGAGGTGGTGGTCTCGCTAGACTCTGCCCCGACTCCTGGATAGTGTCAATCTGGAGGAGGGCGGCCAGGGGGCCTTGAGTCCGTGTCCCGTAGGGTTTCTCTGAAGGAACTGAGAATGTTTGGCTTGGGGGGCAAGAAGTCTGGAAAGAGGGGATATTGATTGGGGCGGTGGAGTATTTGGAACAAAAAGTTTGTTTGGTTTGACCCCACAGAGCTGAACCAATTGCAAAGAGGCCAATTTGAGTTTAATGTAAACGATCGAATTAGAGTCCTAAATGGAATGAGGTGTTAGTAGGGGGAGGGAACCTGACCTGGTGGTGGTCTTCAGGCAGAGGGTGGTCTCCTAACTCCTTGTGAAATGGGTTTTTATGGGCTATCCTTTGCTATTGGGTCCCTCCAACTCAAATCCTGTGGTTCCGCATCGATAGATCTCAGGGTTCGTGTATTCAGTCACTCTTGATCCTGGGATTTTTTCTGGGAAGCTAATTGATCTCCTTTTAAAAAAATAACCAGGGGGCAGCTGGGTAGCTCAGTGGATGGAGAGCCAGGCCTAGAGACGGGAGGTCCTGGGTTCAAATCCGGTCTCAGACACTTCCCAGCTGGGTGACCCTGGCCAAGTCACTTGACCCCCATTGCCCACCCTTACCACTCTTCCACCTAGGAGTCAATACACAGAAGTTAAGGGTTAAAAAAAAAAATAACCATTTTGGGTGGCCGCCTTCCTACGAGGGGCGGCATATTTCTTAGCCTTTTTAAAGGCTACAACATGGACAATAATCTAACATCTTCTTGATGACTAAGAGTCTTTGTTGCCAACATCAGTTCTCTGTGTTGTAATAACGACTTCTAGGTCAATCAGGGAGCAGAGGCCTTTCCGCCCCGACACTCAATGACCCCAGAATGTTGTGCTTTCCGTTCTTATGTCTGCTTTTTATGGTTATCCCCCCCGCAATCAGCTGGCCAGCTTGACCCTTTGGGTCTCCTCCACTGGCTGACTGGGAAGCCCGCCTGATCCCGGATAGGTTGCTCATGAGCAGTCTCATTGTAGTTCTTCAGGGCATTTCAAGTCTCTCCTAGCAGGGGGTTCCTTATGAAAGGCCGCATTTTCAGCAGACAGGAATGGTTCGGGATTGAGATGTTTGTACCCAGCTGAGAACTCTCCTTAGCGCCCATGGCTTTGTGGGGCCCACTAAAGAGTTCTTGTTTTCTCAAAAAAGATTTCACTTACTTAGCAGGTTCTGCCTGCTCAGTATCCTATTGTCCATTGTCAGAAAGGTCCTGGGAGACAGAGGGGACTTGTCCTTGCTGATTTGGGGGTGTTGCAATCTCATCAATAGAGTCTTTGGGGGAAAGGGAGGAAAAAAACGGGACATCTCAGAAGCCCTCGGCACCAACAGAACCATGAGCCGGGCTCTACATTCAAAATACTTCTCCTCCTCAAGTGGGAGAAAGGCAGCAAGTAACAGAGAAGGAGCAGAAGTAACAGAGAGTTGAGGCTGAAAGTTAGCAAATAACTTTCTAGTAATTATAACTGTCCCTAAGTGGAACAAGCAGCCAGGTGGTCCAATGGATAGAGCAGAGGGCCTGGAGTCAAGAAAACCTGAGCTCAAATCTGACCTCAGACACTTACTAGCTGCGTGACCCTGGACAAGTCACTAAACCTTTTTGGCTTCCGTTTCCTCATCTGTATAATGAACTGGAGAAGGAAATGGCAAACGTTCCAATAGCCTTACCAAGAAAAGCACAAACTGAATCATGAAGAGCAGGACATGACTGAACAAGTGGAATGGACTATCCTGGAGGTTGGAGGGCCCCTCGTATAATAAATCTTCAAGTGGAGGCTGAATGAGCCCTTGACAGCTGTATTATACTGGGGATTCTTCTCTGTACAGGGTCACCTGGACAACCATTGAGGCTCCCAGATTCTGTGATTCCCTGCTCTGTGGATAAATAACTGTGATATCACAGAGAATCCACCTTCAAGAAATAAACCCAGGAAAAGTGCTGGGAGCAATCTGGTGGGATTTATTCTTTTCTTTTCATATTTTATTTTTTATTCAATATTTTATTTTTTAATAAATTTATTTATATAAATAATTAATTTCGAATATTTTCCCATGGTTACATGATTCGTGTTCTTTCCCTCCCCTTCCCCATTTCCCCTCCCAGAGCCAATGAGTAATTCCACTGGGTTTTACAGGTGTCATTGTTCAAAACCTATTTCCATATTATTACTATTTGCAATAGAGTGATCACTTAAAGTTAACATCCCAGTCATAACCCCATCAAACCATGTGATCAATCATATATTTTCCTTTTGTGTTTCTACTCCCACAGTTCTTTCTCTGGATGTGGATACATTCTTTCTCCTAAGTCCCTCAGGATTGTCCTGGGTCATTGCATTGCTGCTAGTACAGAAATCCATTACATTCGATTGTACCACAGTGTATCTGTCTCTGTGTATAAGGTTCTCCTGGTTCTGCTCCTTTTACTCTGCATCAGTTCCTAGAGATCTTTCCAGTTCACATGGAATCCCTCCAGTTCATTATTCCTTTGAACACAATAGTATTCCATCACCAACAGATACCACAATTGAAGGGCATCCCCTCATTTTCCAATTGTTTGCCACCACAAAGAACATGGCTATAAATATTTTTGTATAAGTATTTTCCCCATTATCTCTTTGGGGTACAAACCTAACAGTGGTAAGGTTGGAGGGATTTATTCTTAATAATGGATTATTTCAGTTCTAATAGCATTTGGCATTTTTCAAGCCTTTTTCCTCATTCCTTTATCCTAGTAGTCCTGGGAAGGCTTCCTGCCCCAGAGCAACGCCTAACTTGGGGATGTTTATGATGGAGAGTTCAAATTCCATTTTTTCTAGTGAACAAACACTAGTTTTAGCCAAATATTTCGGGGGGCCTCTTTGAGTCCCCCATTGGAATGAATGGGGAAAATCACTCATAACCAGGCAGAACGTGATTTCTTGATCTCGATCCCGGAATCCTGTGATCAGGCATGTGGTTTTCCCATCTTCAGGACAGAACAAGGGAGCCTGCCTCCTCGTTATGTATCTGCCAATTAGAGATGTCTTGGAAAGGGCTAAATAATGAACCTCCAAAGGCGTATTTAGAGACTCGGGATGCCGAATGAATTGGTCTTTGATTCCTGAGGGAGATCAGCGACCAGTGAATCTATAGGTTATTGTTAACCTCGTCAATACATTGATTTTCTTACCCAGAACCCAGTCGCTCAGAGTTTTTAGTTGTCACAATGAAGAGGGACATTCCGCTTTGGGGGAAAGCAGGGAAGGCTTCAGGGAAGAGTCCACACAGGATTTGGTCTCTGGAAATAAGAAGCGACTTCAAAAGTTGAGTCGGAGAAGCTGATGAATATCAGGAAGAACAATGGGAGCAAAGGCAGAGGTTAAGTGACTCGACCAGACAGATAGTAAATGTCTGAGGCAGGATTTGAGCTCGGGCCAGCCAGCCCTCTCAGGAACCATCTAGTCCAGTCTCCATCCCACCCCTAAGTTTACAGGGCCCAGAGAGCTTGTGACTATTTCTTTTTTTTTTTTTTAAACCCTCGCCTTTTATCTTGGAGTCAATACTGTGTATTGGCTTATAGGTAGAAGAGTGGTAAGGGTGGCCAATGGGGGTCAAGTGACTTGCCCAGGGTCACACAGCTGGGAAGTGTCTGAGGCCAGATTTGAACCCAGGACCTCCCTTCTCTAGGCCTGACTCTCAATCCACTGAGCTACCCAGCTGCCCCCCCATTTCTAAATAATACAAGTAGTGAGCTTTAGAGGTGAAATTTGAACCCAGGTCCTCCGACTCCAGAGCTCCGTGTAGATGTGGAGGGCTCCGAGGCTCCGGGTCTTGTTATGATGGGAGCAGCCGCCGGGTGAAGGGGAGAGCTTGAAGGCAGGAAGGCCGTTTGGGAGGCCACAGGGTAGGCGAGAGGCTGCAGGGAAGGCAAGGCTGGGAGGGATTCGGCATCCGGGGCAGCTCGGGGGCCGCGTCTGCTCCCCCCACTCGGCGGCGGCTTCCGTCAGGCTTTCTAAAAAGGGAAGGAGGCCGAGGACGAGAAAGATGCTGGCAGGGCTGGCTTGGCAACGGCTTCCAGCGAGTGCGGAACGAGAGCAAGGGAAGAGGTGACGACGGGCGTCCAAGGTGGCGGGTGTGAGGAGGAGGACAGCTGCTCTGCCAACAGAAATAGAGAAGCCGGAGGAGAGGCGGGCGAGGATGGGTTCAGTTTGGGTTGTTGGGTTTTTTTTAACTCAACCCGTAATTTTATTGGTAAAGGGAACCGCCTCCCTCTGCCAGTGTGGATCAGCCTCGTCCCAGAGAGCTGCCTCGGACTCCAAGGGCTGATTGGCAGAGGGAGGACTCGGATTTGGGTCTTTCCCAACTTCACACTGTTTAGTGTTACGTTTTATGTTTGAGGGAGAGGCAGCCGTGGGCCTGATCTGAGTTCAAATCCAGCCTCTGGTACTTCCTAGTGGGGTGGCCTTGGGTGAGTCATTTAAGCTCTACATGCCTAGGAGGCAGTTAGGTGGCTCAGTGGATAGCGCTCTGGACCTGATGCCAGGGAGACCTAAATTCTAATCTAGGCTCAGATACTTCCTAGCTATGTGACCCTGGACAAGTCACTTAACCTCTGATTGCCTGACAAAAGGACTCACTGAAGAAGGAGAGGGCGAACCACTCCAGCATTCATGCCAACAAGCCCCCGTGGATAGCTCTGGTCCATTGGATGAGTGGACCCAACTGGATGATTGAATGACAAAACGGCCTGAGGAGCTAGCGGGGCGTTGGGGCGGCTTATCCAGGAGGCACACAGAACTAGGACTCCGGGCAAGGCTGGAGTGGAGGGACTAGATTTGGGAGTCACCAGAAAGAGAGGGTTCCACGCTCCGGACAGGGGAAGCTGCCGACTGAACTCTGGCGAGGGGAGGTTTCCCCTCTTCCTCCTTTTCTCCATGGAGGAGGAAAGTGCTCTGGGTCACTGGCGTGGCAGTTTTTTAGTGCCTTCTCTTTCCCTCCTATGGCCAGAGGAGAGTCCAGTGACGACAGGGGAAGGGTTCGGGTTCGGGTTAAGCTCACATATACGCCCTGGTGTGCCCACGTTTGCATGTGCTCTGACAGGGAGCCCGGGAACATCGTTCCCCGATCCCGTCGGCTTCCTGGGTAAAGAGTCATCTGGATTTCCTAAGGACAAGAGAGCCGTCCTGGGAGGTGCCATCTTTGGGCGCAGCCTCTTGGGTAGTGCCCAGGGATGACCCTCCCAAGGGATCAACCACCCAACAGTAATTTCAGGCCTGAATTCTAGCGTTCAGTTCTTCGCCACCTAAAGGAAGACTTTGTTCATTGTGTGCTTCTGAGATCAGGACAAGATGGCCGGCAGGAGATGGATGGAATCCACTGGCGAGTTGGGACCCTGCGAGGGGAAGCGCTTGTTCACTGGGTTTCCCTTCCCTTCCCTGGGGATCTGCTGGGCTGTTTGAGGGTTTCATTTATGGGCTCCTGCGAGGCCTTCCTATCAGGTGGCTTTTCCTTGTCGGGCATAAAGGCTGCCCCTGCCCTTCTGTGGAAGTCGGGGCCCTTGTTACTGGCGTCGGGGGGAAACTAGGCTCAAGCGTGAACAGAGCTTTATTCTCGCTATTTCCCTGAAGTAACGCTTCCAGGAGGGGCATCGAGCCGGCGAGAGAAACCGGAACTCCCGGGATCCGGCTCCCTACGTCCAGCCCAGGCCTTGGCTACCCTCGGCTCTATTTACATGTTACATCCTCCGGAGCAAAACAGAAGTTCTTTGAGGTTCGAGGCTCTTTTTCCTTCTCTCTTTGTGTCCCCGGCACAGGTTCTGCTGCATAATCGCTGTCTGACCAATGTTTGGGATTTGCCTTCTTAAGACTGTAAATGCACCCCCTCCACCCCGCCGCCACAGGGGCCTGTCCAGCACCATGCAAAGCTGTCTTGTGGCATTCCACTGGAGGTTGCTCCCGGTGAACATCCTCGGACCGAAGGGTCCCCTGTGGAAAAACTCTCCATTCCCAGAACCGCCCACCATTTGCAAGAAATCTCCACTGTGGGATCAGCCCTTCCCTCCTCTCCCCGCCTCCCCTTCAGCCCTTTTCCATTTTGGAGATAGTTGAGGCTAAGAGCTAGAAGGGATCTTTGAGGGCATTTTCCCCAGGAGGGAGCCAAGACCCAGAAAGATAAAATAACTTGCCCAAGGTCATACAGGTAAGAAGTGATCTCTTGAAATGCTTTATCTGGAGAATAAATCTGGCTCACCTCTTCTCCTCTCTGAACCTCAGTCTTCTCATCTGTAATGGGACGGGGTAGGACTAGATGACTTCTAGGCTCCTTCCCACTTTATTATTTTTTTTTTAAACCCTCACCTTCCCTCTTGGAGTCAATCCTGTGTATTGGCTCCAAGGCAGAAGAGTGGGAAGGGAAGGCAATGGGGGCAAAGTGACTTGCCCAGGGTCACCCAGCTGGGAAGTGTCTGAGGCCAGATTTGAACCCAGGACTTCCCATCTCTAAGC
>NC_058133.1:508124859-508139072 GCF_016433145.1 Gracilinanus agilis | reverse complement strand
GAGGGGGGAGGGGGGAGGGGGGGGCTGGAATTGTGTTTTGCTCAGATCTAATTTGATTTGAAAACACATCTCGGCTTTTTGGGGGTCTTGTTTAGCAGCACAGACCGGGCGTATTTTGGCGGCTCTTAAAACGATTTGGTTCCGTCCTTCCTACACCAAAGGAGGATTCATGAGCATAAAGATTGTTTTTTCCTGCAGCAGGTTTCTGGCTTTTCAGACAGACCAAGGAGTAGAGGGTGGGGTTGGGGGTGGGGAATAGCCCTAGATTTCCGTCTCAGTCTGGACCCACTGGGTGCCTCCACCCTGCTGCTTTGCCAAGCTTGAACCGGCCGTCTTTTTTTATGTCCAGCTTCTCTCCCACTTCCATTTTAATAACAAAAATACCAGGTGTGATGTCAGGACATCGTCATCGCTATTTATTGTTGTCGAGTCTACAAAAGTACTAAAGATGTGCCCGTGTTCGTCATACATGTGGACAGAAGAAAAAACGGGAGATTCACAGATTTTGCCGTCTCTGTCCCTCCCCCGCCCACCTGCCCTCTTCTTTCGGTCCAACTCAGATATTGCTCCCTAAAGTAAATTTCTCTCTCTCCCTCTTCCCCAAGTAAAAAATTGGCCCACCCCACCCCACCCCCATTTCTCAAAGTGCTTTGCTCGGATCTCTCCATTCCGCTGGCCTTTCACTCCATTTCCCTGGCATAGGGCATCCGCAAGTAAAGGCACTCCCTTTGGCACCTTTTCTGCAACGTCTAAGCCCGGCCAGGGTCTTCCAGGGCCAGTCTGTTTCAGAGGCAGAACTTGAGCTCGGGTCTTCTGGACCCCAAAGCTGGCTCTAGTTAAGGCTGGTCTGTACCAGGACAGCCTTGAAGGTTCCTGTGCCTCCATTCGTGGAATTAGCTCTAGGCCCCCAGAACCATCTCAGCATCCCCTTTAGAATCAGAATGTTCTTTGGGGTTGGGGGAGGGGAAGAGGGGGACTCTCTGTCCCCTCTATCACCCCGACTCTCCCTTTCTTCCACATCCCTGGGAATATTGCTCCCGGAGACCAGCGCACTATCGTCTCCATCTTTACGTACTCGGTGCCTTCCAGAGAGGAGGAGCCTTTCTTGACTTCTCCCCATCCCCAGGTGTTGGTCCTTCCCATCCACCCACCCCTCGGAATGATTTTATTTCCTTGGAATGGGCCCTTTCTCCCCAGTCAAATGCGGGCAGGGCCTCTTCTGTTGGGTGGCGCATCCCCAGCCCCGCACGGTGCTTGGCACAGAGTAGTTGCTCAATTCTCGGGGAACTGTACTGTGTTTAATTGAATCTAGGAATGGATGACGAGGAAAGACGTGCTCACCCACCTCCTTCTTGTTTTCTCTTACAAAAGCTAGGAGCAAACTTCAGAAATGTAAAAACAAGCCTCGTTTAGGTAAAAAGATAAAATTCACGTAGTATTGCTTCTCGATCATCTCCCACCCGGCAGCTTTCTGGGCAGCTTTGGGAGAGCACGATCGGGTGCCCCAGAGTCTCTGCGGGCACCCCAGGCCCTAACCCGGGCCCCAGCCCTCTGCCTCCGGCCTGGCAAAGTCCCGGAGCCCTGCCCGAAGAAAGCCGCGCTGCTGGCTCGCCATCTCCCCCTTCCTGCCCCCACCCCCACCCCGTGGCAGAATTCGTCCAAAGGCGCCTACAGCTTGCGGAGTCTAAACGTGTTCTAAAGTGCCGATAAATAGGTTTATAGGAATTAGCGCTATAGCAGTAAGAATACAGAGGTAAGGTTTCTCATACAATACAGAACAGAAAGGGCCTCGAGGGTCGCCCTACAATGCACACTTGGACGTGTCCTTCGGTCAGTCGCCTCTTCTCCCCGCCGTACGGCTCGCTCGGGAACGTCCTAAACACAGTGCTGGGACCCGGGACAAGTCTCTGTCCTTGTGCTTATTCAGGAAGTATATTCGGCTCGGCCAAGACCCTTGGGGAGGCGGCGGGGTCTGGCGACCACGGTCCAGGCTCTTTCTCCAACGTTACGGAAAGAGAAGTCGATCCTGTGGAGCGAGTGGACCTCAGTGGGCTTCCGGTGTACACAGACCTGGTGCCAAAGCTTTGTGGGACTGCTGGCAGCTCCCAGGTGGGCAAAAGCCCCCCAAAGCACAAAAAAAAACCACAACCAGCCCACATGGGCAACCGCAGGGCTGGCTTCTCTGGCAGTAGAAGAGTTTAGAACCAGGGACTCGGGCGTGAGTCTAAAAGAGCTCCAAGCAAGGATAGGTCAGCTGTGGGGGCTAACCTAGAGTACACGCATGACCGTGTGTGTGTGTGTGTGTGTGTGACCGTGTGTGTGACCGTGTGTGTGTGTGTGTGTGTGTGTGTGTGTGTGTGTGTGTGCCTGTGCCAGCGGGGGGCTGCCTTGTCAGGGGGAGGCTGGGCGGCTGCTCCCATGAGGGGCAGGAGGGGCTCCTGGTGGCCCAGGGTCGAGGCACTGGCGGGACAAGCTGACCTCCAGAGTCCCTTCCAGTGGGATGCCCAGCTATTCCCATGCCATGAAGTGAAATGGGAACACGGGCTCTGGCCGCTTCCTCGGCCGGTAGGCAAGGTCGCCCAGGCTCGGGGCCGAGGGGGGCTTTCCCCAGAGACCAGGAGTAGCCCAGGTGTGACTAGAGAATTGTGGGGGAAGCAGGTGTGTCTGTCTCAGGCTCCACGGTCACGCCAGACCAGCTCTTGGCCATTTAGGCGGGTGGCCGGCTATAAGGGAGGAGCCTCGGGTGTCCCAAGTAATCGTAGCTGATCTCTAGATAGCACTTTAATGTCTGCAGAAAAGACTGTTATTTTTATTATCTCATTTAAGCCTCACGACAATCCTGTGAGGTAGGTGCTATTGGTGGTATCATCCCCATTTTATAGATGGATAAACTGAGGCTCGGAGGGGTTAGTGGCTTGCCCAAGGCTGCACAGCTAGTAAGGATCAGGGCAGACTTTGAAATCGGGTCTCCTTTGGCTCTGCGACGGCTCTTCCCACTACGGCAGGGCCGCTCGGCTGTCCGAGGCTCTCTCCCTCCCTCATACTAGCCATCTTCAGCCTCCCTCCTCTCTGGTGACCTGCTTCCAGGCTGGGAAGAGCCACCATTCAGACCACTTGACAAGCAGTGGAGGCTTGGGCTGCACTGCTGCTGGAGCCAAGGAAGGCTGCCCCCCAGCCTGCCTGCCCCCTAGCCTGCCTGCCCCCTAGCCTGCCTGCCCCCAGCCTGCCTGCCCCCAGCCTGCCTGCCCTGCTCTTTTCCTCCCATTCAAGGCTGTTGGAAGGATCAAAGAGGACTGCATGAGAGCCCGCCCTCTGCCATCAGGAAAGGAAGGGATCCCACTCGGAGCCCTGCTGAGGCCTGAAGGGATCCCGGAATTTAGCTGGCTTACAGGGGCCACCAATGGTATTCATGGAATTCAGGAAGCAGAGAAGGAGAGAAGGAAAAGGAAAAGAAGAGGGGAGAGGGCAAGGCGTTCAAACCTCAGTTTCCTCATCTATAGAATGGGGTGGAGATGAGGACAGCAGAGTTACGCTAGATGACCTCTGCAACTCCTCTCAGCAACAATTACAGAAGAAAGGAGCAACTTCATGGAAAATGAGGATAATGCTGACATTTTCTCATCTCTTACGGTGGAAACTGACATGATTTAAGGGGGGAGATGGAGAGACAGAGAGACAGAGGAGGAGACAGAGACAGAGAGAGAGATAGGAGGAGGGGGGAGAGACAGAAAGACAGAGACAGAGAGACAGTGGGGGAAAGGGGGAGAGACAGAAAGACAGAGAGACAGAGGAGGAAACAGAGACAGAGAGATAGGAGGAGAGGGGGGAGAGACAGAGAGACAAAGAGAGGGAGGAGAGAGGGGGAGAGACAGAAAAGGAAAGAGAGGGGGAGGGGGGAGAGAGAGAGAGAGAGAGAGAGAGAGAGAGAGAGAGAGAGAGAGAGAGGACTTGAATACTGATGAAGCTCTGCTCAGCTGCTCCTGAACTGTCTGTCGGAGTAGAAGAGGCCAGAGCAACGTTTCCCCATTGTGATCATCCCATGGCCACTGATGCATTATTGGAGATTTCTCCAGTTCTTAACTGCTCCCAAAAGATAACCAATATGGAGAAATAGCAAATATTTTCTATAAAAGGCTGTTGGAGGGAACACTTCAAAGTTTCTTTGAAGGAATAAAGATTTAAAATAGAACTCTTTGAACTCCATGGCATTCTGTCTTGCGGGGGGCGGGGGGAGAGCATACCAGAAGAAGAAGAAGAAGAAAATAGTGAAATAATATCAGAATATTTCTTACACTATTTTCTCCTTAGCTTGGAATTTCCGCTCCTCCTCGCACCCAGCTCTAGTCTCCCTTTCTAGCCTCATTGCTTTGACTCTCCAGCTAAACTGGGCTTCTAGCTGTTTCTCAACCTCATCCTGCTCATCTCTCATCTCCTTACATTGCCATAAGCTGCTTCCTATGCCTGGAACACCCCAACCCCCACCTCCACCTGTCTAAATCTCTCTCATGGGCAAGTCTCCTTCCCTCTCTGGGCCTCAGTTTTTCCTCTGGGAATTAGGGGGTTGGTCTCAAAATTCTCTGCCAGCATTCACATCCTGGGACCTTCCCATGGTCCTCTGATCTTCCTTCAAGGCTCAGCTCAGAGGCATCTCCTCCATGAAGTCTTCCCAGATCTTCCCTCTGTATTATATTTATCTGCCCCCAAAATTCGATCCCTCTGGGAGACAATATGCTCCATGAAGGAGGGATGGCTGGCTTTCATCACGTGCCCCTAACACAGCATCTCCCCCAGGGCAGGCATTTGCTGTTTGCTCAGGAGTCTCAAGTCAAACTGAATCCTCAGAACACAATTTTAGCGGTCTAGGAACGCGCACTAAAATCCCCTGCATCAGCCTGCTTGGTCCTTCCAATTTCGCCAGAGCTGTTTTCAACCTGCCTTCAATGAAGTAGGGTTAGGTAGACCTCTGGGATCCCTTCTTCTCCCCTCGAGGGCTCTGCCCACTCGGGCCCATTTGTTTTACATTTCACGGATGGCCTTTAATGGGGGAGAAGAAAGGCCCTTGGACTGATTCTGCCAGGAAATCATTGTCCCCTGGGCAAGTCACTGTCCCATCTTGGAGCCTCCATTTCCTCACCCATCAAATGCAGGAGGTTAGACTAGTGACTTCTAAGCCCTCTTCTCCCTCTACCAATCTACAAATCACGGAGGCTAAATGCACCTAAATAGCCTTCTGAAAATTCTTCCCAAGATTTGAAGGGAAATCATGAGGGGCCGGGATGATCCTGGGCAGCTGAGCCCTTACAGAGACACAGAGATTTAAGACCCACCACTGTCCACTTTCTCCCCACAAAGCCAAGACTAGTTATATTATTCTAAGGGCATGTGTTCTACTTGGTCAAGAAGACAAAGGTGGTTCTCGCTGGTGCACTGGCAATCCAGACGGGGCACAAAGGGCTCCTCCCCCACCCTCACATTCTCATACGGAACATGGGGTGATGAGTATAGAATGCAGCCGGGGGAAGAGATCTATCTCTGATGTGCGTATCTTACTGCCTCTCTTAGCTCTCCAGGGGCTGGTCAGGACCTAACTCAGCACCAGTAGAGCTGGTCAGTACTATGGAAGTCCTGAGACTTAGCTCTAGGCCCCCAACACCATCTCAGTGCGCTTTTCAAAACCAACATGGCCTTTGGAGGAGGGAGAATGACTAGAACAAAACTGGGGGATCACGAGGGCAGGGCAAATGGCTATTTACTGGGATTGCATCATGAACAAGAGTAGTGAGATAAGGACGGTCGGAGGTCACTGTGAAGGATGCACAACGTCCCCTTCACCCTCGGGTAGTTCCTATAAAAGTCTTCACGATGCTCTGCAACCATGACTAGAGAAGAGAGGGACCAACCATACCTCTAAAAATAAGAAAACTAGAATGTGGGGATAAGCTTCAGAAAAGTGCTCTGCCAGACAGAAGTGAACCAGGGGAGCCCATTACGGAGGCATGACGAGTTCTCTGCTCTTAGTGACACGGTTTAGAAAATGTCCATTGCAGGGGAGGGGAAAATGGATCCAATATGGTAGCCGAAGCTTCTCCAGCAGCCATCCCTGGGGTACGAGTCCTCAGTGTCTCACACAGTGGTTTCTATTGTTTCAATGACTTCCAGGTCGGACTGGGAGGGGGACAGAAGGGTGCATTCATCCGGCTCCCAACTGCTCTCTGGGCTGTAATCTTCCTCTGAACTCAGCTCGGCTCCTTCCTCTGTGTCCTCGTCACAGGATTCCATGTAGTGAGCCCCAATCGCGTTGATCCCCGAGTCCTCGGAGCTCGAAGGAGAAGAGCAGTGATTGATTTTTGGTGTATTGCTCTCTTTTGAAATTAAGGCATCGTGTGCAGAGACGTCCTCGGGGCTCGCGGGGTGGGGATGGGGCAGGGCTTGTTTCTGCACGTAGCACATTTTCCCATTGATGCACTTGACCTGATAGCTGTCGATGAAGAGGTCGGAAATGGTGCAATACCTGGGGGAGTCGCGGGGCAGGGGAGGCCGGAAGACGGACGCGAATTTCAAGAAGTGTTCCGTGAGGGAGACCGAGATCTGGATGGTGTTGGTGGGCTCTCGGGGTTTGGCAGGAATCTCCGTGCTCGGAAGCTGTTCTACGGGGGTCATCGGCTGGTACACGTATTTACCTGCAGGGAACACAGAAAGAACGGATCAGAGCCCAAAGGGCCACGCATGGCGGGGAGGGCCCGGCCCGGACCCCGTGCTAAAAGCCAAACTCGCTTCGTGGGTTCTTTCGGGAAAAGCCTCTCTAGTCAAATGGGACTGTGTGAAATGACTCCAAATCTGTCAGAAAATACCAGGCCATTTTAAAAAATAATAATAATAATACATATAATATAGGATATTATAGAGAATGTATAATAATAGTGTAACAATCATTTAAGAAATCTAACACTTTACAGAGCCTAATTCAGTTTTCTTTTAAACAGTACTATGAGGGGTCAGGTGGGTAGCTCAGTGGATTGAGAGCCAGGCCTAGAGACGGGAGGTCCTGGGTTCAAATCCGGCCTTAGACACTTCCCAGCTGTGTGACCCTGGGCAAGTCACTTGACCTCCATTGCCCACCCTTACCACTCTTCCACCTAAGAGCCAATACACAAAAGTTAAGAGCTTAAAAGAACAAACAAATAAATAAATAAATAAATAAACAGTACTACAAAACAGGAGGCTGTGTGAGCAGTGAAAAGAATTCTGGCTGCCAGAGTCGAAGGACTTGCATTCCAATCCTGCCTCGGATGCTCAACTTAGCTACGTGACCTTGGGCGAGTCACTCTGATCTTTCTCATCATCGAGTTCCTAATCTGTAAGATGTGAGCACAGTATTAGATGACTTCCAAGGCGACCCCGGAGCTCTGGAACTATGATCCCGTGTGCCCATCTACCAGTCCGAACCCTCCCTTTGTAAATAATGGACACGTCTTGGGTGGTATCTGTGATATTAATGTTGTTGAGTCATAGGTGACTCTCGGTGACCTCATTTAGGGTTTTCTTGGCAAATATACTGGAGTGATTTGCTGTTTCCTTCTCCATCTCATTTTACAGAAGAGGAAACTGAGGCCAACAACAGGATTTGGGACTTTCTTCACAAGGATACTGGAGTGATTTGCCGTTTCCTTCTCCATCTCATTTTACAGATGAGGAAACTGAGGTCCATGGGGTTCAGGGACTTGCCCAGGGTCACACAGCTAGAGAAAGTGTCTGAGGCTGGATTTGAACTCAGAAAGATGAATCTTCCTGCCTCCAGACTGAGAGTTCTCTCCACTGGGCCACCTAGATGCGGTGATATTAAGGCATGGGTCTATTTAGGTCCCGCCATGTTTCTTTCCTTTCTCTCTGATGTCATGGAGTCCAAGGGGGGAAGCAGCAACAGGCCTTTACTAAGCACCTACCATACACCGTGGCCCAGGCTAGACACCCAGGACAGGTACAAAGGCAGAAAGGAAACAAGTTCTGTTCTGAAGGAGCTGATGTTCTCGAGAGCACGTTCAAATGTATTTGTGCAAAACAGACCCAGAGCACTTTGGTGGGGGCAAAGCCAGAGCATTCGCAGAAGGGAGGGCTCAGGAACAGGGTGTGCATGTACAGGACGGCCCACGGCCTGAGCTTGGAGGGGAGCTTGTGGCCCTCGAGGCACAACTGCAGACCGACCTTTTCTTGTCCTACTTTTTCTCTCCCACATCAAAGTAGGACTAGTCAAGCTACACCTGCTTTATGGGTCCTTTTTCCAGTTTTAGTCCAATTAAAAAGGGTTTTTTTTGTTTTCAAAACTTAAAAAAACGGATAGGAAAGTCCACCATATTCTGTCTGTCTTGTTAGTCTCTGGTGTTCCCAGCATGTCGGAGCTAGAAAAGATCTCTGGAGTTATCCAGTCCCAAACCCAGATTTAACAGACGATAAAGCGGAGACCCAGAGAGACGGAAGCGCTGGCTTGGCCCAAGGCACACAAGCCAGGAATGCAGCCTCACCTTATTGCCACCCTTCTCGGCGCCCCCCAAAACCCCCCAACCAGATTCTTTCAAAGCTCAGCTCAAGGGCTGCCCCTTACAGTAAAAGAGGCTTTCCAGAGCACCCACCACACACACACACACACACACACACACACACACACACACACACACACACACACANACACACACACACACACACACACACACACACACACACACACACACACACACACACACACACCAGCACCAAACACTTGTCTTCTATGTGCTGGGCATCTTTTGTAAATAGTTATCTCCAGACTTGTCATTCCCCCCACTGGAAGGTCAACTCTGGTCAATGGAGAAGAGCTGCGTTAGCGTTGGAGCTCCAGCACCTCGGACAGCACCTGGATCTCAGCAGGTGGAACACCTACTACATGCATCACCTACTTGGAGAGAGACCAGAAAAGAGCCCCATAAATATTGCAAGGAAGCATCCCTTCCCCGCTGCTTTCTGACCAAAAGGAAGAAATTCCTGGTGAGCCATAATATGATGGTACCGATGGACAGATCCTCCTAGAACTTGTAAGGATGACCAAATCACTACCTCACCTCACCAGGCTCCTTGGGGCAGAGCGTTCCCACTTACAAGGTTCTTCCTAAAATGAAGCCAACGTCTGCCTCCCTTCATCCCCCAGTAAATTTCAGTTTCCTCCATTCGGTCCACCATTCCCCATCTTCTCAAACCCAGTACCATGAAGTTCTGCTCGTTTTTGCTCGGTGACAACAAAAAAGGACAAGATGTGTTCATCTCCTCCCACCCAAGCTGGTTGCGACTCTGTTGCCTGGATCTTCCTTCCACCTTCCTTCCTGACGTCACTTCAGATATTTAGCTAAAGCCATCACAGCCCTGACCCTCTCTCTCTCCCCCCCCCCCCCAGGCTAAATATCCCCAATTCCTTCTGTTGTTCCAAATTTCTGACATGGTTTCCTAAACCTTCGCCATCCTACGTGACCTGCTCATGAATTCATTCCAGGACACACAAGTAACCAGGGAAAAGCACAAGAGGGGCCTCCTTTGTCTCTGGACGTGATCCTTCCCTTAATACAGCTCAACATCCAGAAATTACGGGCGGGGGGGGGGGTTCATTGACTGAAGAATGGCCGAACAAGTCATGGTGGAGGATGCTGATGGAATACTACAGTGCCGTAAGAAATGATGAAGGGGACGGTTTCACTCATTTACAGAAAAGCAAACTGGGAAAATTTGGCTGAGCGGATGCAAAGTGAAGCGAGCAGAACCAGGAGAACAAGTTAAATACTATCGACGATATTGTAAAGATAATCAACTTTGGCAGATTTTAGTTATTCTGATGAACACAGTGACCAACCACAATTCCAAAGGGCTCAAACAAACCACCCACCTCCACATAGAGAGCTGGCAGACTTGATGAAGCCTATTCTCTGCGTGGGTGTCCCTCTGACTCTCTGTCTCTCCCTCTCCCTGTTTCTCTGTCTCTGTCTCTCTATCTCTGTCTCTGTCTGTCTCTCCCTCTCCCTGTTTCCCTGTCTCTCTGTCTCTGTCTCTGTCTCTCTGTCTCTGTCTGTCTCTCTGTCTCTCTGTCTCTCTCTGTCTCTGTCTCTGCCCCGCACCTTCTTCTTTGGGGTGGGATATGGCTAATGTGACAATCAGCTTTACTTAACCATACAGATTTGTCAAGGTTTTTGTTTTTCTTGCCTTCTACATGAGTGTGGAAGGAAGAGAATTCTGAAATGAAAATAAAATTGAATGGAAAAAACAGAGCCTGATGCCACATCACAGCTACATCCAATTGTTAGCCTGAACTCACATTCTGAGAAAATCTGTCTCATGTGAAGAGCTGTTTTCGATCCCCTTCCCTTCCGCCCCACTTGGAATGGGCTTTTTAAAGACTTTATATGAGTTGAACCTTCTCAAGTTTCTTCTGATCTGGCCCATCTTTCCCTTCCAAACCTTTTTGTATCCCGATTTTGTCATTCAGAAAATGAGCTTTGCTTCTCGCCTTGATACCTCCAGTTTTGATTCAAGAACTGTCATTCTAATCATAGAAATCCAGAATCATCAGGACTGGAAGAGATCTCAGAAACCCTCTCGTCCAGGGGTTCCTAACCTGGGATCTGTGCCTGCCTTCATTTTATCTTTTAATTTTTTTAAGCCCTTCCCTTCCATCTTAGAATCATACTGTGTATTGGTTCCAAGGCAGAAGAGCAGTAAGGACTAAGCCATGGGGTGAAGGGACTTGCCCAGGGTCACACAGCTAGGAAGGGTCTAAGGCCACATTTGAACCCAGAACATCCTGTCTCTGGGCCTGACTCTCAATCCACTGAGCTACCCAACTGCCCCCAACCTTCCTTCATTTTAGAGCCTTTCTTCTGAGGCTGCCCTCAGTTTATCCTCTAGATGGCTTGTTTGTACAAAGTTCTCAGCGTGTGGTCTGCCCCATATTGGATTATGAGGTTTTTTGCCCTTTTTGTATCCTCGCTAGTTAGCACAGATTTTGGCACATAGTAATCGCTTAATAATAAGTGATGGATTGGCTGATTCTAGCATTTCAATCACTGTATTCAGGATCGATCATGGGTTTGTGACTCTGTGAAGGGCTCCAGCACCCAAAGGAGGTTCAGGGTTGCCCCCACTCTGGCCCAACCCTTCCCTGAACCAGATTCTCCCTCGGATTCAGTCTTTGCTCCGATACCTCAGAGATGAGGGAGCCCGAAGCCTCCCCAGGCTCCCCATCCTATTCACTTCGGGCCAGCTCTAGTTCCTATTTCCCCAATTAAACGTCATCTTTCTCCAAATTCCAGACGTTCGCCCAATACCAGACACACTCTGATCCTTTCTAACTCTGTAACTCTTTTAAAGGGGGCAACACGTCCCCCTTAATTACATTTCAAAAGTTCTTCGGTGTAGGGGGCAGCTGGGTAGCTCAGTGGATGGAGAGTCAGGCCTAGAGACGGGAGGTCCTGGGTTCAAATCTGGCCTCAGACACTTCCCAGCTGTGTGACCCTGGGCAAGTCACTTGACCCCCATGGCCCACCCTTACCACTCTTCCACCAAGGAGCCAATACACAGAAGTTAAGGGATTAAAAAAAAAAAGTTCTTCGGTGTAGCATTTAGAGTTGGCCAAGACCTCAGAGGCCCTGCCCCCACGTTAGAGGAGGGAGCCGAGGCACAGAGGTAAAATGACTTATCCAGAGTCAAACACGGAAGAGCAGAGCTGAGGTCAAACCCAGATCATCGCCTCTCTGGCCCGCATTCTCTCTACGATGCTCCATTGCCTCAAGTCTAAGGGATCCATTTTCGTTGACACCCTTGGAGTTTCCTTAGGAGGACTTTTATTCGACGTAGACTTACTTCCCAAATAAGGATGAATTTCAGGGGGGTGAAAATCAATGAAATTCTAGTACAAAAAAATTGGTAGCCTAGTAAAGAAGTCAGGCAATGAGCATTTAAAGCACTTCCTATCTACCAGCCAGCGACAACTAGGTGGCGCAGTGGACAGATGGATGACCAGGCTTGAAGTCAGGAAAACTCATCTTCCTGAGTTCAAATCCAGCCTCAGACACTTACTAGCGGTGTGACCCTGGGCAAGTCCCTTAACCCTGTTGGCCTCAGTTTCCTCATCTGTAAAATGAGCTGGAGAAGGAAATGACAAACCACTCCAGGGTCTTTGCCAAGAAAACCTCAAATGGGGTCATGAAGAGTCAGACATAACTGAAATCAATTGAATGACAACAATTATTTACCAGGCAACGTGCTAATTTTAGGCTGGGGATAAAAGGGCCCCAAGTGAGCTCTGCTCAAAAGGATATTATATTTCTTTTTTTTTCCCTTAAAACCCTCACCTTCCATCTTGGAGTCAATACTGCTCCAAGGCAGAAGAGGGCTAAGGGCTAGGCAATGTGGGTTAAGTGACTTGGCCAGGGTCACCCAGCTGGGAAGTGTCTGAGGCCAGATTTGAACCCAGGACTTCCCATCTCTAAGCTTGGTTCTCAATCCACTGAGCCACCCGGCTGCCCCCAGGATATTATATTTCTAATGGGGGAAGACAACCTGAATGGCCTTAAGCTCCTCCTTCTAGCAGCCCCATTTGCTTGGGGCTGGGGCCACATGATTAGAGAAGGGCCCCTTCGGTCTAACCCCAAGCCGAACCCTCAGTGGACTCCAGGAACATCTTCCCACCAAGGACAGACAATTCCAGGAAGGAGGAACTAATCCAGAATCTCCCAAGGCAGCCCCCTTCGCTTCTGGGCAGCCCTCATAGCCAGGAACTTCTTCCTTAAGACAAGGCAAATTTTGCTTCATCCATTCTTCCCCAATTTTGCCCTCCAGCAGAATAAATAGCATCCTTCTTCCCTATGACAACCCTGCAGGTATTTTAAGACCATAATTATGCCTCCCTCTCCAAGTCTTCTCTCTTTCAAAGAATAAACTCGTTTTACTTTTTCTTTATCCTGAAATATTCTCCGCAAGGAACGAGGAAGCCGAGACGTCACTGAAGTTGAGAGGAAGCTCAGAGGTCGTCTGGTGGGAGTCCCTCGTCTTACACATGAGAGCCCGGAGAGAGGAAGTGACTGACCTAAAGCGACACAGGCACGATGATAAATCGAGAGCGAAAGGGACCGTGGAAAGAAGTAATGGAGTTCCATCTCCCCCTTTGACAGAGGAGGAAACTGAGTCCCACAGGACTTAGGTGACTTCCCAGGGTCATGTGGAAGTGCAGGGCTGACGCATAGGATCAAAGATCTAGAGCTGGATGGGACTTTAGGGACCGTCTAATCCACCTCATTCATTTTACCAGAGAAGACGCTTCCTCACCACCACACAGGTAGATTTGAACTCGGGGCTTGTGCTCTTTCCACTATGCCATACCTTCTATCACCATGAAGTGGCCGAAAAAGGGCTGAGCCCGGAGTCAAAGCCAAGCCTGGCCTTGAGTCCCGTCTCTACCTCTCTAACCAAGGGACCGTGGGAGAGGCAGGTCGCCACCTCGGAGCCTCAGTTCTCTCATCTGTAAATGGGGGCAATAAAACCATCCTCTCCTCTCCCATCCCAGAACTGTTTTATGGTGGAGACGGTCTTGTAAGGCGTTATGTAGCTGAGAGCTATTATTCGTTATTATTTACCCAGGAGCTCCGTGGATCAGTGGACGGAGCACCAAACCTGGAATAAGGAAGGCCTGAGTTCAAGTCTGATCTCAGACATTAGCTGAGCAAGTTACTTAAGCACGTTGGCCTCAGTTCCCTCTTCTGTAAAATGAGCTGAAGAAGGAAACGGCAAACCCCTCCAGGATCTTTGTGGGGTCACAGAGAGTCAGACACGACGGGAAATGACTGAACAAGGACGACAATTGCTACGTGCTCTAATCATGTCTTTTTTCCTGGTTTCTGCCCCGAACTCAGTCCACTTGTTGGCAAGCCCCTCGAGGGCCTCGCCCTTCCTGGCTTCTCTTCCCCAGCAGGCCCGTTCCAGCAGGGCCCCAGCTCAGCACTTTTCTGGTCCAGGACACCCAGAAAATGTTCTTCTGGTCTTTCTTACGTCCAGCTGTCCCCCTGGCTGTCACGTCCGTCACGCCACAGATTCAGAGCGCCCACTGCAAGAGCTGCAGCTCCAACGGCTTATATCTGGGCCCTCCGAAGGGCAGGTGCAAATCTCTGCATTTAGTCTTCCCCATATCCCATCCGGCAGTCAGT
>NC_058133.1:508104974-508120196 GCF_016433145.1 Gracilinanus agilis | reverse complement strand
AGAGAGAAGAGAGAAGAGAGAAGAGAGAAGAGAGAAGAGAGAAGAGAGAAGAGAGAAGAGAGGAGAGAGAGAGAGAGAGAGAGAGAGAGAGAGAGAGAGAGAGAGAGAGGTTACATACAACTTACAAACAATATATAAGCACGCAAGGTGGGGATGAAAGAGGAAAGGGATGTGGGGAGATGTAGTTCAAAGGTACAAAATTTCTATTTATACACAGGGACCACCAAAGGCCATTGGAGAGCCACATGGCGGGTATATATAAGTAGACTGACGCGTATTACTGACAAAGATGTGGTCTGAAAATGCTGGATATTACTCTTAAAATATCAGAAGACCACAAAGAAGGTAAATTTAGCCTGTTAGACAGATCCTCCTTGAAGCCTCAGGAAGACAAGGAGAAGAGCCAGGACAAGAAAGCCTCTGAAGAGGGTGGTAATCTCTGACCGAGGAGGGAAATAAAATCACAGGTCAGTTTCTTCTTTCTTTTTGTCTGAGCCCGTGATTTTATGGATCAAAGTAATATGGGATTCTGGGAAAGGTGAACAGGGCTTTGATGTGCAAATTGCCCAAGCAGCTGAAACTTAATGGAGTGATATTTTTAAGAAATGAAAAGAGTAAAGGATGACCTGGTCTCAGCTTACTGAAAGGAGATGGTTAAGTGTCCTGGACCTTTCAGATCATACCTAGAATTAGACTCATTGGGGAGGTGGGGAGCAAAGGCTAACAATTTTTGTGTGGGGGGGAATCCTTTAAAAAGGAAATAAAGATACATGTATGTTAACATATAATGTGTAATAGCACATGTGCAATATGAAAGATGAAGTGATATTTAGTGAAGCACGACTCCTATCTTTTTTTTTTTGTCCAAAGATTAATTGTTGAATAAATGGATGAATGGAAGTTGCTAGCAGGAAGTAGCCAAAGGAGAGTTAATGGTCAAGATCAAAAAAGCCCACAGAGGTCATGGCAATATTGAGCAGCAGGCAGGGAGAGAGAGAAGAGCTGGTGTCCCGGTGTGAGCTCGCCTGAGATCTGGGGGGGTTCACAAAGGAGAGGAGGCAGGGAATGGAACCTCACGTACAGGGAACAGCAATTATGCCAGCTTGGCTGGAACAGCCTGTGTGAGAGAGTAATGTGAAATCAATCTGCACAAGTAGGTGGGGTCGCCTCATAAAGGACACTCATACCAGGGGAAGGGTTTCCATTTCATCCTAGAGGCAGTGGGGAGCCACTGTAATTTCTTGAGTCAGGGAATGCCATGGCCAGCCCTCCTCTCTTGAAATGTGACTTTGAGATCCATTTAGGATGAATTAGAGGGAGGGGAGCCTGGAGGCAGGAATGCCAGCGAGAACCAGCATAGTTGTAGGATCAATAGAGAAGAAGGGGATGGAAAGAAGAAAAATTGTGGACGGAGTAAACAGAATTTGGTAACTTGTTAGATATAAAGGTGGGGGATGAAGAAGGAAATGTTGAGAATGGCTGTAAACCCAACTGGAAGGAGGTGCCCCCCCACAGAAATTGATAAGTTGGGAAGTGTGAGGAGTTTTAGGGGCAAGAGAATGAATTCTGTTTTGGATCTACTGAGTTTAAGGCCCAAGGGATATCCAATGGGAAATGCCCAATAGATAGATGGTAACCAATAATGCTAGTCAACACTTATATAGCACTTTAAGCTTTACAAGGTACTTACAGATATCTCATGTTATCCTCACAACAACCATCTGAAGTAGATGCTATTATTATCCCCATTTTACAAATGAGGAGACTGAGACACAGAGAGGTCAAGTAAATGTCTGAGAATGAATTTGAACTCAGGTCTTCCTGACTCCAAGTCCAGTGTTCTATCCATTGTGCCACCCAGTTGTCTCTAATGTAGAGGAGATTCTTGGCCCGACACAGGTTAGATTTGATGCTCTAGGACAGGGTTGGCAAACCTTTTCCTAATTTGAGTGCCCAAAGGACAAATTCAAGCTGTCTGTGAGGCACCCCCATTTCCCCATTACAGGAAAGAGCAAGCTTAGGAACTGACATGGGTTATCTCTCTCTTGAAATTCTCATTTGAGATTTTTTGATACCTTCTTGGTATCAAAGATGAATATATCTCACCACTAATGTTCAGCTATGTCTTCCTTCCTTTCTTCCTTCCTTCCTTTTTCCTTCTTTCTTTCCTTCCTTCTTTCCTTCCTTCCTTCCTTCTTTCTTTTCTTTCTTCCAATGGCAATTTATGAAATATTTACAATGCCAAGCTTCTACCAGTCATGAATGAAATCTAAAAACATTTTTTCCTAGAAATCCTCCTACTGTTGTAATAACAACAGCATGTATGTCATTCTTGCTATGTGCCAGGCACTGTGCTAAGGACTTTATAGTTATTATCTCATTTGATTCTCACCTGGGAGGTAGGTGCTATAATTATCTCCAGTTTGCAGATGAGGAAACTGAGGCAAACTGGGTTAAGCAACTTGCCCAGAGTCACACAGCTAGGAAGTTTCTGAGGCCAGATTTGAAATCAGATCTCCCTGCCACCAGGCCTGGTACCCTTCATGTGTGACATATGAAATATGCGTGACATAGGTGACATGCGACATAGGTGACATATGAAAGAAATTGAGTCATGTTGCCAATAGATAATAATTTTGCAGTGAAATAACAATGATAATTATTTTTTTTCTTAGTTTCAGGAATGATTTCATTTCCATTTTGCTGCTCAGCAACTAATTGAAGTCACTTTGACTATTTTTTTAATACAAGTAGCTTATAGCCCTTTCGAGTGATTATGGGGTCCATTTAGGAGGCTGCAAAGTTTCAAGGAAAGATGCCATCAGCACGATGTCATCTGCTAACAAGATTATCTGGAGGACGTCGCCATCCATTTTGACTATCTCTTCCATGCTGGACATTGTCCACATCAGTGGCCAACTCCTCTGGGGAGCACATATCTCCCCGTCCTACCTCTCACTGAATATTTATCTCTTAAAGTACTTCGCTCAGGAATAATCAGCATCCTATTGCCCGTCACCTCGAAGAGTGAGAGGGAGGGAGAGAATTTGGAATTCGACATTTAAAAAAAAAACGAGAGCCGACATTTTAAAAATGTGTTTGGGAAATATTTCACAAAATAAATCAAAAAGCACTACGCTCTCGCTACTAATTAGTTCCATTTTATCAAGAAATCTTTTAGATTGAGTAATTCCCATTTTCATGCAGGTCTGATGTTTGTATAAATAGATTAAGCTGCAAAATACGTCTGAAAACTTCCCAGAATGTCGCTTTTCTGGTTTGATGGGCATCTAAATCACTCTGTCAATAAAGTGCTCTCATCGCATTCTTTTTTTCCATTAAATTCCACTTCAAAAATGACTGTGGACAGTAGCGGTGGGGGATCAGGGGATCAGATGGATCCGATCACTATTGAATAGTTTTGCTTCCTGTTGTTCATTGGAAAAGAGGATTCGATCTGGAGGGAGAGTGGAAATAATCGTGTTGGAAAGACAAAAGGCATCGATAAAATGTATTTTAAAATTGCAATGGAGATGGAGGGAACTCTCATGATCTCCAGTTCCTGGGCACGAATTCTGTTTGTTTTTCCAGTTAGAATATCCAATATCCCTTTTCTTGAGACCTGACAGCTTCGTTGGCTGAGACTGCAAGAGAAGCAAAATAAAAATTGATTTGACATCATTGTGTCAAAGTGTAATAAATTTCCATTGGCAAGTCATTCTGAAGACCAACAACCCGCAAATCAACAGTCATCATCCTGGAGGAAAGTGAATAAACAGAAGTGAAGGCATAGAATCACAGCTTGAGCACGGCAAAAGGGACCACCTAGTCCAATTCCCTCACATAACAGACGAGGAAACTGAGACTCATCCAGGTGAGTTGACTTGACCAAGATGATACAAGTAGTGAGTACTGGATACATAATTTGAACCCAGGTCATCTGATTCCAAATGCAGTTCTCTTTTCCACTGCAACACAAATGCCAAAGCCACGATACGAAGAAACACGCTTAGACCCCGTCCTTTGCTAAAGTTAAGAAGTCAGTGCAGATCCAGAGGGAAGAAAGGATTGACTCACTAGTGCCACTGAATGTCCTTCGCTAGAATAGGGGCCTCAGCCCCAGGACAGAGGCGCTATAATTCTAGAGGACAGGCCAAAATCTAGGGGATATTGCTTGGCTTTCTAGCAAACCAAAGTTCTTTCCTCACTTAGGAGATAAGGAAGAAAAACACCTCAACCTCAAAGTCTGGAAAAGTATGTGGGAAGGGGTACCTAGGTAGCAAAGGCACCTGGCCTGGAGTCAGGAAGAAGCGGGTTCAAATCAGACCTCGAACACTTCTTATCTGTGTGACCCTGGGCAAGTCACTTAACCTCAATTGCCTAGTCCTTGCTACTCTTCTGACTTTGAATAGAGTCTAAGAGAGAAAGAAAGGAAAGGAAAGGAAAGGAAAGGAAAGGAAAGGAAAGGAAAGGAAAGGAAAGGAAAGGATGTAGGTCCTTGGGGAAGACTAGGCTCACCAAAGAAAGGAGAGTATCTTGACTCGAATAAGATTCTTATGTGATTTTGTCAGTTAAATAAAGCCTGTGCTGTATTTAATGTTATATTTCTCTGCATGCTACCTGGGAGCTGAGGGCATTTTTCTATTTTTCTAGAGAACTAGGCATGATCCAAATATTAATGTTCCTGGTAGAAACCATAGATGGGAACATGAGCCAAAAAGCATGACTATTGGGAAAGCCCCCTGGAACCCAAGCACTGAGTTGTCACCGCCTGGATTCGATTCTTAAAGCAGCTTTGAATGCCATAGATTCGAGAAGCAAGAGTTGGCAGCTTGCCATCCATAAGGAAGGAGGAAAAACAAGTTAGATGGGGAGGAGGGGGTAAGGGTACCCCCCAGGGTCCTTTGATCACTGGGCTTGCTTATAGCACTGAGGCTGCATCTGAATTTAAAGATAGTAGAAACTGAAAGTATTACAGAAGAGGAATGAAGAAAATGGAAATTATCAAATCTAGAGCAGAAATTAATTAAATTGAAAACAAAATAATAAGTGAATCAATGAAAAGAGCTGTTTTTGAAAAGACTGATATCATTGGAAAGCCAGTAAGTTTAATCAAAAAAGGGAGAAAACTCAAATTACCAAAATGAGAAAACGATCAGAACAAATGCAAAAGAAATTAAGAAAATTATCAAAGACTATTATGCATAGCTCTATGCTAATAAATTTGAGAACTTGAAAGGAGGAGATGGAAATCTACAGAAATCTAAAATACTAAAACTGACAAAACTGGAAATGGATAACCTAAATAGAGGAGTATCAGAAGGAGAAATCTGACAAGCCAATAAGATGCTTCCATGTTAAAAGGGAGGCAAGCAGCAGAACAGAAAGATTCACAAGCAAGCTCTTTCAATGTTTCAAAAAGACAAATGATGAGGGGGGCAGCTGGGTAGCTCAGTGGATGGAGAGCTAGCCCTAGAGACGGGACGTCCTAGGTTCAAATCTGGCCTCAGACACTTCCCAGCTGGGTGACCCTGGGCAAGTCACTTGACCCCCATTGCCCGCCCTTACCACTCTTCTGCCTTGGAGCCAATACACAGTATTGACTCCAAGACAAAAGGTGAAGGTTTAAAAAAAAAATGATTGGGTGGCATGGTAGCACAATGAATAGAGTGCCAGACCTGGAGTGGGGAGGACCTGGATTCAAATATGACCTTAGACACTTCCTAGCTGTGTGACCCTAGGCAAGTCACTTAACCCTGATGGCCTAGCCCTTACCGTTCTTCTGTCTTAGATCTTAGAATTGATACTAAGACAGAAGGTATGGGTTAAAAAAAAAAAGACAGATGATTCCTAAAGATGGAATCCTATACAATTCTTTCTATGAGGCCAAACAGTCAATGCTGAATTCTGAATGGATATTGGAGAAATTTTTATGGAGGGCAATCTGGGTGTTATTAAAGGACTAAATGTTATGAAACAGGGGAAAGGATGTATTCATGCAAAAATATAGGAAGGAAGGAAGGAAGGAAGGAAGGAAGGAAGGAAGAAAGAGAAAATGAAATGGTCATATGTACAACATTGGGGAATGGCTGAATAAATTGTGGTATATTATTCTAATAGAACATTATTATTGTGCCATAAAATGACAAATACAGAGAATACAAAAACTCATGGAAGGATTTTATATGAAGCAAAGCAGAGTAAATATAGCAAAATTAGAGGAGAAATACACACATTGGCTACAACTATATATATATATTTTTTAAACCCTTGTACTTCGGTGTATTGTCTCATAGGTGGAAGAGTGGTAAGGGTGGGCAATGGGGGTTAAGTGACTTGCCCAGGGTCACACAGCTGGGAAGGGCTGAGGCCGGTACAACTATATTTTTAAAGGAAAACAACCACAAAATTATAAATATGCAGATGGAAAAGGATTCGGAAACAGGGCAAAAGACGAGAAAGTCACTGTGGCTGAAGATTTTTATGTAAATGGTTCAGAGTTTGAAGTTTTCTTTCGTCTGTATATTGGGGACTTTTCTTCTCTCTCCCTGCCACACTTTGCTCGTTTCTCCAATGCTTCAAGTGTGGAGGGGAATGAGCCGGAGGTCCTTACATTCCCAATACCTAGCACGGTACCTGACCCATTAGTGACACTTAATAAAAGCCTCGTTGGCTGATCTTCCTCCTAAAAACGTTGAAATAATGATCACGCTCACTGGGTTAGGAGAGGTACAGGACCTGTGATTTTGCTGGCAAAGGTAGCTACCAAGTGAGTCAACTTCCTCTACTGCTAATGACAAGCACCTTAAGAGCCTAGAATATTTAATTAAGCCTAGAATTATTATTATTAGATTTAAATATTTAAATATTAGAATTTAATATTAGAATTAAATATTTAAATATTAGAATTAAGCCTAGAATATTTGGAAGCTAAATGACTTGCCCAAGGTCATACATCTGGGGTGTGTCTATGAAGGAGCTTAAATATAAGTCTTCCTTGCTCACTGTTCTCTGACTGATTGATTCCTGGCTTTGAGGCTGGCTTTCTGACCACCAAGTCATGATGCCTCTCTGTAATAACCATCAGAACAAATGAAATTTTCAGAGCATTTTGGGAGCTGGAAAAGCAGACAGAGCGGCTAATGGCTACTGCCATGGAACCCCCTCTGGGCTTCCTCCGCCCCAACCCGCTGCGGAGCTCCTAGCTTGGCAGGATGGGCAGGATGGAGGATGGGGAATCACTCACGACCTTCGGGCTCTGGGGAATATTTTCTCATTTGCCTTTTTGTAGCTATTTGCATTTCAGGAGACATTTTTCAGGCTGATGCTATGAGAAAACAAAGGGACGCGCCAGTCACAACTGGATGACCTTGCATGGAGCTGTAGCCATAGAAACAGAAACATCTGGACAAAAAGTGAAGAATGCAGCTGGGCTCTGGTTGGCATATCCACCTGCTTGGAAATAAGGAAAGGCTTTTTTCCCCAGTATTCATTCTGATGCCTTCTATGCTCTATTGCAGTGATTCCCAAAGTGGGCGCCAGCGCCCCCTGGTGGGTGCTGCAGTGATCCAGGGAGGCGGTAATGGCCACAGCCGCATTTATCTTTCCTATTAATTGCTATTAAAATTTTTTTTTAATTAATCTCCAGGGGGCTAAGGAATATTTTTTCTGGAAAGGGGGCGGGAGGCCAAAAAAGTTTGGGAGCCGCTGCTCTAGACCCAGTCTGAGGGGACACCCACCACTTAAATGAAACACAGATATAATAACATTTCCATTCATCTCTTCAAGATGTATTCACTTAGGCTTGCACTTGTTATTATTTTCTAAAAACCTTTACTTTCTATCTCAGAATCGATATCAGTCCCAAGAATGGTAAGGGGTGGGTAATTGGGGTTAAGTGACTTGCCCAGGGTCACACAGCCAGTTAGTGTCTGAAGCCAAATTGTCATTTATTTTTTTACTTTTTAATATAATTTGTCAAATTTTCATTTACTATAAAACACCGCCTCCAACCTCGCTCAAGATGTTGTCATGACGAGGATGTCATAAATAAAGTAAAATAAAAAATAAATTTCTATTTCAAAATAAAACAATGTCATTGAAGAATGCAGGCTAGGTTTAAGTGAGAATTTAGTAACATAAGAGCTCCTTGAGAAGAAGAACTGTCTTCTTCTTGTAGTTGATGGCAGCTGTGGTGATACAGAGGACGGAATGCTGGACCTGGAGTCAGGAAGACCTGAGTTCGAATCCAGCCTTTGACACTCACAATGTGTTTAGCACTGAACACATCACTTAACTTCTGTCTGCCTCAGGTTTCTCATCTGTAAAAGGGGGAAATCACGACACTTACCCCTGGGTTATTGTGAGGATAAAATGAGAAATTTCTAAAGTATTTTACAGCCCTTAAAGTCCCTTTATCATGCCAGCCATTATTATCACCAATACATGGCACATATTAGGAGCTTAAGAAATACTCGGATGATTCAGTAGAAAGTAGGAGCTCCTTACAGGCAAGGTCTATTTCTTTTTGGTCTTTGTACCCGTAACGCCTAACACAGTGTCTGCCATACGGTAGACACTACATAAATGCAATTTAAATTCAATAGAACTGAACTGAATTGAAGAAAGATGACCAAGTTGGCGGGTCATTTACACCCTACTTAGCGTCCTTTTATTTTCTTTTTAAATTTTATCTTTATTTTATTCCAGTAACAGATTTACACATACATTCTCCAAAGTCGCCTGATTCTGTAACCATGGAAAAATAGTCTAAATTAATTAAATAAATTAAATTGTTCAAATTAAAACAAAAAAAATTATATGCAACAGGTAAAAAAAACAAAGTTACGTGATTCATGTTGTCTCCCCCCCCCCCCCCGCCCCCTTCCTCCCTCCTCCCGGAGCTGACAAGCGATTCCACTGGTTATACATGGATTATCTTAGTGTCTTTTTAAAATGAATAATGTAGGGGGCAGCTGGGTGGCTCAGTGGCCTGAGAGTCAAGCCCAAGAGTCAAGAGGTCCTGGGTTCAAATATGACTTCAGACACTTCCTAGTTGCGTGACCCTGGACAAGTCACTTAACCCCCATTGCCTAGCCCTTACCCCTCTTCTGCCTGGGAACCGATATACAATATTGATTCTAAGACGGAAGGTGAGGGCTTGAAAATAAAATAAAATGAACAATTCATAAAGAATACGGGATGGGGAGTCAGAAGGTCAGATCGTGGCTCTGCCACTAACTCCAGGAAGGAGACAGCAAGAGAGTAGCTGGTAGCTCAGTAGATGGATCGTGGGGTCTGGAGGTGGGGGGGATCCAAATTCAAATCTGGAATCGGACACTTCCTAGCTGTGGGACTCTGTCTGCCTCAGTTTCCCCAACTGTAAATCAGGGACAATAATCTTGGAACTACCTTCCAAGATTATTGTCAAGACGAATGAAATAATATTTGTAAATTAAATTATAATTTATATATAAATTATATATATACACAAATGTAAAATTAAATTATTAAAAATCAGTACAGGGCCTGGTGCATAGTAGATGCTAAAGAAATGCTTACTCTCTGAGCCTGTTTCCTCATCTGCAAAATAAAAGAGGAGGGCTCTCTAATAAAATAAATAGGGGGGCAGCTGGGTAGCTCAGTGGATGGAGAGTCAGGCCTAGAGACAGGAGGTCCTGGGTTCAAGTCCGGCCTCAGACACTTACCAGCTGTGTGACCCTGGGCAAGTCACTTGACCCCCATTGCCTACCCTTACCAATCTTCCACCTATAAGTCAATACACAGAAGTTAAGGGTTTAAAACAAAACAAATAAATAAATAAATAAATAAATAAATAGGGACTGGGGGCGGCTGGGTAGCTCAGTGGATTGAGAGCCAAGCCTAGAGACGGGAGGTCCTAGGTTCAAACCCGGCCTCAGCCACTTCCCAGCTGTGTGACCCTGGGCAAGTCACTTGACCCCCATTGCCCACCCTTACCACTCTTCCACCCGGGAGCCAATATACAGAAGTTAAGGGTTTAAAAAAATCAAATCAAATCAAACAAGATCCTAAAATAAGTAGGGACTGGTAAAGGCGAAGGTTCCTCCCCTACTCTCTCCCTGGTGAAGCCTTTGCATCCATCACTTTGATTTTTCTCGATATTGTTGTGCCTTCTCGGATTTTGAGCTGGAGGAGAAAAAGGAGAGGGCTGGGGTTTTGTGCTCTAGAAACTCAAACCATCTTAAAGTAAAAGGATCGCCACAACAATCACGTTGGCACGTTATTCCTCAAGCAAAAGGATGCTCGAACCCGTCAACTCTCCCTGCTCCCCTCTCTCCGGTTTTGCCCCATCATAGGACAGAATGGCCTCTGCTGCCTTCTCTTCAGTCATTATACACACAGCAAGAGAGGAGTTTCCTGCTCACACAGTTTCTTTTTTTTTTTCTGAGAACTTGAACGTTTCTGGAGGGCTCTGGGAAGCGTTAAGCCTAATGGACGTCATTAACCAGGAGAAACGATAAACTCGGGTTCTTTGTCCAATTCTAGAAGAGCCCCTCTGAAGTGGATCGTCTGTTTGGGGCGTTATGATTTCGTGTTAAGATCATGCGTCAGGGATGCCTCCGAAGCCTTCCCAGCGAAACACCTTCGACAGCAACCAAGTGACTAATCAGATTTGTGGCTCATAACTTTATTTGAAATGCTGTAAATGTGTGCCCGAACTGCCCATCTGTGCCCCCGGTGGGGGAGCGAGGACGGGGAACACGAAGAAAGGAGTCACCAAAGAGCAGACTTGGAACGGACCTCCGAGGACACTGGCCCAACCCTCCATCTCCACGAGAATTCCCTTGATAAGATGCCCAACGAGAAATCTGCTGCCAAAAAGCGGCCTCCATCCAATGGGAGCCACTTCCTCCCAGGGCGGCTCTTTCTATTTTGGGAGAGCTCTAATTGCTAGGAAGATTTTTCTGGCACCAAGCCTAAATCTGCCTCTTAGCAACTTCCCATTCCTTCTGGCTCTGCCCTCTAAGGACATCCAGAACAAAGCTCATCCTTCTTCTAGACGGTCCTTCAGATGCCTGAAGCCGGCTCTCATGTCCCCCCCTCAAGTATCCTCTCCAGGGTGAGGCTGGAATTCTGGGACCTCCAAGAGGTCTTTGCGAAGGACAAAGCCACTCAGTGCCCCTCTCACTGCGAGCGTAGCTGCTTTTCTGAAGATGACTAAGGACTATCTTCTCCTTAACGCCGAGCATCCTGGCGGCTTTGAATGAGCCTTTCTTGCAATCCTCAGTGCGTAGTAGTTTCTAGCGTTCAGCTTAACAAATGCTAAGAACCGAGGGACCCAAAGAGCTGCGTCAGGAACTGAGAGGATAAGTGATTTGCCCAGAGTCAGTCAGCTAGTAGGTATCAGAGGACAGATTTGAATTGAAGTCTTTCTGGCTCTAAAAGCTCTTTCTGGATTGACCAGGCAACACTGCCTTTCCTAAGTCATATCCAAAAAAAAAAAAAAAATGAGAAGACAAAGGAAGAAGAGACCTTTCAGAACATGACAAGGGGAAGAATTTCCATTTTCAAAGGGGGTTAAGTAAAGGAGACAATTTTGATCTATAGAAAATTAAAGATTCTGCACAAGAAAATAAATGCAGCCAGAATCAGATGGGAAACAATTAATTGGGAAGAAATCTTAGCAGAGTTCTTTCATAAAAGTCAAGTAGTCAAGCTATTAATAAATTATTTATATGATTTATATGAATATAAATATAAAATAAATTATATAACAATAAATTAATAAATGTGTAAGAATGAGAGCCATTCTTTAGTAGATTATTGAGCAAAGACCATGAATAGGCAATTATCCAACAAAGAGAAGCCATTTCGAACCATTTCGAACCATTTCGGGGCAATGCGATGGCTCAGTGGAGAGAGAATCAGGTTTGGAGATGGGAGGTTCTGATTTCAAATGTGGCCTCAGATACTTCCTACCTGTGTGACTCTGGACAAGTCATTCAATCCCAGTTGCTTATTCCTTACCACTGCTCTTGTGCCTTGGAACCAATATACAGGATCAATTCCGAGACAAAAGGGATTAAAAAAAAAAAAAGAACCATTTGCTGCACTTGACTAAAAAAACATCCACTAAAACAACTCGGAGTGTCTACCTCACACCCATCGGATGGGCAGAGAGGAAGGAAGAGCCACAGTTCTATCCATTCCCTCTCTGGCAGGAAGTGACAATGTCCCTGGTTCTCTAGAATCATGGCTTGCCATTTCATTGACCAGAATTCTAGAGTCTTTCCAAATTGTTTTACTGAATTAAATTGCTCTAGTTCTCTCTTCATTCTGCAACAGTTCATACAGATCTCCCCAGTTTCTTCTGAAACTGTTCATTTCACTATTTCTCACGGCACGATAATATTCGATTTATAGCTCCATGCCGTAACTCGTTTAGCCATTCTCCAAGAGGGAAGAACCTCCTTGATTTCCAGCTTTTTTCTACTACAGAAAGAGCTTCTATGAATAATTCTGTACATGTGGATCCTTTTCCTCTTTCCTTCATCTCTTCGAAGTATTCGGACTAGTCGTGGTATCGCTGGGTCAAGGAATATGTAGAGGTTAATAACTTTGGGCTCATGGTTCTAAATTGCTGGTGGGGAAAAAAACTAGATAACTCCCCAAAGTTATTAAATTAGACATAGCCTTTGGCCCAGGGATGCTGCTCTTGGGCATGGATCCCAACAAGTCAAGGACAGAAGGAAAGGATGTACATGCACTAGAATATTTGTAGAAGCACCTTGTGTCCTCACAAAGAACAAGAAATAGACTACGTACCTACCCCCTGGGGAACAGCTGAACAAATTGTGCCGGATAAATTAGCGGAGTTTTATTAGGTCAGAAGAAATAAGGGATGTGACTGATTCAGAAAAATATCGAAAGATTCATTTGAACTGATACAAAGTCAAAAGAGCAGAACCAGGAGAAAATGCATTTACTGACCCCAAGAACAGTATCAAGAGAAACAAACACCTTTTTGAAAGACCTCACAACACCTCTGTGCAAAGCAGAGACCCATCATGACTTCTCAGGGATGAAATAAGCCTCCCTCTTCTGAGCAGAGAGGAGGCAGCCTCTAGTTGGGATCCCAAACAAGGCAAATATGATGATTTGTTTTACTGGACTATGCGTATGAGGGAAGGATCCTAGGGGATGGGAGGTTGGTCAGCAGTAACGGAGGTGAGAAAAAAAGAAACATCAAGAAGACACTTTTAAATGCAAAGGAAAAAGATGTGCAGGAAAGGGGGCAAAAAGGACAATTTTGTGACTACTTTATTAAACCTAAAATATAATGATATATAATAGATATTATCTATTTTACATATATAGTGTCCCAAAAGTCTCAGTGCAAATTTAAATTCTAATAACTTGAGAACTATAAATGCTACAAATTTACAAAACACAAAATTTGAAAGGTTTATTATTGATATATTTTATATTGATGTGTTTACAACATAGCTGCCATCTTGTGCTATACATCTCTCTCACTGATTTCTTAATCCTTATTAAAACATTCATCTGAGGCTACCCAAAAGATCTGTATTTGTAATCCTAAGCTTAAGAACATCCCAGGAATGAGCTATTGGGATATACATGACAATTCTAACATGGCCCCAGAAGACAAAGTCTAATGGAAATAGATCGCATATCCAAAGGGGCCAAACAAATCAAGCTGGGGATTGTGGGTTTGAGTCCCATCTGGGGTGCCAACTCTTATGGGGGAAAACCTGGGAGTTTAATTAAATATTTATCTGGGTTCAGAAGGGTGAGTAGGAGACAGGAATGGACAAACAGTCTGGGACCAAACAAGCCCAGGGAAACTGGGTTTAGCTGTTTGGGGAAATGACAGTTGCCAGAAGTGACAGCTAGGCCTTAACTGTCACCCTGCTCCACCTAGACAATAAGTCTGTGAAACCAGCAAGTAAATGACAAGAGGGCTTGTAAACAAGTTTAATTTAAGGAAACTATAGTCTAAAGAAGGGAGAAGGGGTTTCTATTCTACCAGACTATAGGCAAACCACAGGGTCAGGGGAGGGACTTATCTACACTGAACTGAGAACCAAAGCAAGACAGGCCCAAAGAATAGCAGGACTGAAGTGGGCATCCTCACAGCAGAGTCCTGACACACTCCAGCGATGGTACAGCTTTCCCAGGTCTTCAGCCAGTACTCCTTCAATTGGGTAAGTCAGGGAGCTAAACCAACCTGAGCTGACCAGCAACTCAGGTTAGATTTTATAGTCTCTATCTAACCTCCCACAGGCAAAATCCTCCTTCCAGATATCAGGAAATCAGGGTACAAACTCCACTTCCTCTGAGGTCTCCCAGGAGTCAGTTACAACTTGTCCCCAACCACCATGGAGTCCATCTCAGAGAGAGAAGCGCACTTCCTGCTTCCCCATTCCATTTAGAATCTTTCATCCCTGCCTGCTAAGTCTCCTAAATAATAATTTAGTAATCTTCCTCACAACACTAAAGAACATGGCCCACAGTTCCACAGGTCTGAGAATGTGTTAGCTAGAAACTATGGCACGCACATAATACATAGTGACAAGATGTCCTGTCTCACTCAAATTAAAATTTTAATATTCAAATTTCACAAAACTAGACATGTATAATTAATTTATAATATTACAAATTTAAATAATTATTTAAAATTAAATTGCAAATAGAACTAAAAATTTAATAAACATTAATAATTATTTATAATATGTAATAAACATAAATGTAAAATAATTATTATCTTAATATAATTAATGATAATATTATAAATGTAACAACAAACTATAAATCATAAATATAAATATATAATAAATATGGATAATAATAAATAAAAATTAACATTGACATTAAATAATTATGAATTATAAACTTAAATAATTAAACTTTTTTCTTAAACCTTTACTTTCTGTCTTGGAACCAATACTGTGTATTAGTTCCAAGGCAGAAGGGTGGTAAAGGCTAGGCAATGAGAGTTAAGTGATTTACCCAGGTCATCAGACTAGATTTGAACCCAGGACCTCCCATCTCTGGACCTGGCTTTCAATCCACTGAGTCATCTAGATGCCTCCAATAATTAAACTTTCAAAGGATTCCCTTATATGTCTATAGCCTTTATATTTCTAAAGTTATCAAAACATAAAATTGCACTATAATTTTTGGACACCCTGTATGTATATATTTTCTCTTTTTTTA
>NC_058133.1:508093312-508102472 GCF_016433145.1 Gracilinanus agilis | reverse complement strand
TCTCTCTCTCTCTTCCTCACTCTCTCTCTCTCTCTCTCTCTCTCTCTCTCTCTCTCTCTCTCTCTCAAAAACCCTCACCTTCCATCTTAGAATCAATATTGTGTATTGGTTCCAAGGTAGAAGAGTAGCAAGGGCTAGGCAATGGGGGTTAAGTGACTTGCCCAGGGTCACACAGCTAGGAAGTGTCTGAGGTCAAACTTGAACCCAGGACCTTCTGTCTCCAGGCCTGGCTCTCAGTCCACTGAACTGCCTAGCTCTCCCAGTGGCTTCTCTTTGTAGACAGCTGCCCCAGCTATGTCTCCATCCTTAACTTCTCCCTGAGCTTCGAGTCCCCATTACCAAGTGCCTACTAGACAGCTCCATCTGGTCCTGTGCAGGTACCTCCACCTGAGGACACTCAAAACTTCCTTCTCCATCTCTCTCCAAGACCCGTGTCTCCTCTGACCTTTGCATTTATCTTCTCCATCCCCCATCTACATGCCATATTGTAATACAATAGAAAGAGTCAGAGGACCTGGGTTGGAATCCATCTCTGATGCTTCCTACCTGCATGATTTTGGGCCTTAGTTTCCCCATCTGTAAAATGAGGAGAGACTTGATGACCTCTAAGGGCCCCCCCAGCTCTAGATCTAACTCTGATCCTAGGAGTCTTGGGCAGTCTTCTACAGCAGTGGGTAGCAGGGCAAAAAGAAAAGTGAGTTCAGGATCAGACTTTGTCATTACCTATCTCTGTGATCTTGGGCAAGTCACCTCTCCTGGGCCTCAGTTTCTTCATCTGTAAAAAAAAAAATGTGAAAGGATTGGCCCCGATGCTCCCTAAGGTTCCTCCCAGCATAGTTGTCGTTCCAGCCCTTGCGGCTGGTTAAGTTTCACTTGGAAACTTAAACATTTGGAAGCTGCCCTTCCCGTTGTGGGGTGACATGCGAATGGTGCCATTTCTCTTATGAAATTCTCTCTTTTTTTTTCAATGATTAGCAATTATAATAATTGAGCTTTAATTAGCTCATTTCAATAAGCAGCTAAAGGCTAAAATGACAGGGGAGAACAATAGATGACTCAAGGTTTGCAGATGAGACATCTGATTTTCTCATGAAGCCCATAAAAATGCGCAACGGGATGAGTGTCAGCCTAAACAGTCAGCTTCTGACTAATTCCAATCCCGGCCCTCTCATCGCCAGCCCACAAGGCTTTCCAACATGTGTTCTGCCTCTCCAGGCAACTTGGTGCTCAGGGAATGTCTGGGAAGAGACCTCTAATACCGAAGGAAAGAGCTTTAACATCTGATGCAGGAGTAGAACCAACCACTAGAGGAGTCCCGGGATTTGGGTTCAAATCCTGCCCGTGTTTCCACAGATCAGGTGATCCCAGACAATTCACTTCTCTTCTTTGCGCCTCAGTCTCCTCCTCTTTAAAAAGGAAATGGGGCTCCCAGGAGCAGCTTGATCCAGTTGCTTAATTTCTCTGAGCCTCAAGTTCTTCATCTAGAAAATGGGGATAGGGTGAGACTAGACAAGAGAGCCTTTCAGATCCCTTCCAGCTCCTAATCTTAATCTATATCTTTTTTTTTTTTTTAAACCCTCACCTTCCGTCTTGGAGTCAATACTGTGTATTGGCTCCTAGGTGGAAGAGTGGTAAGGGTAGGCCATGGGGATCAAGTGACTTGCCCAGGGTCACCCAGCTGGGAAGTGTCTGAGGCCGGATTTGAACCCAGGACCTCCCATCTCTAGGCCTGGCTCTCAACCCACTGAGCTACCCAGCTGCCCCCTCTTAATCTATATCTTAAAAAAGTAAAGGTCTATACTTCTTAGTTGTGTGACCCTGGGCAAGTCACTTAACCTCAATTACCTCACCCTTGTTACTCTGCTGTCTTAGAACTGATACTAACTCAGAAGGTAAGAGTTAAAATAATAATAATAATAATAAAAATGTTAAATAAATAAAAAGTAATAATAATAATAAATATACAGACACACACAACACAACATTTACATTGTTGTTGTTCAGTCATTTCAATTGTGTCTAATTCTTTGTGATCCCATTTGGGGTTTTCTCGGCAAAGGTACTGGAATGGTTTGCCCTTCCTTCTCCAGTGCACTTTACAGATGAGGAAACTGAGGCAAACATGGGTTAAGTGACTTGCCCAGAGTCACACAGCTAGCAAGTGCCTAAGACCAGACTGGAACTCAGGTTTTCTGAGTTTTCCCAGTGCCCTATCCATTTCACCACCTAACTGCCCCATTGGTCAATATTTATACATTACTCTGGGAGCTCACAGCCCCAAAAAGAAAAGTGGATACAAAGCAAGTGCCCATGAGTGTGGCAGAGTGGAGTGAGGGCAGAGGAGCTGAAGGCCGCAGACTCTGATATCTGCAGTGCAATCTGTGTGACCTTGGGAAACTGATCCACGGTGCCATGCTAGGCAGCCGGATAGACCAGTCCAAAGAACCAAACAATCATTCCCCTCGAGGAAATGGTCATTATTTCTCTTGTCCTTCGTTTCCTCATCTATAACATGAAAGAATAGAATTTGGTGGCCTCTAAATTCCTTCCTGCTTGAAATATGTGATCCTGGTCAAAACATGTGCCATGAATGAATGTATGAATGAATGAATGCATGAATGAATGAATGAATGAATGCATGAATGAATGAATGAATGAATGCATGAATGAATGAATGAATGAATGAATGAAAACACAATTTTTAAGTGCTTACCAGGTGCAAAATGTTGTACTAAATGTTGAGGATACAACTAGAAAAGCAAGAGAATCCCTTTTCTCTGGGGGTTCAGCTGAAGACTCTGTGACCAACCCTGATCTGGTTCACCTTCTCATTCTCTGCCCGAACCCCAGCCAGAGGACCTGATCTACATTGTAGCTAAAGTCAGTAGAAGCTAAAGCAGCATTTTCTCCTCCTCCCCAGCTGACTTCCCTAGAGACAGAGATGCTGGCCCTTTGCTCAATGTTTCCTGACATTTCCTCCCCCCACCGTCCCCAGGGAGAGCAGCTGATCTCAGCAGCAGCCTCCAGGAGCCCCAGGAAAAGTCTACCTGCCTCCCTGGGGCTCCCCCTGCCTCCCTGGGGCTCCTGAGAGCACATGACCAGGCAGAGAGTGGAACAGTAAATAGCTTTGGAGAGAGGAGGAACGTGATGGAGCAGAAAAAAGGGTCAGGAAATGGAATAGGAAAGCGAAGTGGGGAGCCAGAGCTTAAAAGCCCAGGATTTCACATCCTCAGGCAATTCTTGCTTTTTCTTTGTGTCCCCAGGGCTTAGCAAGCCCAGAACACAACAAGACCTTCATAAAAGCTCCCTGATTAATCGGTATCTAAGTAGAAAGGGCATCACAGGGACAGCTGGGTGGCTCGGTTAATGGAGAGCCAGATCTGGAAATGAGAAGCCCTGGATTCAAATCTGATTGCAGACACTTCCTAGCTGTGTGACCCTGGGCAAGTCACTCAACCCAATTCCTTAACTCTTACTACTCTTCTGTCTTGGAGCCCATACTTAGTACTGATGCTAAGGCAGACGTTAAGGGTTTGAAAAGCAAAGAAAGGGCGCCATGCTTGTAGTGTACTAGCTGGGGTCTAGCTAGTGATCTCCAGAAAGTCCCACCCCCAGGGAAGTCTCAGAGGGAGGGACTTTTTAGTCAGTAGAAAGGCTAAGATAAGACTCTCCAAAGCTGGGAGGGACCTCAGAGGCACATCCTTTAGTCCAACTCCCTCATTTTACAAATGAGGAAACAGGCGTTCATAGAGAGGAATTGACTCAAGATCACACAGGTTATAAGAGACAGATTCAAGATCCAGATCCTGGCCCTCCACTCCCAACTGCATCATGCTACCTCCTGTGATTTTTTTAAACCCTTCCCTTCTGCCTTGGAATCAGTTTATGTATCGGTTCCAAGGCAGAAGAGTGGGAAGGGCTAGGCATTGGGGCTTCAGTGACTTGCCCAGGGTCACCCAGCTAGGAAGTGTCTGAGGCCAGATTTGAACCCAGGACATGATCCGATGGTCCTGGAGCTTGTAACATTCCTTCTGTCCCCTCCTTGTCATCCAATTCAGCTGCCAAACGGAGTTTCCCAAAGTAGAGATATGGCCAAGTTATCCCTTCCTCAGTTAACTCCAGTAGTTTCCTATTATTTCCAGAACCAAAAGTAAATGATCTGGGCTTTTAAAAACCTTTACCTTGTGTCTTAGCATCAATTCTAAGACATAAGAGTGGCAAGGGCTAGGAAATCAGGGTTAAGTGACTTGCCCAGGGTCACACAGCTAGGAAGTGTCTGAGGTCATATTGGAACCCAGAACCTCCCAACTCCAGGCCTGGGGTGCTATCCACTGTGCTATCCAGCTGCACCTGAATCCTCTGGCTTTTAAAGGCTTTCACAACCTAACCCCTTCCTACTTTTACAGTCTTATTACACTTTATTCTCTTCCACATATTCCACAATCCAGTGGCTGTAGTCTAAAGGCTGTTCCCCTTTCTCCAGACTCTGTGCATTTGCCCTAGCCGTCCTCTACATCTGGAACACACTCTCTCCTTACTTCCAACTCTTGGCTTCCCCTAAGACTTAGCACAAATCCCCTTTGGTAGGGTGCTCTTCCCAGTCCTCATCACCGAAGAATGTGCCTTTCCCCCATTACACTGGATGAATCTTGTCTGTATACTATTATTTACATGTTATCTCCCTCATGAGAATGTGAACTTCAGGAGGTCAAGGAACATTTTTTTGCCTTTTCTTTGTATCACCACTGCTTAAAACAATGCCTGGCACACAGTAGGGGCTTAATACATGTCCTTCAGCTCAATGAAATTCAATGAGCATTTATTAAGCACCAACTCTGTGCTAAGCAATGCAAAGGTAAAAGTGAAATAATCTTTGCCCTCAAGGAATTCACGTTCTACTTGGAAGAAAAAAAAACATGTGGAGATGTACAAAAATACAAAGTAAATGCCTGTCAATTTGAAAATATGGAGTCCCTTCCTATGGGAATCAGGAGAGGTTTCTGGTAGAAGTGGTAATCTGACTGAGTCAGAAGGGAAGCTAAGGGTTCCAACATGGAGAAATGAGATGGGCAGAAGATGCAGTGCTATGTATAGAGAGCAGAAAGCAGGCCAGTTTGAAGAGAGAGTAGTTTGTAGAAGGGAGATTCATGCAAAATCAGCCTAGAAACAATGAGCTGGAGGAATTCCATGTGAACTGGATAGACCTCCAGGAATTGATGCAGAGTGAAAGGAGCAGAACCAGGAGAAACTTATACACAGAGACTGATACACTGTGGCACAATCCAATGAAATGGATCTCTCTACTGGCAGCAATGCCATGATCCAAAACATTTCTGAGGGACTTATGAGAAAGAAACTCTCTCTACATCCAGAGAAAGAACTGTGGGAGCAGAAACACAGAAGAAAAACATAGGATCGATCACATGGTTCGACGGTGATGTGATTGGGGATGGAGACTCTAAACGATCGCCCTAGTGCAAATATTAATAATATGGAAATAGGTCTTGATCAATGACACATGTAAAACCCAGTGGAATTGCTTGTTGGCTACAGGAGGCGGGGTGGGAGGAGAGGAGGGTAAGAACATGAATCGTGTAACCATGGAAAAATATTCTTAATTAATTAATTAAACTTTTTTTTAAAAATCAGTCTAGAAAGGTAGACTGGATCTTGACTGTGAAAGACTTTGGATGCCAAATAGAGAGCAGCTAAAGGTTTTTGAGCAGAGGATATGACTGATGTCTGGCTGTGCCCTGCGGAAATCGCATTCCTCCCAACGCTCTCCATTGGGGGCAGAAATTGGCCATTTGGTGGCTTTTTTCCTTCTCTCCAATTTATGGAGCCAGAAGGAAATTTTGACAAACTCTTCGCTTTCTGCTGGCATTTCCAGATCTTTTTTGAGGTCCATGCCATCCATGTAGACCATCATCTGTCTCGTTCTTGTTGCTGTCACCAGCCCATCTTTCATGAAATCTATTAGTATGTGGCTTTTATCACCTCTGGATCTGGCATCTTTATAGAGATGAACTCCCTCCTCCAACAATCTCATCATAAAATTCTTCAACTTCACCTCTAACAATCTGCTACTCCAACCCATTTCAACCACTTACCACCATGGCCATCCATAAACTTCAATTCAATTAAGTAAGCATTTATTAAACACCGACTGTGTGCCAGATACTTTCTAGGCACGGAAGTTAGAGCAACAAAAGTCACTAGCTAGACAAAACTCCCTAGCCTCAAGATGTTTATAGTCTCCTGAAACTTCACCTTTTGTGGAAGAAGCCTTCTCCAAGGTGCTGAACCTCAAATTTCTACTAACCACAGCCCTTTGGAAAGTTGTCCTTCCTCTCTCCCCTCTCAGTAATTAATAACTATTCCTTTTCTAAGACCTTGCCCAAAACTGTGTTTGTATTCCTTTGTATTTTGGATCTAACCTGACATTTCACTGGTGTAATGAGTTTCCATGAGGAAATCCCCTCAACCAGGGTAGGTCAGTTCATTCTCAGAAACTAAGTCTTAAAGCATCATCCAGAGTGCTGAGAGGTTAAGGGGCTTGTCCAGAGTCATGGAGGCAGTATATGTCAGGAGCCTGGGACTTGGACTCAAGTTTTCCTAATTTGGAGACTGTCTCTCTATCCACTATACTATGCTTCCCCTTAGTAACAAATAAAGCATTTAAATAAAAACAAATTAGTGAAAAAATAAAACTTCAGGCATCTAATTATCAATGATCCTACCAAGTCTTCCTTTTTCCAGCCCAAACATCCCCCTTTCTCTTACTGTTGCCATTTCTTCCAATTCCAGGGAAGAAGTTTGATATAAGAATAGGACACCTGGGGCACCTGGATCCAACTTCTAACTGTGTGACTTTGGGCTTCAATCTACTTATTGTTAAAATGAGAAAGTTCAATTCAACAGTTTCTAAGACTGCATTGGTGAACCTATGGCACACGTGCCAGAGGAAGCTGCTCCTTTCCCCCTCTCCTCCATGCCTGAGGACATTTTTCACTTCACCCACCTCTCTTCCCAGCAGCCTAATTAGAATACTTCTTCTCTCCCCTGTCTAGGGTAAGAGGGTGGCTCACATGTGGCATGATGGTGCAGTTAGGGCACTAAGACTCTAAAAGGTTCACCATCACTGTTCTAAGATCTCTTTATGATCTTGGGATCCTAAAATTATATAACTTATTTGGATCTCAGTTTACTCATTTGTAAAATGAGGGAATTGGACTTTATGACCTCTAAGATCCCTTTTAACTCTAAATCCAGGATCCTAGCATCCTATGGACTTAAGCTCTTACTTTGTAAACTGTTGGGCTTTATACGTATGGTTATTCTCATGTTTATGCATTCACATTGTTTCTTTTGTTCTAAGCCTCTGAATCACTAGAATCTCTAACTCTATTTTCCCACCTCCTTTCATTTCATTTACTCCATTCTGTATTTCCAACTAGGGCTGCTAGGTGGCACAGTGGTTAGAGTGCTGAGCCTAGGCTTAGAGTTCAGATGTGGCCTCAGACTCCTACTAGCTATGTGGCCCTGGGCAAGTCACTTCACCCTGATTGCCTTAGTTTCCTCATCTGTAAAATTATAAGGAGAAGGAAATGGCCAACTTCTCCTGTATCTCTGCCAAGAAAACCTCAAATCAGGTCACAGAGTCAGACATGACTGAAAAATGACTAAACAACAAAATACTCCTAACTCCTTGCATTCTTGCCACATTCCTCCATATTCCCATCCCATTCTCCTTAAATACAATTCCATGCCCCCTTCTCCTAGGATTCCAGTTCTCCCAGTTCCCCCTATCATTCTAACTTCAAAAATAAGTGGTGCTTAGTGGGCAGCTGGGTAGCTCAGTGGAGTGAGAGTCAGGCCTAGAGACAGGAGGTCCTAGGTTCAAACCTGGCCTCAGCCACTTCCCAGCTGTGTGACCCTGGGCAAGTCACTTGACCCCCATTGCCCACCCTTACCACTCTTCCACCTATGAGACAATACACCGAAGTACAAGGGTTTAAAAAAAAATAAGCGGTGCTACATTTTCTACATGCCTTTTGTCTCAGCCCACCCTCTGCCCCACAGAAGTTCCCTCCAACCCCGACTCTAGTTCACTTTCCCTATCCATCTCTCCTTCTATCTTTATATCTCTGCTTTTCAGTCTCAGCCTGATTTATAATTTATGTAAATCAATAGAGCTGATTAGGCAAGTAATTATGCAAATACTGTACTCTTTTTCTTATCCCAATTCTACTAATATAAAAGGCAAGAGAACGTGACTCAAAGTCATAAAGGCAGAGCTAAGGGAAAAGACTAATGAAGACTGAACAATTTAACCCTTATGATGACAGAAATATATTTTGGAGGATGATTTTTCTCAGGTTATGCCCTCTCCCTTTCTAGACTTTTAGCTTTATGAGGTCATGGATCAGCTGTATGTATTGGGCACATCTCTGCCAACCTAGCAACCTGGCACAGTGATCAACACATGGAATAGGAACATGGTGGCGAGCCTATGACACACATGCCAGAGGGGCATTCAGAGCCCTCTCTGTGAGCATGCACACTGTCACCCCAGCACAGAGTTTACCAGAGTTTGTTACTAAAAAGCCAGAGGGATGCAGGGACAGACTGTTCCCCTACCTCTCACCCAGGGACCTTTCTCACATCATCTGCCCCTCAGAAAGGTTTGCCATCACTGGTATAGGGCAACTCTTTTTGGAATTGGTTATTATTCCTCTGGTGAAGGAAACTCTCAGTGGGGAAACTGCCTTGACCAATGTAGACTTCTGTTATAGAATATTAATAAATACTTGGGGGCAGCTGGGTGGCTCAGTGGATTGATAGCCAAGACTAGAGATGGGAGGTCCTAGGTTCAAATCTAACCTCAGACACTTCCTAGCTGTGTGACCTTGGGTAAGTCACTTAAACCCCCCCCTTACCTAGCCCTTCCACTCTGCTGCCTTGGAACCAATACATAGTATTGGTTCTAAGGTAGAAGGTAAGAGTTTTAAAAAGAAAAGATTAATATATACTTGTTAAATGGAATTCCAAATTTAATATAGAAAACATTTTATCATCATAGATATAGAATTGATATAATTGATATATATCAATATAATAATATTGTAATATTAATAATATATAATAATATATTATATGT